>NC_134592.1:65285961-65598269 GCF_037038515.1 Microtus pennsylvanicus
TAAATATTTATTTATTGTGTATACAATATTCTGTCTGTGTGTATGCCTGATGGCCAGAAGAGGGCACCAGACCCCATTACAGATGGTTGTGAGCCACCATGTGGTTGCTGGGAATTGAACTCAGGACCTTTGGAAGAGCGGGCAATGCTCTTAACCTCTGAGCCATCTCTCCAGCCCCATGAAGTAGCTTTAAGAACACAATGCCCACATTACCAAGAGGTAGAGTGGGTGGTTTATGAAACTGCCCTCATCTTGGCTGCTGAGAGTATGCTGTCCTAATTGGACAAAAAGGACAGAAAAAGTAATTGCCAATCTGTTCCAAGACAAGGTATGAGAGCACTTCAGAATATCGTGCTTCACAGAAAAGTCTGTCAGATATTCTAGGTCTGTAGTCCAAAAATGGATGCCCCCATGTTAAAGCAGAACCTTAAGTGACTAGTCAGAGAGTTCTAGAGGAATGTTGGGTGACTGTCCAGGTAGCCAGCTGTTTCTGTCATTTCTTACATTTTTGGAAGTCAATTGATTGCATTTTCTGCTTAGTCAGATAATATTTTCTTCTTTGGTCTCTGATGGAGTTGAAGACTAGATAGTTATAATTTTACTTGGTAGCAAATTCAGAAAAGAAACTCACAAATGACTTGTAAAGTGTATAAATTTGAAAGACATAAAAAGATAGATTTGGGTTGGTAATCCAAGTCAGAATAGAAAGTGAATTAGGTACAACACTGAATTCACTAAGATAGGAAATGTAAGGGAGCCTTTACTCTGAATTTGTTAAATGCAAATAGACTAGATTTTGTTAAAATAACTATTGCCTATATGTAATTGTATATAGTTATTCTACTTATTGTATATAGTTTTTCTATGTTGGTAAAAATCTTTGTTTTTCCTTTAGACAAAAAGAGGGAAATGTGTGATATTTTGTTTGTACAAATAAAACTTTCCTGGAGACCAGAGGAGTTAGCCACTAGTTAACCATAGAATTTGGTCAGTGGGGGCACATGCCTTTAATCCTAGCACTCAGGAAATGATAAGGCTGGGTGTAGACAGGGTCTCATTCTTTTCAATGCAGGAAGAAGACAGGTTAATTAGATTTACTCTTCAGAATTGTATTCCCTGGCTTTCTGCTACTTTTCTACATTTCTCCCTAATATGTTTTTAACAGTTCTTGCCTATTATTATTTGATTTTTGTTTTTATTGCACTTTTATTTTTATCATTCCTAGTAATATCAACTTCATTAGAACAGATACCATATTTACCATATTAATGTTTTTATAGGAAAAATTTAAATAACTAGTATAAAAATGTAAGCATAATAATGAGTCCTATTGATCAAAAACAATGCTCAGGATAATGATCTAGTGAACATGCTATTAGTATGTAATAAGCATAATAGCATGGTGCTTGGTTGTGGATCTCTGCATCTAGTTCTGGCAGTTACTGGATGAAGGCTCTATGACGATAGTTGGGTATTATCCAATCCGATTCCAGAGGAAGGCCAATCTGAGTTTCCTCTCCACTATTGCTAACAGTCTTACCTAGGGTCATCGATGTGGAAACGTAGAAAAGTAAAAAAAACTGAAGTTTAGAAACAAACAAATAGCATATCCAGTTTTTAGCACTCCTTATGTTTAGTTTCCTCACAAATAAAGTCAGAATAATAGTTTTTTTATACTGTCCTCATTTTCCTTTGAAGATTAACTAAGATACAAGATTGGTAAAAATAGAGACTAACAAGTAGTAACACATACTTTATAATACTTGAAAACTTTTTGTTTACTCAAAAATTCATGTCTGTGTTATCCCCCTCTCACTTTGATATATAATTATATGTAGTAAAGTGGACAATTGAAATGGAAATGAGTAATCAAATGTAAATATACACTTCCTCATATAATGAACACAGAAATTTAAATATAAGGCATTTCCATCACCAAGAAAGTTCTCTAGGCCTGTTCTAAAAGATAAGCCTTTTGAATGGCAGGCATTGGACTTATTTGCCTAATTCATGAGACTGACATTAGCTGATTTCTAATTTCTCTGTGTCTGACTTGTTTTGGTCAGTCCAGCTTTTTTTAAGTTCAACATCCAGTGCTGGGATCCCATGAGTGTAGAAGTAAGGTTTGAGTAATGGCCACATCTGAAGTCTCATAGTAAGGTCATTATTATTTATGAATCATATCATGCTTTAGGTATTAATACCAGTTTACTACATTTTCATTCAAAGTTTAGGGGCATAGAATGCTATATATAGCAATTTTTAGTATTTTATGTGATATTACACTGTTAACATTATAACATTTATTATTCCATTAATGAGATTTAATTCACAGATTTTATTTTTAACTATAAACAGTACTATGAACACTCATACAAGATTCATGTCATTTTGTAAAATGATAGATAATATATATGCAAGGAATGAATTTCCGAGGAATTGTGTGATCTCATCTGTAAATTGAAAGTTTTCTTTACTTAATAACTGATCAGAAGCCCAGTTTATATTGTATTCATATTCTTTTCTTTTAATGCAATGGATTTGTTTTTTTTCTCTACTGAGAATAGACTTTCTAACCTATTTTTAAATATTTGTTCTTTTAAATTTAATTATATATTGTGTGCAAACAATTTTAATATGGACTAACAATTGCCATGTTTAATTCTTATTTTGAATAAATATCATATACATACTTTAAAGAACTAAAATTTTGCAGTTTTTTCAAGAAGTACTGACTCCTTTATGGGGGAATGGTTAGGGGTGGATGAATCTGCTACTAGATTTCATCAACTGCCGGAACACATGTATGCACAAAATAGTTGTAAATATTTTTTTTTAATTGTCACACTTTTATTAAGGAAACTTCCCCATTTTAAGTAAAGAGGTAGTTCAAAGTATGTCTAACATACAACAGATTGAGAACAGCCATTCATGAGCTGAAATAAAATGTTCTGAGTTGTTTGTTTAGACAGTATTTTAGAAATGGCGACACTAGTCACCTTTCACACCTAAAGCAAAACCACACCTGCTTTACCTCACAGTCACTTCAGTTTGGAGCTCATTTTAATATTAAATAATAAATAAATAACATCAAATTTTAAAAGACCAAACTGCAGTAAAGAGAGTCCTCTTCCTTTTGAAGATTTCCTAGGAATCTATACAACACAAATATTGAGCCCAGCACTCAGGAGGCTGAGGCAGCAAAGGGTACAATAGTGAGATCCTGCCTGCCTCCAAAAACAAAACAAAACAAAAAACCCAAATGCTGGGTAACTAAGATTTATACCCTGACCCCATATAATCATGACTAGTGTTAAACCTCTTCCACTATAAAATAACTTGACCTCTTTGCAATTAAATCTGAGAAATGTGTAAGAACCCTAGTCCCACCAAACTGACATGTCTCACACAAATGAGACCTCTCCAGGCAAGAAATGAAAGACCATAAACTAGGTAAGAGGTTTGCAAACAGTGAGAAGTGAAAATTTTAGTAACAGAAAACACTTAAGAAAACTAACATTACATCAGTGGTTCTCAACCATATAGTTCCTTGTAATATAAATATCTGTGTTTTCCAATTGTCTTGGGTGATCCCTGTGAAAGGGTCATTCAACACGTCCCTACCCCCAAGTTGGGCTGGAGACCCACAGGTTGGGAACCACTGCTTAAAATGCTCAGGAAAAAAAAGGGGGGACAGCCATTCTTAGTTATGAAATAAATTGAGGACCTTGTCTCACTAAAATCACTTGACACTGTAAGTCCTATAACAACAAGGATGTATCAATTCCTATCCTCAGAATCTAACATAGTGCCTGGGAATACCAGTTGCTTATTAATGTTTCTTGAGGCTATGGGTGTAGCTCAGTGATAGAGAACACGGTCAGTGTGTTTGCGGTCTTGGGTTCAAACTCCCAAGCATTTAAAAAAGAAAAGAAAAAAAAGGCTTCTGGGTGACTGAAATAAATCAAGATATAGCCTCCAACATAAGAGGTCAGTATTATTTGAACCCATTCTGTTTTTAGTCTTCAGACTACTAACAGCAACCAGACAAGAAAAACAACATGTATAGCCCCATTATTTTGAAATGTTCTTATGAAAAAAAATTCAGAGAAAATATTCAAAACATTGGATGACATAGCAGAATCCCATTGTTGCAAAGAATCGGTGCTCTTTGGATGAATAATTAAAATTCAGAATCCTAGTAAGCACTATTAGACTATACAGTGAGTGATGTTGAACATAAAGTACCAACAAGTCTTATTAGTCAACTGTATTCTATTTATTTAGTAGAAATTATGCCTCAAATCTGAGCCATGTGTAAATATATCAAATTATAACAAATTAATACTTCTTGCCATCTATATATAAATTAAGTTTAACTTTTGAATTATCTGTACATGTAGTCTCATAGCTCAAAACCAAGTCTGGTGGAATAAAATTTCTCATATAAATTTAGTTTCACATTTAGATCGATCTCACATATTCTAATTTGCCCTTCCCTTCATACCTAAACCAGCTACTCATTTAGAAATAATACAATATTCATTTATCTAAAAAAACAAATAACAGGCTAGGATTGTAGTTCAGTGGCAGGTTCAGTGCTCGGCCAGCACATGTGACGCCCAGCACCACTACAATAAAATAATTACATTTATTTAGGTCTTAGTGCAGGCTGGCCTTTAACTTACAGCAACCCTCTTGCTTCAGCTGCACAAGTCACCAAAATAAAATCAGTTTAAAAAAGTAATTATCATAAGTCCTTCTGTAACATTTTCTTGGCAAATCCTAGGCTGTCTCCAAAAGCTAAAAGGGATATACATTAGTGAAGCAAAACTAGAAAATTTCTGTTAATGTACTATTGTTCACCATCTTATAAAGCCAAGGTATAGCAGGAGAGGCATGGGAACATTCATTCATATTTAGTCAGGTGTATTTATTTTTTTTTTTTTTGGTCAGTGGTGGCCAGGCTATCTGACTCTGAATGCTCCTACTTAAAAGGACAGAGATAGTATAAACAATCTTGTAAGAGTTTCTACGTTCTCTAGCAATCCTACACCTTACTGTGACCCTTGGGTCAGAAACAATCTCAAAATTATGTGTGAAATGTACTTAGAATAAAGAATTGTTTTTTCCATCCTTCAAGACCATCTATGAAAGGTGGCAAAGTAGACAGCGTATCTCTAAGACTATCTAAAAGCAAAACTTCTGGTTGTCTTCTGTATACCACTTAATTTTCTTTCATGTTTTCAAGATGAAGGTATACAAGAAAAGGAAAACTGGGAGATACTGTAAACAGCACAAAAGGGATGGCTAAACTCACCTTTCTTATGAAATAAACTGATATACAGGTCAGACTCCAATATAGTCTATTTCTATAGAGGCCATTCATTATTCTTTAGCTCATTTAAATATGCCCAAAGCACTTCCAATTACAAGAGCATCAACAAGGTACATAAGTAAACAGCTGGTCTCTTGTTTAGGAAACCTTCCATGTGCCCACTGTTCTTTTATTATACTTCTATTATTTGTTGATTATCCTCCCCACAGTGGGAAGATGTTGCTGAAAGAATTGTATTCTGGGTTATGAGAACAATTCAGTGGGCTGTGTTAGTGTTTAAAGTACAAACCGACAAACTTCTTCATAGCAGCTCCAAAAACAAAGTACAAATGGTAGGAAGCAGACTCACTCATCAGTTTTCGATGAACCACAGTAGACAGAGGCTCTATCACATATTTAGGTCAACAGCAGTATCACCTCATATCCCAGCCTCATTTCCCTCAACGAAAAGTGTGAACTTTTCTAAGTACAGCATCTTTTGGTGGGAAATAGGTGATGTTATTTGTTAGTACCTTCAGATGTGCTCGGTAAAAAGATTAGAACAGTGTCAGTCTAAGCCAGGTATTGACACTAGGTAGACAAATGGAATTATTTTTTAGAGCCGGGCGGTGGTGGTGCACGCCTTTAATCCCAGCACTTGGGAGGCAGAGGCAGGCGGATCTCTGTGAGTTCGAGACCAGCCTGGTCTACAAGAGCTAGTTCCAGGACAGGCTCCAAAAACCACAAAGAAACCCTGTCTCGAAAAACCAAAAAAAAAAAAAAAAAAAAAAAGGAATTATTTTTTAGAAAAGGAAAATAGACATCACAAAATAAATAACTCAAAAAAGAGTTGGGAGAGAGCTAAAGAAAAGCAAAGCCACTGCAAGTGGGAGTTGCCTGGTCTGCTGCTGCTTACCCATGACCACCTGCTTGGAGGCTTTGGAGAAGAAACTATCCAAACCTCGTCTAAAAAGACTTAGCACTATTGTCACACTCTCAGTCAATTCTAGCTGTGGGCACTAGACCCCTCCTCAGTTTACACATGTACTCTCACTCCTTAAGCTGAGGACAGCTTGGGTCAGTTTACCTGCATCCAGGACCTGTGTTGCATCAGGTTGTGGTTGACAACCTTTAGAGTCTGTGACTGTTGTACATGCGAAAGAATCAAAATCCACTGTGAGGTCTTGCACATTCCTCTCATTGGCATTATCAAAGCTGTTTTTGCCATGCAGCTGTTTAAGGTGTTTCCTCAAAACTGGCTTATGTGCAAAAACCATGTCACAATAGTTACATTTATGGGGCTTATCTCCACTGTGAAGGTTAAGATGGTCCTGCAAGGAACACTTCTGAGAAAAGGTTTTCCCACAGATTTTACACTGGAAAGGTTTAATTCCGGCATGTACACGCATGTGTCGATGAAGATTGCCTTTCTGAGTGAAAGTCTTGCCGCAGAGTAGACACATAAAGAGTTTGTGCATCTTTAAATGGTTGGCGTAGTTCTCCAGGTGACGGAACACCCTGGTACACTTTGGGCATTGGTGATGCCACTGTAAGCCTTTGTCTACACCTCGAATATTAGGCCCAAAAACATCTTTTGAGGTCATGATGATGTCATCATTGCCTGTGTAAGAGAGTGTGTAATTGTGAAGATGGCTCTGGTCTAGTTCACTTACTCTGTTTTCCACAGTTGAGTTTATCAGGGAGTGCTGGGGTTCTGATGAATGTAAAGCAGTGGGTTCAGAAGAAATGTACTGGTTCTGATCTTTTTTACTTCTAACCTCGGATACATCCCCAATAGATTCTACCTTAACAATCTGAATATCACTGTCCTCCATATCCATACTGTCTTCAGATGGATGAACACAAGGTAAGTCCTGTTTTGGAGAGCCTCTGGCATCTCCCTGCTGTTCTTTCGACTGGGAAGAAGCACTTTGTGGTTCACATCCCTCTTTACTATCCATTGGTTGTTTTGGCTTTATAAACTTCCACAGCGCCTGTGTGCACCGTTCTACAATGTGGCTCATCTGAAGAAAACTCGCAGCAGTCAAGTAATTTACCAGCTCCATCTCAGGGAATTCCAGCACACCACTATAGCACGACAAGAGCAATTGTCTCCCCACTTCAGAACTTTGTAATATGGAGATTTTCACCTCTCGGGAATCATTCAGTAAAAACTGGTCTCTTAAGAAGGGGGAACCTGCAGCAAAAACAATTTTATGCCCCTGCACCTCAACATCATCTATGAGAACCGTAACATCACAGAATTTATTCTCTTCTCTTAATTTGTTCATTTTTTGTAACATTGAATCTCCATAATTTTCAAACTTGAAGTGAAGGAGATCTGATCTTTCAGACATTTTGGCAGACAGCAGTCTCGCAGTCGGCACTGAAGGCCTTGCCTTGGCTAGCTCCCGCGGTTCAGTTTTCTGCTGGCCTCAAGTCCAGCACTTTTTACAAAATGCCAGAGTCTGGCGTCCTGGCCAGTCACAGGGTCCTAGGAAGAGGGTCCCAGGAGGCGGTCCCTGGGGCATCCTGAGACTCCCCACTGCAGATTCGGTAAGGGGAAGAGCGTGGGATGCATCACGGGTCGGTCCGAGGCTTAAGTCCCCCGGGGGCCTAGACCAGCACCTCGACTGGCATCCCAGGGCAGATCACGGCCAAACCAGATCCCCAACGGGGGCTCCATTTCCAGAGACCCCGCACCCCAGCCCGGCTCTCCGTTCGCCTCCGAACTTACAGACCCGGGGGGGAAGGCCGCCATCTGGATCTGGCACCGTCTAGAGCTCCAGCCCCTCGGGGCTCCGGGAAGGGGGAGGGGCAGGCAACCTGAGCCAAAGGGGGACCCAACGGAACCGCGTTGTAAATATTTTTTACATGACTGTCTGTATCACCATGACTTCCAGTTTCCAGGTTTTCTCCAATACCATGTAGGATCTCTCTCTCTCTCTCTCTCTCTCTCTCTCTCTCTCTCTCTCTCTCTCTCTCTCTCTCTCTCTCTCTCTCTTTCTCTCTCATATGTGATTTCCTTCCCAGACTAAGCTGTTGTCAGACATTCATTTGATTGTTCAATTCTAGTATAAAATGATAATGATTTTACAGTCTCCAATCTCTTCCCTGTATACTTTATATAATCAAATATATCAAGCAGATTATTATGTATGCTGCAAAATATACTGTATGAACAAAGTACAGTGTTTAGAGAATTATGCTGATGGTAGATGTTTTTTGCTTTGGCTCTCACAAATAGCATTCATTTCTCTTTATATACACATACATACATATAATTTATATATGTATACATATATAATTTCTAAGGTTATTTGGAATAGCATTTTTGATTCTCATTCTCCCATAATGAAGCTTCTTATGTTGAAATATGTCATTTGAACTCATGTATATTTTTCATTCCTTGTGCCGTATTCACCAAATTGTCGTTTTGGATACTGACTGAATTTGTCATAGATTTGTTGCTTGAATGAACACTATATGCTTTCCTTATGATTCTGCCTTCATTCTCTTTTTTGTTTGGTTTTTATGAAAATGTCTTCTTATTATATACATTGTGGCATTTTTATTGTTACGTTAAACATTGTAGGTGAAATTGCAGAGATGCCCCAAGCTTCTGGATAGTGTTACCATTTACCAGAGAGAATTTACTTTTTCATCTGGAAGGCAGATGACATGTCTAATTAATACAACTAGCATTTGAAATGATCACAGCTGGGCTTTACTCCCTGGTTTATTTTCAGTTCAGTTTTAATTATAATTTGTAGACCTGTAGATTCCCAAGCCTCCGTTATGTACCAGAACTCTAACTCATTGGCCGGTCTGGTTTCCACGCTGTTTGTTTCCTCATTCTCTCCCCATGAGTAAGTTCTTCTGGGTTTTCAGCCTCTCAATCACAGCTTTTGAGTCATCGTTTAAGAGGAGTGGGAAAGCCATATTCAGCACTAAATTTACAACTTTTACTTCACTTTTCCCTAAAATAGCTTTTATAAAACCCTGTTACCCACCAATCATAATACGATTTTAAAATATTTTGTTCCATTTCCCTACCTTTTTCAAGATAAGATTGCTGCAGAAAACCCATTTCACCATGACTGTACCACAAAATACTTTTTTGTGCTATAGAGTAGTGCTTTCACTGCTGACTGCTTTTCCTTTCCCTAAACCACACTTGTTTGCTCAGTAAGAAAAGCGGGGGATTCTGGATGTGCATGTATAAGAATCTAATTCTGGATTTATTTTGGGGGTTTCGTTATCAGTATGTATTATTCATAAAAAAAATGTTGCACTTCTAATATCCAGTTGACCAGGTTGGGCAAAAATCATTAGAAAAATCACACTCAGGTTTCATTTTCACTGTAGAGTCCAAGTTCGCTGGATTTTGATCCAACAACCTCATGTGTCCTGCTAAGTTTTCAGTGATTGGAAGATTCCCTGGCTGTGTATCCACCACTGTATGTACATAGGTACAGAAGTTTTTCTTAAAGCTTTTTCACATGATAACTTTTATTTTTCTCAGTATGGAAAATCTTAAGCTTGACTATTTCACAGAATTGTATGTTTATTGTTCAATTTCAAAGCAGTTATTTTCTTTTCATTTTTATTTTAACTTCTCTTAAATTCTATTCAACAAATCCTTATTTGAAGTGGTACTTAAACATAATTCTTTCACTGATATATACATATATATGCAGTATATTTAAAATATCCTTGAGAATAACAAATATTCAAAACCACAATTTTCCTATTATATTTAGCTTATACGAATATATTTTAAGAAGTTTGTACAAAGATTTATTTTTGCTCATATGTTATTGTGTTCACTGAAGCTTCTAAAATTATAGTTTTTAAGGTAAGTTTTATTTCATCACTTTAATACTGCGGTGATTTCTATCCAATTTCTTGTACTCCTGTTTTAATACATTTAAATGCTTAGTTTTAACAGAACAAGTCAGAAATGTTCACTTCCCTTACTTCATTGCTAATTTAGAAATGCTGAGGCTTGTTGGGAGTAAATAGAAGATAATATTGTCTGGGCTTTGTGTTAATTAGTTTGGTATTTTGCATTTTTGTTGTAAGGAGAAATCCTTATGGCCATTTCAAATACTGCTTAAGCTTCTGCAGAAATATCCACAGATGCCAGAGGGAGATGCACCAGTTATCCATATATCCTCTGCTCTGCTACGGTTTCAACTTTTATTAATGTTAATGATAAAGTAAAACCCTCTAGATTTTTCTCTCATTCACTTACCTCCAGTTTTTTGTCCTGTTATATTTTTATATTTCCAGCAGAAAACACTCACAAATTCTGATTCTGATATATTACACACACTCTTTGGAGATGTTAGTCAGGGTTGTCCAAGGTACGCCCCAAATATGGCAGTGCGTTGTTATTACCTCCAGATATGGAAGGTAGGTCCCTAGTGAGGAAGACACCACGCACTCCTGAAACAGGGCCCAGAGGTCCCTGAGCCGGAACTCCTTTGGAAACCTCCTTGCTGAATACTAGTTTTCCTGGCCTAGAAAGTATTATGCAAGCTCCCAAGGGAGAGAAGCCAGGAGCAGTGCTAAGCAGTACTATTTGAACCACAAAAAAGACCACCATGAAACAGTAACCTGGGAGTTGAGTGGTAGCAGGAACATGTACATGGCAGCAAACAGCTCTCTACGTGGGTTTAGACCTGCTCAACAAGAGGGGAATCATATCCAGGACTGTAATTTGAATATTACAGAAGACCCTACAGTGGTCACTTTAATAATGCTACCTAATTTCTAATCTCCTCTAAACATCCATCCTCATTCCCACAGATGAGTGTTGTTTTCAGTCCTCATCAAGGACCTTCTCATTGTAACAGATGGAGACCATTATAGTAAACAACATCCAATAAAAATGCAGAATTGTGGAGCCAGTCCCAAAACATCTACAAAACCATTCCTGCAACGAAGGCTCAGAGAATTACGGAAAAGGGAGCAGGAAAATTGTAAGAGCCAGGGAATCAGGGAGTTTGCTGTGAGATTGTGTTTTCTAGCATTTTATGAAGCTTTTCCCCTAAAATCCTGTCCAAATTACTGCTTAATCACAAACTGAGCAGTGACTATAATAACACACTTGTTAATGTGAAAAGTGCTAAGTCAGGGGACCTCAACCCTACACAAAGAACTACAGAAAATTATGGAATGTTGTGAGTGAGAGAAACGTTCTTTCTCAGAGATGATCACAGCAATATAGATATTCAATATATAATAGTTGGACCAGAAAACATATGTGTCTGTGTACATATATGTTTCCATATATACATACACACATATATACATAATGTTATACATATAGAGCAGGTTGTATTTGGAAATATATGAATAGATAAATATGTGTGCAACAACAACTAATGAAAAACAAGGTCATGAAAGTCAAAGATAGCAAGAACTGTAATATGGGAGGGTTCGGAGAGAGGACACACAAGGGGTTGACGGTCATGTGATTATCATGCTGTAATCTCAGAAATTAAATAATCACCAAACAAGACAAAGAAACTTACAATAAAAACAAAAATTGTATGGTTACGTATGTTCAAATGTCATTGTATATAAGAGGCTTTGTGCATTGCCCTTGGTTAATTTGAAAATGTAATAACAAAGAAAAAGTAGGATATTGTTTCCAAGATTATTGATCACAGATGAGATCAACTCTGTGTTTATGATCTTAGCCATTCTACTTTATGCTGAATGAAGAATAAAATATAAATACTCCCCATCCTGCCTAATTTTCCAGCTTTTATTAATATTAGTGATAAAATGGAATGCTTCCAGATTTTCCCTCTATCACCTTCAGATATATGGTACTGAAATTATAAATAAAATGGATTGGCCAAAATTTCCACACTCCTCCCAAAAATTAATTACTTCTTTCAAACACTTCTAAATGTCCTCCAGTTGATGTCACACCTTTCTGTTGTTCAGATCCTTGGTGCCTGAGCTGAATAATCAATATTCTCAACTTGTACCACCTGGGAGAGTTATTAGGTGTCCCAACTCAATTTGTCTAACTTTCATAGCCATTGTCCTTCAATTTTTATTTGTGCTTTTATTATTTTCTCCTAGACCTTGGAATCTGTCTCATATAACTGCTAAGGAACTCAGAGGACTGAGTTCGGCTTGCTATTGTCTAGTACTGACTGTGATCCTTTAAAAATGCATTCACCATTGGGTACTATATAACTTAGTGAGGCTTACAGACCTCTATCACAAGGTGTTTGCTAATGATGCACATTGTAGAGGCTAGACTTTGTTCTAGACTGAAGAAGCACAATGTGTTAGGAAGTATCAGTGTAAATTCCAACCATGCTTTATGGATGAATGTGCAGAGTGAAATTTGATTTACACTGTCACATAATCACAGGCGGTAGACAGAGTCAGACAGACATAGGCTCAAATTCAACTCTGTCAATTAATGCATTTAGAAAAAAGGAAACACATATGGTTAATTTCCCATACTTGAAGACTTGAGCTAGAAGTAAAGAAAGCTTAACTAGTAACTGGTGTTCAGATTTCATGGAAATGATTTGTATGACTTGTAGGTATAAATTTTTATAGTTTGAGTATCAAACATGTGTGAAGTATATATCAGAATAAAACAGTAACTTCCAACTGATAAATAGGACTGAAATTCTTTTTAATAGTCTAGTAAGTAGTTTTACATTCAACATTTATGAGGGTTTGCATTTGTTTTATTATATTCACTTAGAAATTTAGTCCTTTCATATAGAATTGACAAATATGTTACAAATACTATGCCACTGAGAGTAACCCAAGATTTGAGTTAGTTCAAATATAAAATAGAATGATATCATGTTATATGTGAAATGTACATTATTTTTTGAGGTAAATTATCTGTCAAAACCCAAGCCATGAATTAAGGAAAGATGAACAGATAGTAGTTGCCTATATTTCATAAATTGTAGTTTTCTCTCATTGGATATGTATGACTTATTTCTGTAATTTGAATTTGGATTATGACTTGATAGGAATAGCTAACTCTCCTGCCACATAGCTCTATTAGGCTGAGTATTGAAGTTTTGTATTTTCACACAGAAGTTGCTCTACAAATATTAACTGGTTTGCCTCTGCCCCTGCTGACTTTCCTAAAATCCTTTACTCAAGCTCTCAGTCTACGGCGGTTTGAATGAGAGTGGCCACCACATGCTCTTATCTTGAAATGTTTGGTTCACAGCTGATGGACTCTTTAGGAAGGCTTAAGAGGTGTAGCCTCTGGGGAGAAGGTGTGTCACTGGGAGTGGGCTTTGAGGTTTCTAAAGCCCATGCCAGACTCACTCTCTGCCTTGTGCTTATGGATCAATTCTATGCTTTCAGGTACTGCTCTCATGCCATGCCTGCCTACTTGCTCCCAAGATCCTTGCCATGATGAGCACAGATGCGCTATCTGAAATTCAGCAAGTCCTCAATTTAGTTCTTTCTTTTGTAAGTTGTGTTCATCATGGTACCTCTTTACAGCGCTGAAAAAGTAACTAGGATACCAGATACAGTCATTTCTAGAGTGGCCTTTTCAAGCTTCTACATCCTTCTTTGATATCTATGAAGATTTTGAATTTTATTGCACATCACATATTTTGTAGTGTATTATGAAAAGCAAGTTATAATACTAAAATATTAATGGTGCATTTCTTCTGTTTTCTAAACAAATTTTGTTTAATACTGGCTCAAGTATATTAGCAATTTCTAAGGTTTTTGATCTTTAATGAGTCTTGGGTTTGAGTCTGAAATGTGATTAATAGATTCAGTTCAAGATTAAGATTGTATGAAAAAGGTTCATATATATGTATATATATATGTACATATATATGAAGTATTTACAAGTTATTGTACTCTATTTGATAGATACACTATTGGTTATTTTTACATTATACTTGTTCTTAATTTTGCAGTCTAATGTAATCAGGGTTGTTTATGTAGATTTTCAAGGCTAGAATAATGTAATTTCTAATTAATTTTTCAACTCTGTCTTCTTATGCTTCCCACCAAAATCTCTGTTCATGTGAATATGAGATCTTTGCCCTTTGCTGAATAACATTACTGAAATCCTATTTTTAAAATTAACACATCCATATACATCTAGCAAGGATAAATTTTAGTCTGTTTTTGCCCTTCAAATGTTGCTTTCATTGAAACTTCCTATCAGGGCTGAGAGTGTTGGCTTAGACCTGCACTCTTAGCACTTGGGACCCTGAGGAAGAGTGGCTGCTATTCTAGAACACAAGAGTATATCCCTTCTTAAATAAGTGCAACAGATATTTGTATAATCCACTATTATTGTTTGCTGTGGCTGAGATTAAACTATACTACCCAAGAACGACTTGGGTAGGAAATGGTTTATTTCTTTTTACAGGTTACAGTTCATGTTTAAGGGAACCCAAGTCAGGAACTCAAGGAAGATACTTGAAATAGACACCACTGAGTAAAGTTTTCCCCGGGTTTGTTCAGGTAGCTTTAGTACACAGCACATGACCACCTGACGAGGGATAGCAATGTCAACAGAGGGTGGATTTCTCCTACATCAATTACCAATTAATAAAATGCCCTACAGACGTGCCCAGAGGCCAATGTGATGGAGGAAATTCATTAACTGATATTCTTTCTTCCCAGTTCTTTCAGGCAGACAATCAAGTTTAGCCATCACATAATCATTATCATGTGAGAGATTAAAAGAAAGAAAAATTTTAGTCATTGTGAGGCACACTTTAGTATGTAGGAAATGAAATGAAAGACTGTCCTGATAAACTCAGGTATTTGAACACTTGGTCCCCAATTGCTGGCATTAGATGAGAAAGTTGTGAAAGCTTTAGGAGCTCTTCTCTTGCTAGAGGAAGTGCATCACTGTGGATGGGCTTGAAAAGTTCAGTCTGACACCACTACCACTTTTCTCTACTTGTTTTCTGATGGATCATCAAGCTTCAGCATTTTGCAGCCATGCCCACCACTCGTTGGCATTTCTTCCTCTGGAACTATCCGCTCAAATAACCTCTCTTACAAGTGGCTTTGGCCATGATATTTCACCACAGTAACGAAAAGTAACTAATATAAAATTGGTACCAAGAACAGGATATGTCTATGATGAACTTGAACAACTTTTTGTCAAAAAATTGTTTTCAATGCTGTAAGCAGAGCATAATTGAGCATTCTAACAGGAACCTGTACACAACAGTTCTGAGAGTACTGTGGACTGTGGAGAAGAAGCAGACTGTATTAGAAACTTTGTTAGAGGATGTTTCATGTGACATTTTAGAAAGAATCAGACTATGTTTTGCCCATACCCTGAGAATTAACATGATGTTGAACTTAAAAATAATGAATGAATTTTGTTGATGAAGAAATTTTAGAGAGTATAATGCTGAGTCCGTGGAATGGTTATTAGTAAGAGCTCTTATGTCAGTCCATATTGAAAAAGAACAAGCGAGACAAAAATAAATACAATTATACAGTTTGGAGAAAAAAAACCAACACTAGGAAGACTGATGTTTTAACCAACGCATGTGTTGAAAGAGAGGTTAATTGCTAAAGAGTTCTCAAGACCATAGGTCCCTGATAGGTGTCAGATTATTGGTTTTTCAGTCATAGTCCAATCAGGCTTTACTGGAGTAGCCTGAGCCAGCACTCAATGGATGATAAAAGAGAAAAAACTGGCCTTAATGTCTATAACAAAAAGCACTAATACATTATTATAATTATTTGTTGAACATTAGCATTTAAGTATAAATAGTTTCTTGTTGGATGTCATTATCAAAGTTGTTGATAAGACTTTCTTATTAATTTAATCACTAATGTTGTTGCCAGACTCATGGCTTTATCTGACAATTCTATACATAGCGGAGATTTTAGATTTATTTGTACAACTTCACAATAAAATATATGTTCTTCCACACTTACAGAAGTAGAGACTTGTCAGCTAATCTAGCACAGGAGAGAATGATATTTGCCTTTCACTCTTGCATGCCAAATGTCATCTGTAAATACCATTGCCTAAAATTGATGAGACAGCTTTTAGATCTTTTCATCCTGCTCAGTGATGCCTTCAGCATTCCCATCTGTGTGCTAAAACATAGGTACAAAATACCATGGCTTCATGGAACTTTTTGTGTTGTACGGATTTGGAGATGGCCAATTTTGGCAAGATTCCTTGAACAGAGGAAAAACATATATCAGTCTGCAAACATGAAAAACCCTCAACTCTAGTTGATATTATGGAGCTTTAAACTAGATGTTTCTACCAGCAAATGTCCAAATTTAGCAGGTATGTTTATGGGATTATTTTTCGGCTGAACTATAAATTATAATTATTCATATCCATTAAAATGGTGTGAACAAACATGTCAATCAAATCATTTTTCTTTCCCTTTTTTTTTATTTCTGAGACAAGGTTTCTCCATAGCTTTTGGTTCCTGTCCTGGAACTTGCTCTTCTAGACCAGGTTGGCCTCGAACTCACAGAGATCCGCCTGCCTCTGCCTCCCGAGTGCTGGGATTAAAGGCATGCGCCACCACCGCCCGGCTCAAACCATTTTTCTACAATTTTTCAGTCTCTCTCTCTCTCTCTCTCTCTCTCTCTCTCTCTCTCTCTCTCTCTCTCTCTCTCTCTCTGTCTCTCTCTCTGTGTGTGTGTGATGACATGCTTTGCAGTAAGTATCCTTACCTACTTAGACATCTTCTCAACCTCTTATATTAAAATGTGCAATCAGTGTTAAAGAGCGTGAGTCACCTGATAAAATAATAAATTTAGGTTTATTGGCAACCTGGAAGATGATTAACCAACTATCATTTTTGTTTGTCTTCTGTTCTGTATGTTTTATGGTTTTGTTTTTCTGCCATTTCAGCTTCATGGATTCTTGGTTCTAGATTTCAGGATACTTACTTCTATTGGAAGCTTGTCAGAGAGCATATGGGTATAAAGTACTTTTCTAAGTGATTTGTCTCATTAATCCTACCAGGATATTGTAGAGGGAAAAATTAAATGGGTACCTCAGATAAAAGACTTGTTTACACACTCTTTATTCTAATGCCTTTTCTAAAGGAAGCTCTGAAAAGGTCATGTTTGGAATCTTTTACAATCATAGACAACTGCCTAAAATAGATGCAATATTTGTCAGTATTGAAACAGATGGCAGACAACCTGATGTAGTTTAGAAGAAAGGACATCAGAACCATTTAAATATTGAGTTCATCGTTGTGTATGAAGAATTATAAATGTCCTGTTCTATGGACTACATTTTTGTATTCACCACAAAATCCATATTCTGAAGCCTATCATTAGAATAAGAGTATTAGCTCTAGGTATGCTTCTAAAGGTGACTGGGTCCTGAGAAGAGTCAGGAGTTGTATCCTTAAAAGAGCACCTGGAAACCCTCTCGGTCATGTGAAGCATTGCAAAGCAACCATCCAAGCCCAAAGAAATGAACCGAGAACAGGTACTAAATTTATAGACACCTTGTTCAGGGACTTCACAGACTTCAGTGCTGTAAGAAATGTTTTTCAATAGAATCTTAGGGTTGCCATTGTTGCGATAAAACACCATAATGAAACACTTGGGGAGGGAAGATTTTATTTATTTATCATGAATCACTGAGGGAAGACAAGACGGGATCTCACATCAGACAGGAACCTGGAGCTATGAGCTGATGCAAAGGCCATGGAGGATTGTTGCTTACTGGCTTGTTCCTCAAGGCTTTTTCAATCTTAATTCTTATACCACCAGGAACACCAGCCCACAAGTAAGAAAATGCCCTACAGGCCTGCCTGCAGCCCTATCTTATGGAGGCATTTTCTCAATTGAGGTTCTCTCCTCTCGAGGTTGAATCTGCTTGTGTCAAGTTAATATAAATCTAGCTAAGACAAGTAGTTACTATGTTACTCAATTTATGATATTGTTATATGGCCTGAAAGGATTAAGACACCACTACTACTTCCTTCATTACTATTTTAACATGATTCCTTTTCAAAATGATGCTATTATTTGTTGCAAGTGAATACAGAATAACATTTCCCTGTAGTCATAAACAATTTTCCCACACTTATAGTTTTTATGTACAAAAATCACATTTTGTAAATTACAATTCCTTACGAACATGATTTTCATATTTTTATTTGTATCTGTGTATGTAATGTAGGTATGTATGTAATGTAATCTGTGTATGTAAACGTAATCACATGTATGTGTACCTGTATGTGTTTGTCAGATATCAGTGACACCATGTTTCTCTCAATTATTCTCCACTTTATATTTTAAGACAAGTTCACTCATTGCCTCTGGAGTTTAGTGACTGGCCAGACTGGCTAGTCAACTTGCCTCAGGCTTGCCTGTCTGCTTCCCCACCCTGGAATTACAGACATGTTCAACAGTGCTTAACTTTGCTTTTTAAGTATTGGGAGATCAAACTCAGGTACTCATGACTGTGAATTTACTAAAACATCTCCAAGCCTCTAGATATATTTGGTTTTGTTTATTTTTTAATCTTAACTTTTCACTTCATTTCCTGTAGACCTTTAAAGCTTTATTTGGAGAAAGGGGGTCACATTAAAAATTACAGAAATGTAGAGAAGAGATACAGTGGAAGACTACCTGGAAATGAAATTAATAACTTTCCTGCTAATTTCTTGTCACTCTTAGACACAAGTGACGCGAAAAGCCCAATAGTTAACTATCTACAATTTTGTCTTTGTTCATAAACTGAAATAACTTATTACACTCAAGGAATATCCTTAGTTTCCTCATGATCTGTTCATTCCATTCAGGTTTATTCACATATTTTAAACATCTGTTTACTCTTTATCTGAAAGTTTATCAGGGTTTCTTATCTTTTGTGATCTCTGTAGATAAAACCCTAAAAATTAGGACATTAAACTTCAGTATGTAGCCAACCCAACCAGAGATTCTTTGATCTCCAATGGTGTCCTTCCTGCTAAATATACTAACGCAATGCTGACACAAAGCTTGTTGGAGTAACCAAAATTATCTCATTTGACAGAGGGCAAACTCCACCAGATAGAACCCATACTCATCACTGCTTGAGTGACCAAGAACCTGAAACTTAGAAAGCACAGGGATCTAGGGTAAAATTAAATAATACAAAAAAAAAGTGATAAAATGACAGCTTGGATACCTTGGCAGGTATCCAATGACTCAAGCCGCCCCAGAGACCTTGGAACATACAACTCTAAGTGGGATATCCTCAAATCTCCCCCTCTGAGTTCAGGGAACCCCACAAAAAGGAGACAGAAAGAGTGTGGGAGCCGGAGAGGATGGAGAGCATCAGGAGAACAATTCCTCTAAATCAACCGAGTAAGGCTTATATGAACTCACAGAGACTGAAGCAGCAGGTACAGTTCCTACACTGCTATGTACCAGGTCCTCTTTATATACGTTATAGCTTTCGGTTTAGTGTTTTCATGGGACTGCTGAGTGTGTGGATGAGTGGATCTCTGATCCTCGTGTCTTCTCTTAGATTTTTTTTTTCAGGTGGTGTGCCTTTTCCAAATTCCATGTGATGATTATGGTTTATCACATCCTACTATATTTGTTTTGTTGTTATGCCTTAGAAGCCTGCTCTTTTTAAATGGATGACAGATAGGGAGTGGATCTGGATGGGAGGGAAGGTGGGAAGTAACTGTGATGAGTAAAGAAAACTGTTATCAGGATATATTGAATGAGAAAAGAATCTATTTTCAATAAAAGTGTGGGGGAGTTCCAAGAACAAAACCACATCTTACACTGAACCTTTTGCAAAGCTGATTAATAAGAAGCTTGATTATTCTGGAGAGGCTGCAATATTGTAGATTCAGACATAGTTATAATTTATCGTATGCTGTCTTTGGTCTTTTAATTGTTTCTTGCCCATCTCTGTTCATGGCTAAACAGCCCTATGACTAAGAAGCGACACATTTTAGAATATATTAACCTATCAGATCACCAGCCTCAACCAACCAAAATGCTAAGGATGTCAGCACTTAGCATCTGAAGCCTATAATAGAGATTCCCCACATATATGTGTGTGTGTATTTATATATTTATATTTACATATATTTACATATATATATATACATATATATATAATGGTAAGTTGTACCATGTCATAACTTATAAAACTAAATAGCTAAATAGCTTGTTCTGTTTCAAACAGAAGCTTAATTTTAGCCAAAGAAATGATTTAGAGCTGTGTGTTCAATGGAAATTGCTACTGTGAAAGAAATGGCCCATGTCAACATTACCCCATATGATAGTGGCAGTCATGTTTGTCTATTATGCTAGGAAATAAAGATAATGCCATCAAAGGCTCAATATTACTTTTTATTATTGAAGTTATATTTACATTTAAATAGTAAATTTAGATCAGTAACTAAATTCACAGAGAAGGTAGGCTTGTATTGCTTTGATCTATTGTGAGCTATTTCCCTGGTTTTGAAAACAGTGAATATAAAATTTTAAATGTAAGTGTTGAAATCACACCCAAATGAGCACTTTGCAAGGCAATGTTTCCACGTTTCTGGAGGACTGGTTAGTGCAATGTCCTATAACCAAGCAGACTGGTCTCTCTGGCACTTCATTTCTATGAAGTCTTTTGCAATTGGGCACAGCACTTCCATGCTCATCAATATGGTTTCAAAAGGCATTGTATATAGATAGATGCTCAACAGAAAAATATGTCTTCAACCTAATTTATTTGGCCAGAAATGAGGAAAATTCTGGGTAGTGTGGATGTCGTGTGGTTCTATTTAGTCATCCTCAACATACTTTATAAACTTTGTAATATTAATTTAATAAAATGTAGTCCTATGCAATCCCATAATGTCTTTCTTTTGGATTTATTAAGAGAAAACATCTTTTGGCTAAATTCTGCTTTGGTTACCTTTGGTGACTTTGGTTAGAACTTGGCTTTAAAATAGATGGAGAGCATTTTATTGGTCTTGAATGACAGAGTCCTACAATGAATGCTCAAAGTGACTCTTCTCAACTTTCATCCTTCAGTGTCTAGTTTCATATTAGATAGAACTCTGTGAGGACTCAAAGCCCATTCTGTAACAGTGTCTTTTTTCTAAGCTGTCAGAACAAGGAAAAAATGCTTTGAAGCCAGGGAGTGTAATCATATTATAATCTCATTTTTTTTCAGTCTTCACAATCCTGATTAGCCTCAGTAATGACCTGACTTCTTTCTGGATATTATTAGGATCTCTGGTGTTTTCACAACCTTACTCATGAGAAAATATGATTCAGGCATCAGCTGCTTTAAGATTCTCTTCTGTCAGAAAACACACACACACACACACACAGAAACATCTCTTTTACTTTAAAATTTTTATTATAAAATAGCTATATAAATATTTTTATTAAACAATAACTAAGTCAAAATTCTACCAAACTGAAGAACAACTTCACCTTGAAACTTAAATATCTGTAATATTTGATCAAATCTACGCCATCTCTCAATGCACACTGCAGAATAAGCATGAGTGGATTCATGCATGAATACTGGTTTTCGCATAAGTAATGGATTCCTGTGCGTTTTCAAGTATGCTCAGTTACATTCAATGTTTCTAAAATGTGAATGGAGGATCAGGAAGACCAAATCTAACACCGAATCTCCTGGAAGAATGATGACCTCATAAGAGGTTCAAAGACTGCAGAAATGTTATAATGTTGTCAAGCCAGTAGCCTGATTACAATAACTCACTTGCTAATTTAAGGTCCTGTAATAGTCATACTTTCCCTATATCTATATCTGTTTTAACATCATTGTTACAAACAGGTGAAACCTTTTGGTATCAATTGACACAAACTAGCTTCAACCAAACAACAATATCCACAACATCAAAGGCTAAGAATGTCATCAGGAAGCACCTGAGTGTTGTAGGGAGGCTACTTGCTGGTTCCTGGCTGCTCAGCCCTAAAATAATCACACTGAAACCATATTATTCAAATTACTGCTTGTCCCATAGCTCTAGCTACTTATTGCCTTGCTCTTACATCTTAATTTAACCCATCTCCATTAATCTGTGCATCACCACAAGGTCATGGCCTACCAGCAAAATTTCAGCTCATCTGTCTCCAGGGGCAACTCCATGGCTTCTCTCTGACTCTGCCTCCTTTCTCTCAGCATTCAGCTTAGTTTTCCCCACACAACTCTTTTACGTATAGCTCTGCTATAGTCCTAAAGCAGTTCCTTTATTAACCAATGATATTCACAGCATACAGAGAGGAATCCTACATCACCTGTGTCTTTAACAGCCCTGCCCAACCCTTACTTTAAATCCACCTAATGTTTCCAACAATGAAAGGGGATTGGTTTGGGATTTCTTTATTCTAGAATTATAAAGCTTCATCAGACTACTATCATATTTGAACATGGAAATTGGAGGAAGCTAAATATGTGTCCCCAGACCATGTTCACACATGTATTACTTACTCTGATATTATGTTTATATTGTGTTTAAGAGAATCTATATTTTCTTATCTTGCATCTGAGAATCCCAGAACATAAGAAATTTTTATCTGTCAGGTAATAAACTGTCTACATAAGTAATATTAGCAAAATTCAAAATGCATGGTTATCTGTGGAGTTTTCTGAATTCATTTGGCTCTCTTAGCCAAATTATGAAATTTTGGAGTATTGTTACTACACATGAATTTTATCTTCATATTTAAAGAATCTCTTGTATTGTGAATTTACACTATAATTCATTTCCTGTTTTTCCGTCTTCATTTAAGATGACACTTTGATCACAGGTGGGAAAGCACGAAATTGTGGCCAGATGTAAATATGTCATATGCTATTCTGAAGTCTTCTTGTAGTTGAAAAATCTTCTGATTATCTGGTCCAACCAAAGGAATTAAAATTCAGTGGGCCTGACGTTACAGCTTGTTTTAACAGGAGCACAATTACATTCCTACCCTGTTACAGTATAGGCCTGCCCCTTGAGAATTGTTCGACAAATCCGCAGAGGCTGTGAGCTGTCACCGAGCATCAGCACACACAGAAGAGTAAATGAAGGTAGTGGTTTTGTCCGTTAGGAAAGTCACTAATTGCATTTTGTTTTAAAATAGATGTCTATATGCCCGAAGCGAGCCCAGAGAATGTAAGAAAAGTCAGTGTATTTTCAAATTATGTGGTGAAGTCTATTACTTTCTGTAAAATAAGAATGGTAGCTATTTCTTCCTCTTACAAGATTTCTAGGCCATATGCACTAGCTCACAATCATGAAAAATGAGACATTTTGAAACTATGTCTGCAGAATCACCAGCTTCATTTTTCTAAACAGAGAGAAAATGTCCTTTGTGTGTTTCTGTTCTTATAGAAAAAAATATTGATTGAACATCTACTTCATGCCAGGGTATTTACTAGGCTCTGGAGTCAAAGAAGCATATAGATACAAAGATATAGTCCTCTCTTTCAAAGACTTCTCGGGCCAGTATATGAGACAGAAATGTAGTTCAAAATATTTCCATAGTGAGAAAAAATAAAAGAAAAAATAATTATAAACTGAAGAAAACTGGTATTTTCTAGGTTTCAAAAAAAAACCACTTGGTCTGAGCCAACAGAAATATGTTTGCCTAGAAAAATAGCAATCACTTTTAGTAATGTTATTGTTCTAGGAAACTGAAAATTCAGCTAATCTATCTATTTACAATTCTTTCAGTTAATGTATCTTTCTTCTAAATTCAGGAATCCCATTTACTAAATATTTGAGACACTGATAATAACAAAATGAAAAGCGCATTTACTGTTGTTTGATTGACAGTTAGTGTTTATTCCTAAGGTGGTCAAACAATGAGTCTAATATGAAGATACATAACATATCACGGAAACTGAAGAGAAGAGCGAAAGGAGTTGGGTGAGGTGTTATAGCAGCACTTGGGCTGAAGGTAGAGCCATGCAGAAGTCTCCTTGCTTTTCTTCTACTTTGGAGAGATTAGCCCAGAGTAGGCATTTGTCTGTATATATGCTGTGTATCAGGAAAGGACTTATTTGAAAATGTCATAGTGGTTACATTTGTGTGTAATTTCAGTACCACAAAGAGAGAGTTCCCTTTATAGAGAGTAGGGGCAATAATCATGTTCTAAGTTTGACCCAAATTTTCAAATCATTTTATTTTCTGTGCTACACATTTCATTTTTTTATTCTTTGTTTAAAAGTTCTTTTTCATTTTGCATACCAACCACAGTTCCCCCCCTCCACTACTCCTCCCTCCCTTACTCCTCCCTCCACCTTCTCCCCATGCAACCCCTCTCCAAAACCACTCCTCAGAAAGTGTAAGACTTTGCATAGGGAGTCAATAAAATCTGGCATATCAAGCTGATGGAAGACCAAGTCCGTACCTCCTACGTATCTAGGCTGAGCAAGGCATCCACCCATAGGGAATGGGCTCCAAGAAGTCAGTGCATGTACTAGAGATAAGTCCTGGCCCCACTGCCAGTGGCCCACAAACTGCCCAAGTCACGGACCGTCACCCGTGTTTTCACAGGTACTGCACCATACACTGCAAGCCTGCATGAAGCTCTGTACACAGGTGCAAAAGGCCCCTTTAAAGTTCTGAGCCAGGCGGTGACAGAGGCCTTTAATCCCAGCACTCTGGAGGCAGAGGCAGGTGGATTAATAGGAGTTCGAGGTCAGCCTGGTCTACAAAAGCTAGATCCAGGACAGGCTCCAAAGCTACAGAGAAACTCAGTCTCAGGAAAAAAAAAAGTAAGAAAGAAAGAAAGAAAGAAAGAAAGAAAGAAAGAAAGAAAGAAAGAAAGAAAGAAAGAAAAAAGATATAAGCTCCGCTCGTTCCCTTTCTCTGTTTCAGCAGGCAGGCTTTTGTGTGTCTTTATGCTTCTCTGTCTCTCTGTCTCTCTCTCTCATCTCTCTCTCTGTCTCTGTCTCTCTCTCTGTCTCTCTCTCTCTGTCTCTCTGTCTCTCTCTCTGTCTCTCTGTCTGTCTCTCTGTCTCTCTGTCTCTCTCTCTGTCTCTCTCTCTGTCTCTCTCTCTGTCTCTCTCTCTGTCTCTCTCTCTGTCTCTCTGTCTCTCTCTCTCTCTCTCTCTCTCTCTCTTTCTCTCTGCCCCTTTTCTTTTCTGCCACTCTTGTCCCCAGAGACCAGTCATCTCACTTTCCTCTCCCCTTTGTTCCAGTCCCTCTCTCCAAATAAAATCCCTCTTTGTGAGCAGGGTCTGAATGGTGTGTCTGTTTCCTACCTGCTATGGGGTCCCTTTGCTATAATCCACCAAGGTCCCTCTTGTGTCCGATCATAACAGACTTATCTTTGGACATTTCTTGGAGGATTAACAGAGAAGTGAAGAGTCTCCTGACAGAGTGGGGAACCCCTTCATGCAGTGACTCAGATCCAAGCATGTCAGAAGGAAAATTGTTTAATTTCTCTGTGCCTGCATTTGCCCCTTGCTGGTGGGTACATCCACACTGCTGCCACAGCTGCTGCCGTCTGCTGAGTTCAGGACCCACTTCCTTTTGTCTGCTAAAGTAAATTGAAGACTAGTGTCTCCAGTACTAGTATTCCAGTGCGTACATGCTAGACTGTAAATGTCTGAGGTATCCAGACACATTAGCTGAGCAACCAGGGGTTCTAAGCCACTCCAGTGTACCTACAGCCATAGCGGGACTACACTGCATGTATTGTTTAAGCCAGTCTGATAAAAGTCCTTTGTAATATATTCTTTCAGCTTTGTTTCTTTATAGACTCCTGACTAAACCCCAACTATTCCAAATTCTATGTTCTCAATTGGTTTTTGTTCCTTTTCTTTGCAATTCTCTGGATGAAAACATTTTCTCTTGAGTTTTTCTCATCCATTATTACTAGTTCAATTTTGTAAATCTGCTTTTCACCTAAAGAACAGGCTCTTGTAATTAATTTAACAATAGTGTATATTTCTTATTGAAATTGCTGCCTAGGATCTAACAACAAATGAGAAATACTGAAAGTTCAGTGGTAAGGAACCATCTTGGTTTGGGAAAACATAGTCCATGTTTTTAATGACTCTTGTGTCTCACAGAGGAAGCCAAATATACATAAGCTGATGGTATAAGGTGTGGTTTTCCTAAATAGTTTTGCCATTGAAATCCACCTAGGAGAAAAAGAGAGGTGGAACAAAACTTGGAATTATTCTTTGATGATTGTAGAGAGACACTTAGCCAGTTTGTAACTCAACCTAATCAAGCCTCTGTGAATTCTCTGCACTAGGCACAAAACAGACTAATGGAAATGTACTAAGGAGTCCGCTACTTAGTTCCCAGCTGATTAGACCCAAAATAATCACACAGAAATTCTATTATTTAAGTCACTGCTTGGCCTTTTAGCTCTAGCTTCTTATTGGCTAACTCTTACATATTAATTAAACCCATCTCCACTGATATGTGTATCGTCACATGGCAGTGGCTTACCAGTAAAGTTTCTGCATGTCTATCTCTGGAGGAGGCTGTATAGATTCTCTCTTACTCTGCCTTTCTTTCTCCCAGCATTCCTTTAGTTTTCCCCCAGCTAGCTCTGTTCCCCTCTAGCTCTATTATAGGTCCAAATCAGTCCTTTTATTAACCAATGATATTTGTAGCATACAAAGGGGAATCCCACATCACAGAAAGAAATGTTTCTCTGCTTCTAATTGTGCAGTATGGAGATAACAATGTCAACTCAAAGTGAGTTGTCAAAGGTTAAGTTGAAAGCTCCAGTGGTGAAAAATTTACTGAATAAAATTCCCCACACCTGGAATGCTCTGATTTATTCCTTCTTCTGTATTGACATGGAGCTTTGTGGCTGAATGGGCTTACCCCACTTTCTCCCTAAAATTTAGAGGCTGAGAAAAGTGATTCATGTAGAAAAGAGGCACTGGCTTTCCATCCCTTGTGGTCAAGGTGTGTCTTGAAGAATATCTCCCATGTGAGAGTGCTCTGTTTATTCTGAAGAGTCAGAGATTAACTGGGTAAATGGAAGCTAATAGTATTTGCTTGTCTTTTCACTACAATGGAAATGAGGTTTACTTCAAAACTCTCGATGACTACAGTGTTTAGTGTGTCTGTTAATTTTTAGGGTAACTGGCTTGCTTTGTTACAGAGGTTGATTTTTTTTTATTTGGCAGCTTAGGTGGTCTTTTCTTTTAGCATATATTAGACTCAGGGATTTGAAAATTGTGTTAAATAATAAAATAGAAATTGCAATTATAACATTTGTTGGTCTTAGAGGAATCACTTTGAATTGCACATATTAATCCAAAATAAAAAGCATTTTGGTAAGATAAACTTCTTGACACACATTTGTTTTGTGCATATGATGTGAAGATACAAGTGCTTCCTGTCACCCTAAAAAGCGAAATACTGCTTACCAAGCATGGGGTGTTGAACATAGTAAATTGCTTTTAGCATATATGAGAACCACATAAATATAAGACAACTTCTAGGAATAGAATGGGAAGTATCATATTTTAAAGAAATCCATTAGAAAATCCTATTACTTTTAACTTTCATGCCTGTTTCTTCAGTGAAGACAGAGGAGAGGGCTTGGATAGGAGTTGTAGCTGGAACAATGCTATAAAATTTTAGTCTTGCCAGGCGGTGGTGCACGCCTTTAATCCCAGCACTCAAGGGGCAGAGACAGGTGGATCTCTGTGAGTTTGAGGTCAGCGTTTTCTACAAGAGCTAGTTCCAGGACAGGCACCAAAGCTACTCAGAGAAACCTTGTCTCAAAAAAACCAAACTTTAGTCTTTTGGACAACAGATATTAGCATAGACAACAAATAAAATGGGCTAAAAAAAACATATTCAAACAATACAGTTACAATCTGAAATACTTTATTTCTGGCACTGATGAAGCATTGATTTCTGTTAAAAAGTAACTCACTCAGAGTGTCAACTAAAAGTACACATATAAGATGGTAAACCATGTTGTGTATAAGCCGTGTGACACAAGTTCTACACATGCGCAGCTTTGGTGACTAGGAATCAACACACTGTTAAAGTTCCATGCAGTTTGTATCCCTAAGCTTTTATATACTAGATCAATGGCATTAGTGCTACCAATAGGCAAATGACTAAATAAATAAATAAAAAACAAAGAAAAAAATAATACCTAGCCAATTTAGTGAACTAGCTTCTGTATTCGCTGAATAAAATATTTGAGTTCTATTATTTTTAAAGTTACAAAAAAGTGTTACCATATACAATATGAGAACAACAAAACTCATGGCAATTGATTGACTAGCAATTCAGACAATAAAATAAACTTGAGTCATAAAAATGTAAATAATCTTAAAAATATATAGAACAAAGTTAAACTACAGACTATTATGAAAAAATTGCAGCTAAAACAATAAACACAAAATTATTACATTCTCCCAAGGTCCCAATGAGGAGCAGAAGGAGTGAGAACATGAGCAAAGATGTCGGGACCACGAGGAGTGCACCCACCCACTGAGACAGTGGAGCTGATCTACTGGGAGCTCACCAAGGCCAGCTGGACTGTTACCAGAAAAAGCATGGGATAAAACTGGACTCTCGGAACATGGCGAACAATGAGGGCTGATGAGACGCCAAGGACAATGGCATGCGGTTTTGATCCTACGCCATGTGCTGGCTTGGTGGGAGCCTAGCCAGTCTGGATGTTCACCTTCCTAGATATGGTGGAGGGGGGAGGACCTAGGACTTACCACAGGGCAGGGAACCCTGACAGCTCTTTGGACTGGAAAGGGAGGGGGAGAGGAGTGGGGGGAAGGGGAGGGGGTGGGAGGAGGGGGAGAAGAGTGGGAGGAGGGGGAGAAGAGTGGGAGGAGGGGGAGGGAAATGGGAGGCTGGTGGGAGGAGGTGGAAATTTGTTTTTTTTTCTTTTCTTTATCCTCCTTTTATCAATAAAAAAATTTAAAAAAAATAAAAAAAATTATTACATTCTACCTGGTGAATTAACTCAGTGACTTGAAATTTTACAGAAAACATGTACTTAGTGTAGTCTCAAATTTTAAAAATTTGCACCTCACTCTTCTAATCCTTATGTACTTCTATGATTTCGTGGTAGAGCACGTATTATGTCTACTTCTTTCCACTAATGGAGACACAGGAAGGAGTAACATATTTTTGTTAATTTCTGCCAAGTTGTTACTTTCACTAATAAGCTGGTCTGGCTTATGCATTTGAGCTCTAACAAGCCACAACAGTGATCTGTGTGCTGAAGCTCTTGTATGGGCTGCTATTCTAACACAGCTGGACGTTGGGTGTGGGATTATCCCCTGGACGCAAAGCTCCCTCTGTCTCTTAGCATACTGAGAGTGGTGGTTTCTCAACTTTTTATTTTTAGCTAGGTCTTCCCAGAAAAACAATTGCCATTCTCCTAACTTTGCAGCTGTATTATGGTGATGGGCTATTAGCTAGGATCTTTGTTAATCATATATATTTTTGAAAAAAAAATAGTATAGTGGAAATTTTGTACATTGCCTCTGGAAGAAAATAAAATAGGTGAAATAAAAATAATCTTATCACAAAATTATAAATTTAAATGAAAATTACATCTCAATAAGTGAATGATAATAGTAATAATGGGAGAAATTTGATGTGAAGCAATAAAGCAGCAAAACAGAAACCTAGAAACTCCTTAAAGAGCAAATGCGGAGAAAAATGATCACATGTAAAGTGAGAAGTCAAAGGATTAAGACAAGAGCTCATACATTTAAAACATTTCAAAAGTCATAAAGTTAATGAGGAAAAGTCTGATTTAGAGGCAAAGTCACTCAATTTCGGGTCACTCTGAGGAGGCTGTCTAGATTCAGTTGTACTTTTTAGTCTCTTTCTGCACTATAACTGGGGAAGAAAACATCCTCTATTTCTTTCCAGTCCAGACATACATTAGGTATCACCCCTTTGCACTGGAATGCATTAGGCTTTTGCTAAGCTGTTCTGTCTTACTTTTACTGACCTTCCTTAGGCATGCTTTTCTAAAGGTTCTTTCCTTGTTCCCATTCTCTTGACTGTACCTTTTGCATGAAATGCCCTTAATAAATCTTTTTCTTTTCAGTTATTTAAGTTATGTGTTTCTTGTCATTGTTCTTAAAATGAGATTCTATGATCTTTGAACTTCAAAACTACAACTGTGACTCCCCCTCAAAAAAGGGAAGGGGGGTTTGAAGACTATTTCATCATGATAGGTTGTTATTACAATAAAGGTAGTAGTCTGCCTATTAATAAGAAGCTGAGACTTTTGAGTTCTTCTTATAACATGAATATCACCCTTCTGTTGAGGAAGAGCCAGTATTTCCCCACACTTTGTACTTTATCTCATCTTTTAGCCCATAACATCTTTTGCTGTGTAGACATCTTTGTTTGTTATCATCCTGTTTACCTATTTGTTCTTGTTTCATTTGCTTTCAGCATCCTATCCAGATGAGTGTAGCCTGAAAAATACACCATTTATATTGGATGTGTTGCTATTGTCAGCTTACTGTTTAGCCCTTATTGCTAGATCCATACCATATCACAGCAAAAGAAACAGCATGTTTGCTAGCATCTGAAAGCATGAGAGGCAGAGACCATCTCACAGCACATACTCTAGTTCCAAAAAAGACGCCGACTGTTCACTTGAGTTATGTGTCCAATGTTACAAAGTATTTCCACTGCTTACTCCAGTGTAGAAGGCTGAAAGATAAGTAATGGAGAAATCCTACACATAGATCCAGTGCAGATTTGAAAGCAAAATGGAGATTTACCTGCAGGAAGAAAGGGGAGAAATGAAAGACTGGCACAGATAACAAGTCCTTTAGGAGTCATGGCTGCATTTGGACAGAAGTTCTACAGTCTTCCTGTTGCTGTTTGATATCATAAAATTGCAGGATCCTAACTCACCTTGACAGACCTGTGCTTGTAGATGAATATGAATATTGCGTTTGCCTTGAAAAGCAAAATGTGCTTTGTGAGTACTGAGTCTTTGCCAGAGTTTTAAAGATTTAGTTCTGAGAACATTCAAGTTTTGTTCAGGGGAAAATGTTCTTCTTGGGTAAAATTAATTTTGTATTTTTTTTTACTGAAAGGAATTATAAAAAAATCAAAGCAACATTAAATCTGAATCATGTCATAAGCATGCCTATTACCTGAGCGTCCTCCTTTATCATTTCCAAAGAGTCATTGCGAAGCAGTTCTTGGCTGAATCTGAAGCCATCACAGGACAGTTTAATCAAGTCTTCCCTTTCCTTTGCCAGGAAGCCATCTGGCCATGTATCTTTTCTGCTGAAAATGTGTCCTGATCTGATTTGCTTTTGTTGCCTGCTGAGAAGCATTCCCTCCAGAGTGGGACTAAATGTAAACACTGCTCATTTAAGCTAGCACTAAGGATGGAGTTTCATTTTATTTTCAACTAGCAAATTATTGGTTATGGAATGATTGGCTATTCGTTTATGGTGTATGCTGTGCTGATATTGCTTTCTTGTTTCTTTGTTTTGCTTTGAACATTCAAAGGCAGGCATTTCAGTTGGAGTACATGAGCCTCCTATTATAAGCATATTATCAAGTCAGTTAAGTTGACTTGGCTTTCCTAAAAGAGTGAACATATTAAAAATAGAAAACTGTGCCTCTCAGCATAAATATTCAAATAAAATTGATATAGTTACAAATATTTCTTTCATAAAAATGGATACTTTTTCTCTGGCATTATTCAAAAATATAACCTAAAATTGTTCCTTTAAAGAAAATGTATATGTTTTATTTAGTTACTGTGTGTGCATATCATCATGTATATGCCTTGCACAGGCATAGAAGTCAGAAGGCAGCTTTTAGGAGTTGGTTCTCTCCTTCCACTGTGTGGGTTGTGAGGATCAAAATCAGGTCATCAGCGTTGCTAGCAAGTGCTTTTTCACTCTGAGCCTCTTCACTGGTACCCTAATATTGATTACTTGTTCAAATTAAATCAAATGTCTTTTCATAAATATCTTTAGTTGTGACATACGTTTTTTCTGAGTTAGGTGATATGAAATAGAGCAAGTAAAAGACAACATGAAAAACAAAATTTCTGATAAATAAATTCTCAGCAACCAGAAAAATATGTTCAAAATAGGAAAACAAAGAACAAAAATAAAACAAATTAACAAAAAAAAAAACAAGGAGGAAGCAAAACCCTTTGAATATCATTTTGTGATTATCATACTTGGATTTTTTTAAAACATCATTTCACATTTTTAATGCAGGCTGGATTCAAACTCATAAAATCCTGTCCCATTACCAGTTTGTGTTGATATCTGACATTGTGTTTGGGAGATGACTTACAATGGATAAACAAAAAGATGAGTAGATGAATGGAAGACAACTTTCTTCCCCACCACAACAACAAAACTTCTAATAATTAGAAGAGCAAAGAAAAAAATATAATAAAAGTTAATCCAAAACACCTCAGAAAATATGTTCTCACATCAAGAGCCTGAGGGATCTGAGGTACTTGTTAATTAACAAGTAAATAACCATCAGTTGTCCAAAAAATCATGGGAAAGAATTTGAGAGCCAAGACTTGTATTTGGCTTACTATACATAATAGAAAGCCAAAAATTAAAAAGTACAAGACACTGAGCTCTGGAAGGAAAATGTTTAGAGCACTTTTCAAGGAATCTTGGGTATCAGACTAATATGGTGACTCAAATAAGAATACCAATGTAGGTCCTGGAGTTAAAGCATATATGATCATTGACAGAATTTTCAATTAAAACTCTAGATAAAATAGTAGATAGACCAACCACCCCTAATGAGGGGAATATGCTCACTGATACTAATTTACATGATAAATATTGCTACTGGTTTCTGTAAAAAAATGAAAATGAATAATTTTAAGACAAAAATTCTAAGAATTGCAGTTGACATAAACCTAAGACAAAGGGCTTCATTCATATGGTAGGAAATCATCTGGTTCTCATGCAATATATTTGATTTCATGTGTCCTATATGAAGCATATATGCTGTAGCATAATGCTCTTGTACACTGTAAAGATTTCATATGTATTAGTTTAATAAAATGCTGATTACCCAGTTCCCAGGCAGGAAGATACAAAGATATTGAGAGAAATCTTGCCTCAAAAAACCAAAAAATGAAAAACAAAAATAAAAGAAAATAATAAAAAAACAACATAGAGATGAAAAATACGCAGTCTGGATACTGTATGTTATTGTCTTGTCTTTGAGTTGTTTGACTGCTGACGAAAGAGCAACAGCTGCTAAAAGACATGTGATTATAAATTCTACTGGATTAACCCTACCTATATATTTTGAAAATGTGCCAGGTGGTGGTGGCACACGCCTTTAATCCCAGCACTCAGGAGGCAGAGGCAGGCGGATCTCTGTGAGTTCGAGTCCAGCCTGGTCTACAAAGGGAGTTCCAGGACAGGCTCCAAAGCTACAGAGAAACCCTGTCTCGAAAAACCAAAAGAAAAAAAGAAAAAGAAAATGTATTGACTTCAAAATTTAAGTAAAAGATTGTTTTTGGAGAAGAGGTTTTGTTATTTTTTTCCACAGGAATTAAGAGGTTGTGGATTCATTCTGGGTTTAAAAAATAAGATTTGTGTAAGAAAGACCCCTGAAAATTCTCCAGCAGGAGTGGATGGTCCAGATAATCAAACATTTTAGAGCACCTTTGTTGGAGTTTCCTCTAAGTTCTACATCCAGAACAGCTTCAAGACTGCTGGCTGAGATGATCTAGCTTCACAGAATATTCCAGTAAGGAATTGACCATAACACTAAATTTTCTTTGGGTCTGCATAAGACAGCACCCCCAGTCAACAGGTAGTAGCCTAGAAAACTATGCCCATATTCCCAAAAACTGGATTATGGATGTTTGTCTTTATTTAGAATGTTGGTTACAAGTTGCTATGGATAATGGTCAAGAAAAAAGAACAAAGGAGACTAGATTCAAAGTTTTTGTTTTTTTTAAAAAAAAGGGAAAATGCTGTGGTATAATAGTTTTGTGCACTGTAAAGATTTGTCACTCATGTTGGTTTAATACAACACTGATTGGCCAGTAGCCAGGCAAAAAGTCTAGGCAGAACAATACTAAAAGAATTCTGCTGAGAGGATATGCAAAGATGCAGTCACCCACAAGACACAGAGGAAGCAAGATGAGAATGCCTTCCTGAGAAAAGGTTCCAAGCCATGTGGCTAAATGTAGACAAGAATTATGGGTTAATTTAAGTTGTAAGAGCTAGTTAATAATAACCCTGAGCTAATAGACTAAATAGTTTATATTTAATTTAAGCTTCTGTATGTTTCTTTGGGACTGAATGGCTGTGGGGCCAGAGAGAACAGAAACTTCCTTCTACATATACATGAGAGCTAGGTTAATAGTAAAAAATTCTATATTTTAGGAGCACACAGATTTTTTTTTTGTAAATTCAAGTCTTAAGTATTTTATTAGATACTTATTAAGGCTTACCTATTAATTAAATCAATATTAGAAAAAGAAATTATCCATCACAACAGTATAAAACAGGAAATAAATTTATATTTTAGCATGAAAATATAAATACTGTAGGACTACTATGGAAAGAGTTGGTGACAATATATTTTTAATCCTTAAAATATTGTTGTTTTGGTGAAGACTAAAATTTTTAATATGTTTTATTGCAACTCGATATAACAGAATTGCAACCCTCTACTTAGTTATACCGGTTAAAGACATCAAGTGTCTTCTTATCTTCTTAACCCATCCATTGTCTAAGTGTCAGCTTGAAATTGTGTTCATTCCTCTTTCCCATTTTTTTTTGCTGCTTTACGTTAGATTTAGAGTCCTCCCCCTTAATGCTATCTTTACTTCCAATGTCTGTATTTTTTCATCACATTGTGCAACTGTGATTTGAATAAATAACATGGAACATGGGGTAAACAGCCCTCACACATCTCATCCATTTAGATAATATTAAATAGAAGATTGATCTTCATCTTTGTATTTGTGATAATGGGATGAACTGCTACAATAACTTTGAATTAGAATGCCATATAAGCGTAACTAAAGACTGAGGATATGGTAGGTTTGGCATCAGATGAAATTTCTGGTTCATAAATAACCATCTTCTGTGTCTTTACATCATAGAAGACGTGGAAATACTTCTGTTCTCTCCTTAGAAAAGACTTATCTTGTACTCTTTCATGGAGTTTATATACAACCTTATATGGTTTTTGCTAGTGGAGTCTGAGTGTATTTGAAACAAGTTTTTCTGTTTATCTAAGACTCATCTCTTAGTATTATCAACTTGAGTATTTGAACTTTAATATATAAAGGAGATGTGAGGGATAAACATTTAGATTCTAGCAAGACCCACTCATGGGACTACAATGAAAGAAAAGGGTGAGGTGATAAATCCTATTATGACTGAGTTCTTCTGAGAATTTTTCATGGGAATACAAAGTTTAGGAGCCTTCAATTCAACATGGTGCATGGATTGGACTGGGTGATGTGTAGAAAAAAAGGAAATTCCAGAGTCTGCCAGCATCTACTCACATACATTGGACTTTACCAGTGCCCAAATGATGAGCTCCAGGCTGATAATCTCCATCTCTTCTCAGAGAAAAGAAAGTGAAAATGAATAAACCACGAATCTGTTCCCCCACAAAAACAACCACACAGGAAAACAACGAAAGAGAAGAGGAGGCCTCTCAACTGTCGACTTCTGGCCTTCTCAAGTGCCTTCATTGGATTACATATGTGCAGAAACAGAAGTATTACACACAGGTGAAGAGGTAATTTGTATGTAAAAGCACAAGTAATTTTGAAACTCCTCCATTTGCCTGTATACAAAAATTCTATCTGAACCAGCCAGCTCAGTTTAAAATTATATTTCTTATTGTCGTCAATAAGGCAGTATATTGGTTGTTGTTTGGCAAGAATTTACTTCCCTTCTCTATAATTCTTCTGTAAGGCATTTTGATTGCAGATTCTTTGAATTGAGCTTTGACTCCTATAAGAAATTCACTGAGATAATAAAGGGTTCTTATAAAGCCTCTTGGGAGTTAGCCTGTAACCTCTAGTGTATGACAAAATGCCCCCAGTTGTTCAGAAACTACAAGGAAAACATTATATGTTTTCACCTTCTGTGAATGAATATTCATTCACAAAAGTTTTATATGACTACTGTGTGCCAAATAAAAACTCTGAAACAGGTTTTAATGCTATTGAAATGTTTTTTGTTCTGTTAAACTTAATCTACTTGCTTCATAGCACACTGATGAAGCTGTGGTTTCACCTCATTCCACAAAGGCTGAGCTTTTCAATGAGTTCTTCACATTTGGAGAGCTCTTTACAATTGAGCAATGCTTTACAAAGAATATCCTTTCCTGTGACACGTGATAACCTTGACATAAGAATGTTTTTTACATTTGTATACTTACGTTTCAGAACATTGTTTTAATGATGTCTATGATTTGTAGTGCTCTGAATTATTAATGCGTTGAGTTAAGAGCATACTCTTTGAATTATTTTCTTTTATGACAAATAGTAGAATAATAAAAATGATTGATATTCATAAACCAAGTGAAAAACGATAATAGTGTAGTTAGAACCACAATTAGGCTATTTAATTTTATGTAATAGTTAATATTATTATCACTTTATATATCATTTGTCTTTTGCTCTGAAGTAAACAATATGACTAAGAAAGGATGAATCAGACTCAAAGGTGTCTGACATTTTTCAATTTCAAGCTATTTCAGTTTCTGAAATAAAGATCAGAGACTGATGTGATACAGTTGGAAAGAAATATATTAGACACTCAAGATTCTTCCAATAATAGTATTACAACTGTACACCAAATACTACACAACTGTTGTTTAACAATCATAGTATTACAACTGTATAGCAAATACTACACAACTGTTGTTTAACAATCATAGTATTACAACTGTACACCAAATACTACACCACTGCTGTCTAACAATCATAGAATTACAACTGTATAGCAAATGCTTCACAATTGCTACTTAATAATAATATCATTACAGTTGTATACCAAAAAGTTACAATTGTATACCAAATACAACTGTTATTTAACAATAGTAAAATTACAATTGTATTCAAAACACTGTACAACTGCTACTTAACAATAATAAAATTAAAATTGTATACCAAAGAGCAAATGGCTCAGATGGGAGAGATTTTTTTAGCTAGCATCCAGCTGTGTGATAAGAAGTACTTCAGTTGAAAGCAAGTAAAATATTAACATGTAATTATCTCTTCTTTGGATTTTCAATAATTGTAATTTCATGAAGATACTCATTGATATTTTATATAGAATAATGAATGATTTTCTGAAACCAAGAAATGTTTTAATCCTTAATCATGGATAGATAAAGGGAATTTATACAGGAAACACTTATTATCACTAAAATACTATTACCTCTCTGAACTGAAGGCCCAAATATTTATTTGAGACACAAAAGCACATGTACCATAAAAAGTATAAGACTAATTTTCACATATTTCATTGAAATAAGATCCTCATATATTTGGCGCAAATAAAATTCTTATAGCAATCAGTTTCCTTTTTATAAGCAATTAATTTAATATAATTATTTTGTAATGAGCTTATGCTTAGCTAATTTATCATCAAACCACGTAGTTTATTATTTAATCAACTTGCATATTAATGCTGAGCATAAATTCTAGGCTGGCTTTATGGCGAAGAAGGCATCTAATCTTGCCACTCTCTTTCAACCTGCTTTCCACAGGTAGCTTAGAACAGAAATTACAAGGTTTGCTGTTGTGGAATATTAGTTTAAGATGGGCTACATTTGTTTATTAGAGATGCAAAGATATGTTACATTCTTTTATGTTGTGTTTGTTTAACTTTGTAAAGCTGTGTTACCTAAAAACCTGATTGTCTAACAAAGAGCTGAATGAGCAATAGCTAGGCAGGAGAAAGGATAGGTGTGGCTGCCAGTGAAGAGAACAAATAAGAGGAGAAATCTAGTCTTGAGAGAAGAGGAAGGAGAAAGGAGATGAGGATGCCAGAGGCCAGCCACACAGCCGGTAATGGAGTAAGAAGGAAAGGAAGATATATAGAATAAAGAATGGTAAAAATCCCCGGGACCAAACATAGTTAAAATAAAAGACAGAATATTGTATACACAATAAATAAATAAATATTTTAAAAAAGAAAAGGAATAATTTAAGTTAGAAAAGCTGGTTAGAAACAAGTCAAGCTAAGGCAAGCATTCATAAGCAGGAGTAAGTCTGTGTGTTTAATTGGGAGCTGGGTGGAAGGCAAAATACTAAAAACAAACCAAACCAAACAACAACAGCAACAATACCAATTACAGTTTAGCTTAACAGATGAGAACATCTTGGTTTGTATACTGCTGTTCTTTGCATACTCTTTGTGCTAACCAATAGCAAATTATTTATTCCTTTTGTCACAAGCCTTGTGACAAGAAGACATATAGGACCATGAGTCACTGCCTGGCAGATGTTAAGACTGTGAAATGATCTATCATAGGTTTTATAATAAGTTGACTATTTTTATATTTATTTTATATTTGTCTTTAAAAATATTTTGGTGTTTAAACAAAATAATGAAAATTAATACATCATGATACAGTTATAGAAATGAGAAATTTTCAGCCAGGTTGTGGTGTCCTTCTTTAATCCCAGTACTCAGGATGTAGAGGCAGGTGAATCTCTGAGTTCAAGGCCAACCTCATCTACTAGTGAGTTCCAAGACATCCCTGGCTACACAGAGAAACTCAATAAACTAATCAAAGCAAGCAAACAAGAAAAACCACCACCACCAACAACAACAACAAAAATATCAAACAGATTTTCATAAGACAGCTGAGAAAAGCTCTTAATTTTTAGTTATCCAGTTAATTTTGCTTTGTAGTCTTTGCTCGCAAAAGTGCTATTCTGATTTTTTTAAAAAAAGGAGTCAGTTTTAAGTGATTATGCTATGAATTTGACATTAAATTTATTGTCTGTTAATGTGATATTGTTATGAAAAACATCAATTATTGTAGGTGGAAATTGTAGTGTACAACAGCTTTATTATGATAACTTTCAATACTGTGCTGTTTTATCAATGTTGTATAATTTGTGATTAGTGCTTACACAAATGAGCAAATACTTGACTTCTCTTCACTCTGCAGACACCAGTCAACTCAATGATCCTCACCCTGCCATGCAAGTTTGTAGTGGTGATCCTTCTCCCAGTGTAGACACCAGTCAATTCACAGATCTTGTATGTGTGTCTTCAACCTGCAAAAACAGTGTGTACTGTTCCTAAGACACTAGTGTGTTGTTACATTACACATTTTGTGATGAAATTACAAAGCCACGCTTACTCACAGTCTATATATCCTTTCCTGGGACTGCTATAAAAAAGAATTTACATTTATACACAAAAGATAAAATAAATATTAATGCTAATGTTTTTGTGACATTTTACTGAAGCGAATCATTTAAGTGATGTGTGCTTTGGGAGACAAGATACTCTCTTTTTAGCTCTTGCATTCTGCTAATTGATGCTTAGCTTTTATGTTAAATTTGCATTTAATAATTTTCAAAGTACACCCATTTTACAGTAATTTTCACTTTACATTCAATAATACTTTTGAAAAATAATTGACACAAAACAATAAAAAGATGTTCTTTTATGATCTCATTTTCTTCACACTTAATGCAATTCTCAGAATTATGATGGAACACTTGTGATCTTCACCTTCTCCTCAAAGATGCTACTGTGTCTTAGTCTGAAGCTAATTCAGTAATGTTAAATTCCTACCTGCTTATTTATGTAGCTATCATATAATTAACATTAAAATCAGTATTGACTTTTGAAATTTTGACCTTTGGCTTTTCTTCAATCACTGTTTCATTTAAGAAAATAGCTGTCATATTACCATCTATTTGATCATCTCCTATGTTTAAATAATAAATACTTTTGCAATGGGCCTTAAATATTAATATCAAAAACACATTGAATAAATGGATAAAAGTAAAAATTATTCACTGTGGGGAGAAGAGGAATCCCTGAGTGTGTGAAGTGTTGAGTGAAAGTTTGAACATGAGCAGGTCTTGCCAAAGACCATGAGCTCAGACCTTGGGAAAACTGCAGAGCCTCAACCCCATCATAGGTATGAGAAAGGCATCCTCTGGTCCAAATGTGACTGTTGATAGCGCATGCAGAAAATGTCTTCCGTAGGTTTCCTACCACCACTACTATATTTACAACCAAAGATGCTTGCCTAAGGCACTACTCCTATTAAGATCACCTGCACCTGTCTCATTTGCCTAGCTGTAGATTACAAAGCTAACCCCCTGGTCTATCTCTACATAATAACTTGGCCATGTTTGCCTGTGAGCAATCACCTCACTCTTCAGTCATACATAATTCAACATGCTGACTTTCAGCAGTGCTCCAGCTTCTCTGTTAGAGACGAGACCTCCGTGCAATGATCCAAGCAATTATGTGTGTCCATGCATCTGTTTCTATTTCATTCCATCACAAGCTCTTGTCAGGCTCATCTCTGGAATTGTGCAATGACTCTACTGTTTAAAAAGAGCCTTCCCTTAGGTGTGATTTCAAATGGTCTGCCAAAGGTCTCTCTTTGAAAACCTAATGCATTTGCTGGGGTCTTTAAGACTCCAAACAATGCTACCCTTGACTGTGGTTGTGAACTTACTCTATTGTTGTCTTTTGCTGCTCCTTAATCAAACTTCTGCTCAGAGACATCCATTGTTCTCTTTTTTGGGCTCCTGACTGATACCAAATTTTAGCCTAGTTTTCTTCAGAATGGCTTCCAGACATCACTTCAAAGGGTACCTTTCCAGTGAGACCTTATTTAACTGTCCTGTTAAAATGGCCCTTCTTTTTGGTTTTTTATTATTTTTCTTTATTACACTTTTCACTGTGGGAACTTTTCTAATTAGTTTATTTACTTAGATAGTTAGCAAATTTCTAATAACAAAATTCTCTGTTGTCCAAAGAAATGTGAGGTCTACATGGAAAGCAGCTGATCAGCTGTGCGTAGCACTGTGCCTCCAGGATTAGGGGATCATTGGTTAGCAGCTGAAATAATTCTCTCATTTTCTCTCTACCTTACTAGAGGTGCAAATGATCTCCACAAATTTTAAATCCAGTTCGTCCACCATGCAGTATGCTTTCCAAGTTTTATAAAATATCACAATTTTAAAAGAACCCCTTTAACAGACATTAATGTCACATTCACTGCATATTTTATAGTAAGATTGCATTTCGAAAGAGGAAACTACCACATAACTTCAGTCGAGTGTGAAAGAAACAAAATCCTCTTAGCTCCATATCTCAAGCACCCAACCCAATGAGCTTCCTCTTCTTTCTTTATATTATGTGGCTAGAATCAGTGAAGTAATGAATAAGTAAATATATCATTATATACTTTCTCATTAGTAATACTTAAGATTGGGAGATCAGACACGAGACCTTGCACAAGCTAAGCCAGAGCTACACCTACAAGCTACACTCCCAGCCCTCATTTTCATTGCTAATTAGAGAGGTTACTCTAAAATTTATCTGCAAAGGCACTCATGTTTTCATTCTTATTCCCTCATCATATTTTTCTTTTATTTCCAGGATTAGGTTTTGCTCCTACAGCCAATTTCTAAATAGTTGTGAATCTTAAACAAATTTCATTTAAATCCCTCATGCTCTTGTGAGATTAAGCACAGCCTGACTTGACCACGTGTCTAAGTGTCTGAATATACATGACATACGAGTTAATAAAATCCTGATGAGTGATATTTTGGAGCCTAAATATATTTAACATGATGGATGTCTGTAAACTTGCCTATGAATCAGACGGCAGCATAATCTTAATATTGGCAAAGGTGAAAAGAAAAGTTATGATCCTATGCTAATACTGTGTAGTTGATGGCTCTTCTAGGAAATAACTATAGTAAGATTAATCTGAAGACTGCAGAAGCCAGTCCCTTATAATGAATGATTCCAAACATTAAAAAACTTTTAATTGATAAAAAAAATAGAAAACTCCTTCAAAAATGAGTTACAGACATTTTTTATCTCAAAGTTTTATGTGGTACAAAAATAAATAACTATCATAGAAATGTGGGAATTTGACATCTTTCGAAAGCTTGTAACTTATTCTGTATAGGATACACAATAAGTTATAAAAAGTGCATAACAATTTAAAATTTTTGAGCAGTATAAATATTTAATTTTTATATTGGAGGTAGCAGAACACAGAAATCTTCCTGATACTGATACCACAAAACAACATATATTACATGTTGATTATTTTCATGTATAAGATTATGCAAATGGTTTGGGGAATAGTTAGGAAACAGGACATTGAGTTTGAAATTGGAAAGGCACACAATAATCTTGTTCACTTAGGTGCCAGAAGATCTAGAAATAGGCCATGATAAAAGAGCCATGTGCATGCCTACTGGACAGCAGCTGAATGCAGTTGTCTGCAGCACTAGGGAATCCCAAGGCGTAGTTTCATTCTTTTTGTTCAAAAATCTATGAGATCTGTACTCAATCTCAGGTAGTTCAGTCATCTGTTTTTTAAAGTTTTATTTCTGTTTGTGAAACCCCTTGCAGTGGAACAAGGATTTATCCCTGGTGCATGAATTGGCTTTTTGGAGCTCATTCTCTAAGGGGGGATATCTTGCTCAGCCTTGATGCAGGGAGGAGGGATTTGGTCCTGCCTCAACTTATATGCCAGGCTTAGGTGATATCTTGTGGGAGGCCTTATCCTCTCTGAGGAGTAGATGTGCAATGTGGGGAGCAGGAGGAGGGAAGAGAGGGGGAACTGTGGTAGGTTTGCAAAACTAATAAGAAAGAAAAATGTTTTATTGAAATTTTCCTTATTTATTTTTGTGTATATGTATGGGCACATGTATCCTGGAATTTAAAAGGTGAAGTGTAGGAGTTGTTTCTTTCTCCTAGTTGGGTTCTGGGACTGAACTTGGGCGTCAGACTTGGTGACAGGTTACTTTCCCACTAAGCAATCTCACCAATCTTAGGTATAGTCTTAGCATGATAGATAGATAGACAGATATAGATAGATAGATAGATAGATAGATAGATAGATAGATAGATAGATAGATACATACATACATACATACATACATAGATACATAGATAGAGAGATAGATAGATAGATAGATAGATACATAGATAGATGATAGATAGATAGATACATAGACAAATAGAATTTTTAAAACTTCGAAAATAGAGTAAATTTGTACCTTTGGCCATGTAATTTCATTTCTCATGCTCTCCCTTATTTTTTGAGTTTTCTTTTTGTCACTTGATCTTCATTTCAGGCAGCCAAAATCAAAGCTACCTTGGAGCTCTAGTCTAAGCTTGGAGGCAGAAAAGAGCTATTTCATAGATACTAGTAAATAATTACACATGTTAGCTAGCTAGCATCAGTTGGTTTCAAATATTTTTCTAAGAAAGACTTTGCCAGTGTGTTTTTCAAACTAAATCATTAGATTATACAAAGATATATTTAAGAATATGGACTTGTAGATGGAATTATTGGCTTGATTATTCAATAAGAAACAATTTTTAGAATTAATTGCATGTAATTTAGAAAGTGTTGGCAATATTTGAGGAACAGACATATTATATAACATGCTTATTATTTTCTATTTTCTATTCCCTTTCTTACTATTTTTTCTTCTGCTCCTTCTTTTTCTTTCTTTTTATTTTGAGACAGGATTCGTTTTGTTACTCTGGCTAGCCTGGAATTCACTAAGTAATCAAGGGTAGCCTTGAAAGTCGGAAAGGGGGTTGCCTTGTAGCTGTAGTTGGAGGCAATTGTGAGCAGCCTACTGAAGGTGCTGACCCACCAAAGTAGGGCCTCTGCAAGATGCACTCTTAACAGCCAAGCCACTTTTTGCCTATTTCAGTTGTTTAAAATAGTGTCTTTATAATTCATGGTAATTAGTAATTATCATTGATATCTTTTTCTCAAAATTGGGAAAAACATCAAGATGTCAGTCATTATATTATAAATAAGAATATAAAAATAAGATATTCATTTTTTATCAAGGGTATTTTGGACACATAACTTTAATGAATCAAAAGCAATGTGTTTAAGTAATATACTAAAATATACTTCAATATTTTGTGACTAAATATTCCAGTATGATCATTGTTTACTTAAACAACAGCCTAAATCACTGGTTAGTGTTTAGAACTGAATTGAAACTTGTATAAATTTGTATGTAGGCAAGGGAGAAATAGAATTCTTTTTTACCTTTGTTACCTGTTTATTATGATTTTATCTTTCTCTTGAGAGGTGTGAAATTATAATGAGTCTTTATTTGCCTATTTAGAGGCTCAATAATTTTTGCCATATGGAAATTATCCCATAAATTTTTGAGGATATAACCCTGATATAATGTAGACTCATTATTTTATCTTTTTCCACAGTATCTCCACTATTCAAAATTATAAAGCTATGTTTTATGATCTTCTTAATGAACAGAACTCAAGGTCAGTCATTTCAGAATGTGCCTAGAGAAACTGCTCTTTCCACATGACCTTGTTTCAATGAGATTACATTTCGATTCCACAAAAAAAAAAAAGGACTAAGAGTTCCTATATGAAGATTTAAGGGTCCAGTGTAATAGACCTTGATTTTATTTATTTTGAAGAGTACCATGCTGTTTTCTCTTGCAATTCTCTGCAAAATATTTTTCATGTGGTTGTGCTGTTTCAAAAATGTATGATAAACTATATATAGAGGAAACCAAAAGAAAATTACAGATTTCATTTTAAAAAAACTAAGAAAATAAAAACAGAATGTATAGGGTTTTTCTAAGTGTGAAAGACCTTATTAGTCTGGGGTATTTGTCATCCACCAACTACATATGAAAAATTTCAAAACACATTTGCACTAGGAAAACCAAATTTGCAATCCTCAGAGATGCTGACGTGTGGTATTTGTCCTTCGATTATTTTTGCTTCTGCCAGCTGAGAACAAGCATTTCCATGCTATTTGCATTTTCAATCCTTTTTTAATAATTAGCAATTCTGTTTCACAGTCAGCACTTCAACCTATTTCACAGCACCAACATTAATTTACAGCATAGCTTGGACTATTATTCAGGAGGAAACATTATTGGAAACTCCACTTAGCAAGGAGCTTCTTTTAAGAGTCATTTTAGCAAAACAGAAAAATCAAAAATTACTGACATGTGTTTTTAAAAATCCATTTTTATTAAAATATTGATGTCATCATTCAGAAGTATATAATCTTGTTAAGCCTAAATGGAATTATCACAGGGCCACATTAATTGTACTTTCCTGATAAAGAATAACAATTCCTTTCAAAGGTTTGTGTGTTTTATTTTATGTGTATGACCATCGTATGTATGTCTGTGCCTGCATTTATATGTATGTATTTTATGGTCAATGGCATGAACTCATTTTGTGGCAGGGAATCTACTCAGTGACATGGTTTCCCTAACACAAGTCTAGATGGCTTGAGTCACTGAGGGAGTCTTCTCTGACTTTGCTGACAGTACATTTCAGCTAAGCGAGCATTTACTTCACATTTATATGGTCTGTTGTTCTACATGCTGCTCCTTAAAAAAAAAAAGCCAGTAGACAGTGTGAGTACAATGTTTCAATGTGGACTTATCAAATACTTTAAGGATCATAATATATATATATATACACATGTACCCATGTGGCTCTTATTTCATCCTAACTCAGTGTTGTTAGGTAAGACACAGAGTAGCATGTGGAAACAGTTTGGCTGTCAAAAATGGAGAAATGCTACTGACATTTAGTGTCCTGAGTGGATAAAGACCACACATGCTGCTATACACATATTACAAGACACAGAAGAGCCTCCGCCAGGAAACAAAACTACAACAACAATAAACTTTAGTTAGGCGATGGCTGGAACCCCTCAAGCTGCATTTTGGGACACCTTTGTTCTTTGTTGCCTCATGAATACAACTTGATCATCTAGGCTTTTTTGCTTTTAATTTTTAAGTACAACACTTTCTACTCAGCTTGAGAAGCCCAAACCTCACTTGGATTTCTTAGATTTGGGTAGTTATCGCTTATCCTGATTTTTTTTTCTTATTTTCAGATCTAAGTAAATGTTGTACTGGACAAAGTAAAATAAGCAGAGAAAACTTTTATTCAAAACTGGTACTATCTAGATGCCTGAACCCCCTTTCTCTTTTACAGAAAATGGGGCATGAAGTCCTTCTGTGCTTTAATGTGCTGGTGAAATTACAGTGGAAGATACTTTGGAATGCAGTCTAGGCGGAGAATAGATAGACAGGTGGATGAGTGAGATGTGGAGTGAGTTGGCTCTGATTTTGTTAATCTTTTCTCTCTGAAATGGGCATTTGTTTCTCCCACAGAAGGTGATCCCAATTTTCTTCACAGAGCTAAGCGACAGGGATGTTTTCCCCTTGTTGCTTATCGTTTAAGGAGATGGATTCAGATCCTTCTAAAAGACATTTTCTGGGTGTAAAGACGTCTAAAGACTGAGGAAATGATTTACATATATTTTAAAGGCACAGAACAATTATTCATAATAGCTAGTGTCTTTCCTAATGTAAAACTCCAAAACAGAGCAGTTGATGACGTACAATGAGGAAGAAATCTACCTATCTGTAGCTTAGTCAAGCTGATATGAACAAAGGCTCTTCTTGCTCTCTCATTACAAATCTACTTACTCTTGTTCACAATTATTCAATAAACTCTAGAATGAATCTTCTTTTTAAAGTCAAGAATCTCAGCAGTTGATCTTGTTTGGTGGTCAATAAGTAGAGGACACCACACAGGTATTGAATAAACTCAATTAATTCAATTAGTGATTTATCCATTATAGCACTAGTGATTTGATTGGAATAGACAAGGTTTATTTTATGCTAAGCCTTTATGTGTTTGGTGTCCAGAATATCCAGTTTCCCACTTTTGTCTTTCACTTTGCTTGAGTGCAGGGAGGGAAGGTAATGAACACATTTCTCTACTATCCCCACCAATGATACATTCTGTAGTACTGGTCTTTTCTATAGCAATGGATATGGAGTATCATAGTTAAATAAGGCAAATACATTCCTTAAGCCCAACTATACTATAATCCTTTAAGTCTTGTTACATACAGCAATATTCTTGTGCTACAACACTGACTAAATGACTTAAGAATCTCTAGCAGTTAAGTTCAGATTTACATATTTGACTCTAGCTGGTTGGTATAGATTTTATGTCCTCATTTGCAGTTCTGATTATTATATTGAGTTCTAATACCAATTGTAGGTTGATGCATGTGAAATCATTTAGCCTCCTCATGGCTCAGAAATTTTGTCTGTATGTTATCATAATATGAATCTACAAAACGGTAAGGTAGATCTGAGTATTAAATAAGTTAGGACATGTCAGCTGCTTATACTGGAGACTGGCCTTGGATGGCAATAAGACCTGTAAGCATCCTTTACATGCATTATCATTAAAAGCTTGTCTAATGGCACAGAATATAATGGAATTTACTAAAATGTGTCATCTCACCATTAAATTCTATATACATTTTTATTTTATTTTATTTTTTGAGACAGGGTTTCTCTGTAGCTTTGGAGCCTGTCCTGGAACTAGCTCTTGTAGACCAGGCTGGCCTCAAACTCTGTCTCCCAAGTGTTGGAATTAAAGGTGTACGCCACCACTGCCCACCTAAGAATTTATAGTTTTTTATATTGTATAGCGTACATTCGGAGAGAAATTTCTAAAAGTTTCTGAATTCAGCAGATCCAGTTTGTTGGCCTCTCTCTGGCCTAGTGACTGTTGTATTTGGGTACTCAGAGGTAGTTATGCGGAATGTCACCCAGCCATGTCAGAACACCATTAAAATGAAACATGGCGAACAATGCCTTGGGAGTTTTGAGGGAGGCTCAAAGCTTCCTGACTCATGTAACTATGGAATAATTTAGGAAATTTGAAGGACTATAGGAATGTTTATGAACAAAAGGATAATGTTGTGGTAGAGAGATGGTGCAGGATTTCAGAGCACTTGCTCTTCCCAAGGCTCTGTCTTCAGTTCCCAGCACCCACACGGCAGTTCACAATCATTTCTAATGCTTCTTCCAGGATATACAACCCCCTTTCTAATGACTATAGGCACTAGGCATTCATATTATACACTTACATACATGAAAACAAAGCACTCACTGTATAAAATATGTACATCTAAAACAAAAAAATATTAAAATGTGTTTCAAAATATTTGTGTCATCTATCTCTTCTAAAATTGTGGGTTCATATAGAAACTAATCAATACTCTATTGATAAATAATTCTTAGTATTTATCACTTAAAATTGTTAATACAGATCCAGAGAGTATTCTCCCATATTTTAAAAATAATAGTTTCAATATTCAGATACTTTAATTTACTTGTTTTACATTTGTAACTAAGTTTTAGGAGGAATCTGTCATAACCACTATGCTGTTACCACTCATTATGTCTTACAAAGCACATTTTAGCACCTACCATGTTGTCTTACTATTTTTATGTCTTTGTGAAGAAAAAGTCACAAATAAAAGACCTGAAAATGCAGCCTGTCTTCATTAGAGGATTTTCACAATCATGACCCAGAAGGCCTTAATTCTTAATTGCTACCTTGATGCCCCAGATCGTTAGCCTGGCACCCTGGGACTGAGCCTTTGACCAGGACTTAGCTCGGATCAGCTAGGAGAGCCTTTATTTTTATGAACTTGATTTGCATGTTTTCTATTTTATGTCAGAAAATGCACAGCTTCAAACGTTGTGCTTTTGTCTCCTGCTCGCTTTCGTGTGTGCTTACACTACTGAACGTAGACAAGAAAATACCATTCAGAATAAGCCTTTACTGGGCTTATAAGTAAAATGCCAGAGGAGATATTACAGGAGGGGATCTCTGGCCAGCTGATCCAGGGAATCCAGAAGCCTGCTTATATTCCTGGAGTAGTGGTGCTTGTGCCAATCAAAGCAAACAGCACATGCAAAGGAAACATGTGTTTGCACCAAGCACAGCAATGACCCTTTGGCATCATTCACACCTGGACCTCTGTCAGACCACAGGAAGTCATTTCCTCCCAAGTCTTTAGTAGAAATGTTAAAGATTCACTGAGCCTTCTGAGACAAAGTCAACAGACACAAACAAACTGAGACTGTCATGGCTCAGACTGGTTCATCAGAGGCTAGGAACTCAGTAGCCATTCTTTGGGTGGTTGGCCTGGAATACTCAAATAATGAGTGTTGGCAAAGGTAGTTCAGTTTTATAGTCCTTTTCCTCAAGGGAGCCAACATAAAGGAGATTCTAACAGCTACCATTGCTGAGTCCAGCTGCCCCATTCTCCACAATATTTTCTTATTTAGAAGAAAATGAGTAAAATGAGTATTAGGAGGAGCACTTATAATAATAAGTACGTAGTAAATGTGTCAGTCAAACCAATATTCATTTCAATAAATTGTCTTTTAATTATGATCGTGACCCACCCAGTGCTTTAGGATGCAGGTAGTCATCCTTGTCTGACTCCTTAGGAACACTTATATTAGCCAAATATTACACTAAAGGCCCTCATGTATACTTTCTTATTTCCATATTAATGTTATGTCTAGGAGAGGTTCCTGCTCATTAGACTTGGGAAAAAAGTATCTTCATTTCATCGTGACTCTTTCGTAACTCCAACATTTTCAGAAGAAACAATATTTCTATGAACAATACTTCTTGCATGAGTAGCATCTAGCTATGCCCAGATATCACCCTTGAGTAGATAAGAAGTGAAGGACTTTTATAATACTAACCCACTAATGAAAAATCTTTGGATAATCTGCAGGTTTTACAGATATTTAAATTTGTCAAGCATGTTATACATGTTATACAGCCCCACCAAATATTGACAGAATGCTGAATATTTTTATTGGATGATTGATGCCTTCGTACAGTTGGACACACATAGGCTTTTGGTGAGAAACCTTTAGTTACTAGACTTCTGTGTGGTACTGCCTGAAACTCTGTGGCAAGGCACACTTCTCCCAATCGCTAGTTAATCATCACAGATTTTGTTTATGTCGAAGGACTTTAGAAGTACATTGCTTTGCCTGTTTTATTCATTTTGGAATGTCAAATAGAAGGATGGCTGCTTTTATTAATGTTGTTATGATTATACTAGTCTTAGAATTTGTAACTCTTTTGAGGTCATTTTTTTTCACATTTTTAGATACTCAAACTTACATAATTTTCCAAATAAATTTTATTTTAATCATTGAAATAATAAGTGGATTGTGTTTGAATTTATTTTCTGCAAATACTTCAGTAGATTGTTTCCTTCTGATGAACAATTCTCCTGAAGAAAGCATAATTTCTATTATTGGAACAACTGTAAATGCCTGTTATGAGCTTGTCATTTGGCAATCTTTAGATTATCTTAAACAAATCAATTACGGTGTTGGCACAATTACCATGAATTATATATTTGGGCATACTAGAAAGTTTCTGTTCTTCTGTGAGATATGAGCAGTGAACACTCAGTAGTGAAGAAAGGTGATTTTTGTGAGCCAATAAAAATGCCCATGTAAGAGGATGTCAAAATTGGGATTTCAATTTAGGCCACAAAAACAATAATTGCCAGGAGAGGTGCCAAGTCAATATTACAAAGAAAATGGAAAATTTTAGATCCAAGACACTCAGAACTCTCCAGGCAACATTCCAAAGAGAGTATCAGATTTTTATAAGATTTTGAAAAGCAGGTTTCTAAAGTTTCGATTGCAACTCAGTTTTCTACGTGTCTATGGGAGTAAGGTTGTATGTGTGTGTCTGTGTGTGTGTATCTGTGTAACTTTTAACATGGCCTGAATGATGATGAATATTAATATTTTATACAGAATATTTCCTCCCTCTAAGCTAAGATTGTTACCTCTCCAGTTGGCAACATGAACCTGGGAGATTGGAGCTTAAAACTGAGGCAGAGTAAAATCCTAGGTAATATCCAACTTTATTCGGGGCATCAGACAATTTATACTTTGAGGGTTAATCAAGGTTATGAGCAAAGTTCACATTAGTTTCAGACTGTATACAGTCACAAGGACAACCCGTGCTTGGAAACATTTTTTAATAAAAAAAGTAAGTTGATGGGTAATTGAAACACAATAAAAATTCACAGAGAGAAATCGAGGAACAACCTGAAGGTTAGAAAAGCAAAGCAGCCAGCCAATGGCTCTTACTGCTACCACAGTCCAAATGGGAATCCTGCCTTTAGGAATCTCAGAATGAGACTGAGAGTGAGAGCTGTCTCCTTCCATTTTATATTCCTCTCTAAAGCTGAGATTAAAGGTGTGCACGTCCGGTTTCTATGGCAACTAGTGTGGTTACTGGGATTAAAGGTGTGTGTTACCACCGACTGACCAGTGGGACGGTCTTACTCTCTGATCTTCAGGCAAGCTTTATTTATTAAAACACAAATGAGATGCCACTACAAGCAACCTGAAGCAAACTCAGCTGTATTTACTACACCTGGAAGGGCACAAAAGTACATAAAAGAATGGTTGCCTTTTTGCCTTTTTTTTTTTTCTTGGAGTCTTCTCACAAACTCTTAGAAGTTCTCAAACAGCTTCCTTCATTCAGGGACCATGTTCTGACATAAGACCATGGTTTTAGTTATTTGCTTATTTGTGTTACTCTAGGTAGTTTAGCACCACTGTTTGGCGACCACCCTTTAATCCCCAGCTTTCATTTCAATGGTGGTATTGGCGGTGACATGACCCATAGGCTGTATAGCTCCAACCAGTCAGTGTTTACAATCACTTAATCATATTGCTAAGAGTATGAGAAAAAAAAAGACAGAGTTAGCATGGAAGTCACAGTGCCTGTCACTGTTTTATCCAGTAAGTGAATACCTTTCCTTTTGGATATAGCTTAAAATGAAAAATCTGTTTTTCTTTCTCACCTACAGTTTTCCTGTCTCAGGATATTGCTTACTTCAAGCTTCAGCCTTTAGTTGTCATCACTATGACTACAAACCTGATCAGAAAATTGTTAAGAGAACAGGGATGTATTCTCCTCTACAGTTTGAGAGGACATAGACAACCGTGAAGGAAACATGAGGCAGTTCATCACATAAAATTTAGAGTTAGGAAGCCAACAGATGTGAACTCTTGCCCTCAGATAATTTTCACACTTTTTATTCAACTTAAGACCCCAGGTGAGGGAGTGTTGGCTATTGCTTTTAGGGTGGGTCTTTTCCCTTCAGGTAAATCATTCCCTCAGATGAAAAGAAAGCTTGGCCCGGTGAATCTAGATCTATCTAAGTTGGCAACCAAAATTAAACATCACGGTGAGCTAGTTTTCTATTTTATGATTCAGATAATAATGGAAGGTCATTGGAAATATAATAAAACAAATTTGAGTATTGTGCTCTTAAAATGACAAATCTCCACATATTACCATGATGTCCTATTATCTAACTGATACATCAGTAAAAGGTGTACTACCTAAGAATCAAAGAATCATTTTTTTTTTAGTAGCATGTTCTTTTAAAGACTGAGTAGGTAGAAGAATTGAGACAGAGAATTGTAATGTATTATGTTGGAGTCTTGAACTAAACTCATGTTGTTTTTCAAATGGAATTAATAAGAAAGGAGTTCAGGTCAGATTTGAGATTTCACAAACAACTTAAGAAATAGATAAAACTTGCATCTACCATTTCAGTTCTATTATATATGAGCTCTCCTTCTCAGTTAATCCTGAAGACGATGTAATCATTGCATATGAAATTTGTTCTCAGGGAGGGCATTCCTTTACACGGCAGCTGCATAAAAATTGACTGGCTGAGAAGCCAAAAAGAAAGCACAGCAATGGTAGAGGAGAGGCCTTTTCATACGTCCCCAGGAGGGCCAGGCGGAGAAACTTTCCTATATGTATGAAGAAGGAAAATAGAGTCAATCAAATAGTTTTATAGCAGGAGAAAAGAAAATGAGGAAGAAAGGACAAGAAATAAAAGCAAACACTGGAAGTCATAAAGTCAGGGCAGTGAGTTCAGATGAGTTTGTGATGTAAGCTTTTTCCCACCAGTTAATAGAGTAAAAGAATGAAGGATAATGCCAACGCCAACATGAGAATGTGTTCTCATTTCACCAATCACGTCACTCATGCAAAAGTCCTTTTAATAGCTTGCTCTTGAGTTTCATATGGGTCAGCATTGTTCCTAATGAATCAATGCAAGAAATACACAATAATATAACACACTATCCTCATATAAGTTTTCAGTCATCACCAAACAGCACAGTACCACATTGACAGCAGGAATTTAAGAAGCTGTGGAGAAGTGGAACTCTGCCTGAGTAATAAAAAGCAGATGAGCTATTGACATGTGCATACCATTGCATTTGAGAAACAGCACCACATAAATTCAAGACAATTAACATGCACTCCTGTTTTCCTAGCTTGGCCATGTGGCAATGAAAATGCATTCTTTCTCTCATGACTACTTTTCAATCATTTCATTTAGTGCCAATAGTTTGATCAAAGCGTGGGATAAGGATGACAAAGAAGGCTTGTAAAGCTGCAGTGAGTAGTATTTACAAAATTGCTAATCATACTGCAAAGAGATTGGGCAGCGGAAAAGACAGAAATGAGTACCGAAATTTACACAGGGGCTTATTTATGGTGTTAAACTATCAATGTGATGTTTGTTTCTTAACACATGTAACTAGGTAGATACTTGTAACAAGGCAATAAAAAAAAAACTCGTCCTTTGTAAACAAATGTATTTGTTAATCTTATAACGGGCTTAGTTTATATAATTATCTACTTTCTACAATGCTAGTGATTGAAGCAAATGTCATTGTTCAGAAATATAGGACAATTTATCCCATTCCTTCCTTGTTTATTTTTGACATCATGCGATTGACTTTCTAAAACCATTTTCTTATTTATTCTCAATTACAAAATTAGTTTACTTAGAAAAAGTTTAAAACAATGTAGAGAAGCCATAAGCCTAGAACACTTTTATGATTATTATTGCTATACTTATAAATATAATAATTATAATTGAAAATTCAATTTCTAACTTCTTTACTTATTAAAATTGAAATCAGTACTTAGTTTAAGGTTTAAATGCATGTTGCTCAATAGCTTTCCTTTCTTTAGCTTTCCTCATGCATATTCTGTTGTTGTTTTCATGGCTGTTTGATGGTCAAGAATTTAAAATTGGAACATAGAAGAGATGTTAACATGGTTGGCATATCCTGCCTACAAATGTCTTGATCTTGACCTTTGGAGACTATCCATGCTCCCTCTCCCATCCATGTTTGCCATTGCTGGATCTTGTGCAGCTCATGTGCAGGTAAGCAAAACCGCTCCGAGTCGACATGAGCATGTTGTGCTAGAAGACAGCAATTAAAAGTTCTCCTTGACTCCTTTGGTTCCTTATTTCTGTCCCCACATCTCCAGCATTCCCTGAGACTAAGATGAGGGTGGCTAATGTAGATTATCCATGTGTCTGATTATCCACTAAAATTCACATTCTCTCTCTCTCTCTCTCTCTCTCTCTCTCTCTCTCTCTCTCTCTCTCTCTCTCTCTCACACACACACACACACACATAAAGAAAAAAGAAGAAAAAAACCAACACACCAACACAAAATCTCTTTTAGCCAGTGATGAGGGCACAATTTTCTGGGCATAAAAACATTAATATTAAGAAAGTAGTTTAGCAACACAATTGTTAAGTCAAAGATGAGTTTAGTTCTTCCCGAGCAGTTATGATTTCTTTTATTTTAATTTGTATGTGTGCTTGTGTCTTGTGCCTATGTGTACATGTGTCTGTGATGCCCATAGAGGCCAGAAGAGGGCACTGAAGACCCTGGAGCTGCAGTTACAGTGGATTTGAGCCACACAAGATCAACAGTGATCTCTATACTCTGAGCCATCTTTCCAGTATCCACTTTTTCAATGAAAATAGCACTATCTATATCTTATATATGCAAGGAGCTGCTTCATAGAGTTAAAACCTACTTGTATCAATTTGAAAAGAAATACAGCTAAAAAAAAAAACAACAAAAAACACTATTCTCCATGAACCATATTGCTATTAAATTTTAGAACTTAATTCTTTAGAATTTTAAAGAAACAAAGGTCAATGTCAGCAGATCAGTGACACAAAATAGCAAGTAAAAGAGTATGAATTATCACGTAACAATACAGGAGAGTCTGAGAGATGACTGAGACTGTCTCTGCCCCGTGATGGTAGTTACATGATGGTGCACTTGTCCAAACTCAATCACTCATAAATTCTAATGTAATTTTGTGATTTTGCATTAAATTTTAATGTATGTAAATTGTATCCAAAATGTTAGAGGGAAGTGGACATTGATTAATTAGCCATTTATATTTTGGTCTATTATCTCTTATCTGTTGGGTTTGCTTTTTGAGATGATTTGAAATAATAAAAAAATTAAATACAAAAATTTTGTATTTAGTAAACACAACATTTATTTCTGTAAAAAACTTAATTTTGCACCTTTATGCTATAGAAAGTAGGGCTTTTATATAAATTTCTTTTCTCTTTGTGACATATTTTTATTCATAGGATTTATCTGCTCATTAATTTTCTTCTTTAATGTTGTCAGTTTTAGCAAAAAAAAGAAAGATCAGGGAAACTTATTAATAATAGTTTTCAGGCAAACCATCAATAATATATTGTTGGATATTGCATGAGTATATTTATATCAAAATTTGTTAATAAAAATTCTAATTTGACAATGTGTCTTATAGTCACCAAATCAAATTTTTTCTCATTCTGGCTTGTTGGTTAACAATATTTCCTAAAATTTGATAAAATGTGTTATTACTTGTATTGATGTTACTTTTGTGAATGCCTTTCCTATTTTTTTAAATTTTTTTTGTTTGTTTGTTTTTTGAGACAGGGTTTCTCTGTGGCTTTGGAGGCTGTCCTGGAACTAGATCTGTAGACCAGGCTGGCCTCGAACTCACAGAGATCCGCCTGCCTCTGTCTCCCGAGTGCTGGGATTAAAGGCGAGCGCCACCATCACCCGGCTTGCCTTTTCTTTATTAATCTAAAGTGGCAGCTTTATCAAAAAGGCAATATTCTTTCTTTAATAAGTGTGTTTTGTGTCTAGGCTTTCAAAATGGTCAGTAATTTTATCATATGCTTTCAGAGATGATCACTCCATTTTTTTTTCTAGAAGAAATCCAGTTCTAGGATTTCAAAAATTACTAAAATTGGGTTGACTTTATATTTTATGCATTAATTTGAGAATAATATCAACATTAATTTGCACAAAACGTGTGACTTTTTGCCCCGATATTTCAACAACTAGAATTATTTTCAATGTAATGCTATTTTAAATATTTGAAAAAGCTCTTTGTATATATGATACATTGAAAATGTTCATGTATAAAACTCCATAGAATCTGTCTATTTTCTGATGAAATTAATCTGCTTTGTTAATAGTTGAACAGATTTCTTGCTTGGTACTCGCTGCCTTTGTGACCATTTTTTTTCTGCACTGAAATATGAAATATCTGAGCTTTCAAACTGCAGGATAGCACATAATCGTCACACTGTTTGGCAAGATCGGTATCTGTTCTGCTCTCACTTGAACGCCCTAATGCTAAATCATCAGAAGCCTTGATATTTGACTACTCTACTTCCTGTACATAGTCATTGGAACACTTAATCGGTGTGACTCTCACAGCACTTGTAATTCAATATCTCCTAGGCTTAATTGGATTACTGCTCTACGTTTTCTACAGTTTGGTTTCAGAGTTTCTGATTTCCTGAATTTATTGGTGTCTTATCTAAGGTCAAATGTATTATCATTTATTTTAAACACTTATTGGATACTATAAAAACCTTACTCTTTTATTGAAAGGTCAAAGCTTAGACATGTAATTACTATATAATCTTTAATATTTTAACTCAATTCAGGTATTTCATTTATTATTCTTCTTAGTTATTAAAATCTGAGGAAGCTTTATTAATAGCTTTAATCTTTACTGAGTTATGTCATTAAATCCACAGAATAATGACATATAATGATTTCCTTCTATAACTTTATATTGTTTTATTTTAGTTCTTAATACATGTATTTTCTTTCATTGAAAATACATTTTCACATAACGTATTCTGATCATAATTTCCCCTGTCCTACTTCTTCCAGATCCTCCTCACATCAACTCACACCCTTTCTTTCTTTCTTAGGGATGAGAGCACATGTCTACTTCCCCATGTCACTACAAGGACCCCATCTGTCTTGAACTTATGCAGGCCCCATCTGGCTCTTCTTCCTCATTGCTCCCTGAGCCCAGGGAGTGGTTTGTAATGAATGCATCCCATTTAGGACTGAGTATTCCAAAGTCTATCACTCTCTGTACATTGTCTAGTTGTGGGGATCTGTTTTGCTCCGATCCACTGCAAGCGGAGGCTCATCGTATCACAGCTAAGCAAGGCATTGATCTTTGGGCACAGTGGACTGTAGTTAGGAGTCATTTTATTGCTGTATAGTATTTTAGTGGAACACTAGTATTTGTTTCGCTGAATGGCCATGGTTTATCTAGTTTCAGACACTTTATGTGTCAATCAGCAGGGCCACGCACGGGTTTTATTTAATGAAACGGGCCTTAAAAATCGTAGGAGAATGGTTGGACACTCCTACAACATTTTGGCCACTATGATTGATTGCATGCAGCATCAAAGCAGCTCGCTATTGCAGATTGCAGGTTGTGTAACTCAGTTGGTGTTTCCTCCTCCAGTCGCACGCAGAGTACCTTCTAGTACTGTGAACACTAGTCATTAGCCTCCTGTTTGACTTTCCATTCCCAATGTGATATGTAAATGCTGTCTTCAACATTCTTACCATCAATCTGAAAAAACAACCAATAGCCTTGACAATAGCCTGAGCATTAGGGAAATTCTGTTGGGTCCCTTTGTCCAGTGTTTCAACAGATATAATCCATTCCTGGTACTTGAGGTTTTACTTGCGGGTGAAAGATGTTTAGTTGGAGCATTGTCTCCCCTGTTCTTTAGTGACTCCATTTAGATTTTCTTCATATGGATACATTTTAAGAAGCTTCTTGTTGTAAGAAACACATTTTAAAAATTTACTGAGGAATTATTTTCAGGTATATTTGTAATTTAATTTCTGATTTTTATTTCTGAAAGCCTTTGCCAGGTATTTTTTGTTTTCATATATTTACCTCTTTTATTATCTTTGGTAGTAGTATTTACCTAAATTTAAGTACTTTTTTTTACTGATTTTTTAAATCTATTTTGGTATAATACGCTGCCATGTTTTGCTGATGTTTTTACATAATTTAAATTTGGTTTCACTTCACTGTAATTATTGTCTTATTTTCTACTCACATAATTGTTCATTTCTTAGTTATCAGCACTTACTCACAGGTTATATTGTGCTTCCAGTTACTGTGTCTCAGAGGCCTGTGTGCTACAGGCAGGGTATCCAGCCTGGTACTGCAGGGAAGGGACACAGCCTGGAACTATTGTGTGGGGATAGAAGTTCAAGGTTCCCAGTCTGGCACTGAAGGGAGGAGACGGGAGATCAGGTTTCAAAGCCTGGCACTGGTGGTTCAGGACAGGAGCTCAGGGATCCCAGACTGGCACTGCTGGGAATGGACAGGTGTTCAGGGTTTCCAGCCTGGCACTTCTGGGAAGAGACAGGAGCTTAGGGTTCCCAGCATGGCACTGTTGGGAGGAGACAGAGCCTTTGAAGCATATCCATAGCCAAGTGCGACTTTCCTGGTCATGAAGAGTCATGCCATTTTGTCTTTCTCTTTCTTCCTGGCCAACATGGGGAAGGCAGCACTTCAGTTATCCGTTCCCACTTTAATACACACCCTTAAATCAGCCCCAAAGACAGCTCTTGATTACCGTTAATATTGTAAGCAAATCATTTCAGTAATAGGAAATTAAATAAGACCAAGTCTGCTCCATAGAATGTATCAAATCAATATATTTTTATATCTTGCCCTTCCAATATTTAACACATTCTTAATTTAATTCAACCATCAGAAAAAACTAAATGTCTTCAAAACTTCTAATATCATACAGTTTCTAACAATAACTTACTCAAAAAATGAGTACATATGCTATAGTTTTGTATAAAAGTTCAAATTGTTAATATCAATTTCTCTAACTATTTTATAGCATAATACTTGAGTTACTTTTGGAAGTATAATCCTTAAATGTTTCCAACATTTTTGGCTGAATTTCTATAAGCTATTTAGTTGAGGCAAACAATAGACATAATTACTATTTATTCAGAAAATAACCTCAAAGAACTGTTGAAAAGATGTTTGGGGAGGCAAATTAGAATGATTAATAAATTCTTTTGGACACCAAACATTGTGACGTTCTGATTATATACTTAAAGGGATCATTTATTTTGACCTTCTTTTTAAAAATTATTCTTTAATCAGATTATTTTCAGAGTTCATTAGATGATCACCTACAGATTTATTCTGAGTTGTTTACACTAAATGTTATACAAAGGTAGCAAAATATGCTTATATGAAATACCTGATTAAAAGATAGGAAATTATTTGCATGTTATAGATGCTATTAAGATTTGAAAACTTTCTTTTAAAATTGTTCATAGCAGCCGGGCGGTGGTGGCACACACCTTTAATCCCAGCACTTGGGAGGCAGAGGCAGGCGGATCTCTGTGAGTTCAAGGCCAGCCTGGTCTACAATAGCTAGTTCCAGGACAGGAACCAATAGCTACAGAGAAACCCTGTCTCGAAAAATCCAAAAACAAATATATTTTGGATATCTGAAAAGTTTTTGTTTCTAGAGACTATAAAATACTAACACTTTATAAACATTCTGAATTTAACTGTAATCTTTTAAAATCCTTTTTGTTCACATACAGTTAGGTTTATCCACTTATGAAAATCATGAAGTCAGATTATATTCTTAATACACTCATGGAATATAAATTTTAACAGGGAGATTTAACTGCTGACAGGTGATTATCATAAGTATTATGTGTCTATCTACTTATTTAGTTTAAATTCGAGGTCTTTATTAACAGAAATTTAAATAATAATGCATTGTTCTAAACACATGAAAGATTATAACAATTTTAATACAACTCTCTGTTAAAGGTCAGATTCATTTTGTAGAAAGGCATTGACAAAGGTAGCCTCTCTTCACTGTTTTGGTTTCCCTTGAACACACGGCTCAGTGTGACTCCTTTTCTCTGGTTCTTCTCTTGAAACAGATGAAGCCTGCCTCAAACATGAAAGCTGAGGGGTGGTTCCTCTTCCTTTTCATTTTCACACTTTTTATATGTCAGAGGAAGTGCCAGATGAGGATTTCAGCAGGAGCACACAATGCTATGGGTGGTAACATGGTATGATCATGGAATGGGTTGCAAAGGATGAGGGGAGGGGAGCTGCAGAACGTGAATAACAGGTGAGTGGGCTGGAGTTCAGAAGAGCAGATGAAGTTTCCTCTTGCTTTAGTCCTCGCCTTTCAGTAGAAGGGCTCTTGTTAGCACTTTGAATGTTAATATCCTAGGTGTGTACATCTGCAGCTAGGCTTAGGACTCCACTCATCTGTCATTTGCTAGCTTTGTGTTTGAACAAAATTAAGTTCACAGACAATTCTGCTCCTAGTAAGCACATTAGAGGGCACCTTGCAGAGAGGTCTCAGTAGAGAATTGAAAGAAAGAGTCGTTTAAGGGAAATTCAATGTGAAAACAGAGGGGGGTCTCTCCCTGTGCTTAATCAGAATTTGTTAAAATGCTTGGTTACATGGTTGGAATGGTTAACTGAGAATAGCAGATTTCAGGACTAGACCAAGAGGCACATGCCTGCAATCTAAGTTCTCTGGAAAAACAGATGTGGGATGATTGCCAGTTTGAGGTCTCCTCAAGGAGGGAGGAGAAAAAGAGAAGGAGGGAAAGAGGTAGGGAGGAAAAGAGGGAGACAGGGAAATGGGGGGGGGATTCAAGTACTTAACTTGTTGGCAAATTAAAAAACCCAAAACAAAACAGTTTTCTATTGAAAACTCCCATGTCCTTATAGGTGAAGGGTATTTCTTATTTCACAACCTGTGTTGTGCTTTCCCCTTCCTCTACTCCTTACACTTGTTCCCCACCTGCTCTCCCATCTGGAATCTGTCTCTCATTAGAAAACAAACGGAATTTTTAATAAAATAAAAATAAACCAAAACCAAACAAGTTGGAATAGGGCACTAAACAGAAGGAAAAGAGCATAGATATAGATTCAGAGACAGACTTGTTCACACATTCAAGAATCACCTAAAAATGCAAAGCCGGAACCCATAAAAGATGCAAAACCTGTACATTAAAATATAAATAAAATACTAAAATAATTAAAGAAAAAAGGAAAATAAAACGTTCCTTTGATCAAAGGAATAAATTCTCATTTTGTGAATAATCAACTGACAACATGCTAATTTGGAGGATTATCACTTTTTGCTCAAGTCTGCACCATCTGTTTCTCATTCTAATTACCAACAGCAGAAAGACCTAACACACGACTGCCTAATAAAGATCACCGTGCTTTAAATGCCTTTGTTTCTCCTCTATTTAAAGATATTTTAATGATATACATGTTATAAATTTTTCAATATTTTGACAAAAGAAGGGATTTTAGCAAATTGTATATAGCAAGCAAGCCAACAAAGGCCTGAATCTTGTCATGATAGAGACTTAAGTTTCGTTACTGGTGACTGTGTTAATGATAAAATAAAGGATTTATTCTAGAGTAGTTGGATATTTTAAATAGCATATTTTTAAAATTCTGATTATCTTAGAAATGAGGTGAATTTGAAAATTACTGTAATTCCTTAGGGATCAGTTTATTGATCTGAATAAATTAGTCTTTGTTAAGTAAGTAATGATGTGGTGAAATACAAGACAAGACTTTCACACTATAATCAAAATTTTAAAGTAGTTATAATTGGATGATGAAAGAGAAGTTCAGATACATGTTTATGTTTTTGAATGCACTGATATTGGTGGCTAAAGCATGTTAACAAAAATCTACCTTTGTAAAACATAGCATATGTCTTGGGCTAGTCTTGACCACTCAAAAGCGGTAACATCTGCTTTGGAGTGATATATTTCTTTCTCCTTTGGAACTGTTTTCCCTTCTGTGACATATTGCCAAGAATGCACATCAATTACAATGTCCAATCTATTCTCCATTAGCCTTCAGGAGGAGGCCTACAGCCTCCACTGTTCTTCTGGAAGCCATGGGGAGAAGTTTGGATTGTTGTTGCTTAAGAGAAAAGTTTCAGCTCTCTAGAACCACGTGACTTGTACCACGTGGTGTAGAGAATTGCATTTCTGACATGGTTTGAACTCAGACCAAGTCGTATTTGAGGTCCAACATCTCCTGAACTTACAATCAAACAATACCTGATTATTGAGATTGATATACATTTTTACAAATTCTAACTAAATCGATTCTCATTAATACTTGATTGAGTAACAGCATATCAGTAAATAAGCAAATATCAATTCATATAAAGCTAGTTTTATAGCATTATAAACTTTAAAGTGAAGTGCAAAAAGATTCTAGTATAAAAATTTTATATAAGAATAATGTTTGTTATTGGACCTTCACAGGGTTATATTCTTGTGGCAGGTTTTGGATTGAGTGCTTTATATGCATTATTTACTTTAACCTCTTACATAAAATGAAGGTCTGTTTTTTACTTTTTTAAATTATACAACATATTATACTAGAATATTTCGAATATAGATAATAAAACAGGAATAGTATATTTATTTAAGCATAAACATAAATATAGAAAAATTGAAATTTTTCTCTCTAAACACTTTTATTCATGTGTCCCCAGAATTTGAAATCTCTCTTTATTTCTTTTAATCCTCATAGAGATCATATGTACTTGTTACAATGTATACCTATTTACATAGATGGTCGCATGGATGATTTTTAGTTTTCATTATAACAAATCAAGCAATGAATCCGATAGGTGATGATTATTGGTGGTAATGTTGGGGGATGCAAAGGGAACGAGGTAAGAGAACAAACTGGCTATTATTATTAGAACCTTAAGGAAACAAATATGATCTTAGAACTGTTCATGCAAACTGTTAAAACTGGAAAAATAAAACGGTTCAGGCCATCTTGTTTGAAACAGGTGGTCAGAGGTTTCTTCATTTCGCCGACTTCACATATCTGTCCCCGGGTCATCAGACACTTTAGGAGCAAGATTCCCAGCACTAGCCACGATTATTATTAAATGCATACATTGCTATTCAAGAAAAGCAAAATGTCTTCTTTATATTAAAATAAGAGACATAATGCTAACTAGAGGTGGAAGACAAGAGAAAGTACCTGTGTGATTACTGGAAAAAGTGAAAAGTAAAAGTGATTACTTGAAAATAGGACAAGAACCAGGTACCCGGACCCTCTTCTCTCTTTCATCTATAACGTGATGCTCAGGGACAAATCAATAAAGCTTATCAAGCCTAGCTTTGAAGATCGTAAATTCACCACTCAAGAGATTAAGGCAGGAGAGCCCTGAGTTAAAGTCAGGGCTATTCTATACTATATGTACAAAGCTACTTAAAAAAAAAAAAAAAAAAACAATGAAAGGGGTGCATGATTTAATCCCAGCACTCAGGAGGCAGAGGCAGGTGGATCTCAGAGGTCGAGGCTAGCCTGCTCTACAGAGTGAGTTCCAGGCTAGGGAGAACTATACAGGGAAACTCTATCTGAAAATAAACAATGACTACTAATGAAAACTAAAAATAAAAAAATAAAACTTAGCGGATTAATGCTTTAAGAATTGTAATTTAGGATTAATCCATTTCCTTTAAGTCTGTGCCTGTTCTCTGCACTTTTCTTGTTGGTGTTTTTTGGACTTTCTTTTCATCCCACAGAGCTCAGAGTGGTTCCTCTGTGTCGTGTTCCGACCCTTTTACATCAGTCTGGATAGGCTGTCAGCGCAGAACTCACCTGCTCTTCTGCTTTAGATTCCCAAGTGAATATGGCTAAAATTGAGGTGAGACAAAGAAAAATCTTCAATAAAGAGGTGGGTTGTGCTGTGGCAAATGCAAGGATTGTAAGATTGTAAGAAAGGCTGCAATGTCATAAAAAGTTCCTGTAGCTATTTTATAACCCAAATTTTAGCGAGAAAGAGAAACAAAGTAACAAAATATAGATAGAAATGTTTCATTGCCTGACTTCTGTTCCCATGGAGCCTAACTGAGAAGTGCTCATTGCTGTGCCTTGAGACTTATTTTTAATAATTTCTAGTCTTTAAACGTAACACATTATATCGAAAGTAGTTGACGTACTTTAAATAATTTCTAGTCTTTGAACATAATACACTATATTTGAAATAGTTGGCCGTTTCTTCTATTAAGAGAAACACAGTTTCTCCCTAAATGTTTTCCTGTAAGATTCTAAAATTACAGTTGAAAGTAGAACAGCAGGTGAGTTCTACCGACAGGCTATCCAGGCTGATGCAAAGGGGATGGAACACGACACACAAGGACCACTGTGAGCTGGGTGAGATGCAAAGAAGACCAAAACATATCAGAAAGAAAACTACAGAGAACAGAAACACATGTAAAGGAAACTGAGATAATGATATTAAAGAATAATTAAACGTTTACTTAGTAGGTTCAGGGATTTTTAAAAAGGGATTAAAAATTTGGCAAAACTTGCAGCAAGGTGGTTTAGTTGACTTAAGTGCCTGCCACCAAACTTGATATTCTAAGTTTGGTTACTGAAACCCATACAGTGGAAGGAGAGAACTGATTCCTGAATGTTGTTTTCAGACTTCCACATGCATGCCATGACACAAATATACACATGTACAAATATACACACATATGTACAAATCCATACACAAAATAGAAAAATAAAAATGTAATGACTTTTTAAAAAATAGCAAGAAATTGCTAGTACCCTAAATATAATGAAGTTGAATTTCTATAGTAAAGATATAGCAGCTATCTGGTACATATTATGAAGATTTAACATTTAAATCAATACAGATAGGAAAAGAAGCAATTAGATGGTTAAATAGAAATATTAATAACAGGATAAATTGAAGTTAAATATTGAGAGAGGAAGAAAACACTTGGAGGAGACAGTGAAAAGAGTTAATAAATGCCTTAGTTAAGAATCAGAATGCCTATATCAGATGTAGACCAATATAAGAGACAAAAGACAGAGAAATATCCACACAGTAACAACCATCTGATTCTTAAATGTTGCTGAAGCAAAGCTGGAGAGGATGCACCCACCCCCTTTAATGAAGATGCGTAGGTTCATGTTCCCACAATGACTTCCAACAAAATCTTTGCTCTAGGGACAAACATCATGGCTCATGCTTTGAAAACCCAACAGAACTCAACAGTATAGTAAAATCAGGCATATCTGAGGCCTGATTTGAGGCATATCACAGTGAAATCAGTAATTCATGATTAAGATCATCAAGAAAGATGACTCAAAACAAGTAGACACATTACTTATTAACCATTAAAATTTTACCTAAAGAAAATTTTCTTTAGGTAAAATTTTAATGAAACCTTTGAAAACACGGAAGTAAAGATGTCTAGTGAGGAATGAAAAATGACTTACAGAAAACTAATTCAGAAAGCTCAAAGTTAAGACTATTTTAAAAAACGAATGCTCATACTATGGCAAAAATATGTGAAAATTAAATTATTAAAAATATGCAACATTCACATAAACATTTATATCAACTATATTGATGAATATGGTATACTAAAGCAACTGCATTTCTTCAGTAAAAGTGTGATTACATTTATGGAAAGAAAAACTCTAATATTAGATTTTGTGATATCCGATAGTGTAAGGACTCACATGCTATGAATGAATTCAGAAAAAAAAATTCTTTATAAAGCTTGTCATATATCTGTAGAGTCCATTTGCAATTCTGCATGGCGAATAGCTGTTGATTTTAAACACACATACACACTTGAGACAATAATCGACTCTTTAATCATTAATGTTTACAGTGAGCAATAAAATATATGTGAAAATGTACTTAAACTCTTCAAAGTCAAATTTTGATGAAATCCCTCTCTAGCGGCCACCGGAACAGATGAGGAAAAAATGGTATGAGGAAGAGAAAGGATGGGTGAGGAAGTTTAGCATGGCAGACTCACGTAAAGTACTACTATGGAGGTAAAGCTATGAAATATCTATTGTGCTCAAGGCTTACAGGGTTTGGGAAAGAAAAATCAGTGTGCATGGTTAGATGATCAAGAGCAGCTCATGTATGCTCTCTTCATGCTGCAGATGACCAAGAGCAGCTCATGTATGCTCTCTTCATGCTGCAGATGACCAAGAGCAGCTCATGTATGCTCTCTTCATGCTGCAGATGACCAAGAGCAGCTCATGTATGCTCTCTTCATGCTGCAGATGACCAAGAGCAGATCATGCGGTGTGCCCTCTTCATTGGTGCAAAAGTGCCCAGCAGTCATAAGTTGAATTCCATTCACATTGAAACAAATGCTGAAACTGTGTTTTGTTTTATGAAATAAAGTAGTCTGCGAGGAAATGAGAAAACAAATTCTGTAGCACCAAATTCCATCACAGAATGTCATAAAATCAGTGTTGAACAAGATTAGCTAGAACAAAAACATGCCATGTGAAGTACCACGATCCACTCCAGTGTGGTTTTTAAACACATACAGGAACACAGAGATGATTGAAGTGACGGTCTAAATGTCCCTCTCATTTACAACTTGTTAATGACCTGCTGAGCAGCAGCCTCAGGCGATCCTTCCCTTTTACTAAGTCAGTCATTAAGGAAAGACTGTAAATGACCAGCAGGAAGTAAATTGCCCTTAGTTAAAAATGAAAATGTGTTAGCTTCATTTGACTAATAAATTTACTTTTGGCACTGAGCCACAAAATGGAAAACAGCTACAGTTCCTGCTGCGAGCCTCAAGTGGGAAAACAAACTGTGCGTATTGTGATGCTTCTGGATGTGACACGTCTCAGTTCTGACAATCATTTCAAAAGGACAGAAATGCCTTTATCAATGACAGATTAAATAGGTTTTTTGTTTTTGTTTTTGTTGTTGTTTTGTCAGAAGTACTATCAAAATGATAACAGCATGCCAAGAAACGTAGCTGCATGTTTTGACATTTTCCCAATGTGGATATGTGAATGTATGTGTTGGGTCATGTACACGACAGTTGATATGCATGGATGAGTGCTTGCTTTATTTCCTTTCTTTGCTTCAGCTTTTGTCTCTGATTTGCTCTGAAAGACATGTCTCGTATTCTTGTTTTTCTACTTTCTTACCTACCCACTAAGTGGCCTATGTTTAATACTACTTATCCCAGGGTCCTCCTTCAATTTAACTTATATTTCTACTACATAAAATATAATAATAATCTATTCCATGATCATCTATACTTGCTTTTGTGACTGTAAGGAAAAATTCTTTAAGGTGTCTTTGTATGCATATGCTACACAAAGCCTGCTGTCTCAGAGAGATGGTAGAATATTTGTCTACTATATTGAGTAGAAACTTCATGTGTTCTCTGTTCAGCCTCATTTCCTGCTCATTTTTATAACTGTTTAATTAGTCTAAGTTTAGAGTGGCTTCTGTTTATCTCATTTCCATTTAGGAATATCTGTGTAGATGTGCATGTTTAAGGGGAATAAATACAAGTGACCATACATGTAGACATACACACTGGTGTATCTGGAGGTCAGAGGACAACCTTGGGTATTGGGTGTTGCAGCCTTACATCTTGTGTTTTTCCTTTATGACAGTTTTCCTTTGTTCTGGTAATCAAGAATTTGGCTAGGTTGGCAGGCTATCAAGTTCTTGAGATGCCCCTATCTGTTCTTCTCCAGCATTGGGATTAAAAAGCACATAAATCTGTGGGGATTTTCTCTTTTTTTTTTTCACACAGGTTCTTGGGATTGAACTCAGCTGTCATTCTTGATTGGCAAACACTTTTGCATATGAGCCATGTCCGGGCTCGGAAGTGCTAAATTAGAAGGGCGGATTGAAAGGCTGCTGAGTAGGATGGTATTCACTTTACAGTAATGCCTTAAGGATCCACTTACCTAATATAAGTGATTAACCTGATATTTATTATTTCATAAATTCCTCTCCTCCATTAATAGAATTTATTAAGTATCCTGTGCTAGGCGGCCTGCTCAGCAATGCAGTTGATTTATCAACTGTCAATAACACCAGGGACCTTAGTTGTACTCTTTCCTCTCTATGAGCTACTAAGAAGGAAGAGGTACCAGTGAGCACTCATTATCATGTGACTGCCTCAGTTGTGGACCCCTTCTATCGTCATTACCCTGGGTGGTCAAAGTCAATATATATAATAGCTTCTGGTGGATTCCTCTAGCAAACCACATGTGTGCAAACCTCCAAATGACTTTGTTCAGACATCAGGATTTCTACACGGTCCTTGCCCTCACAGCATTACTCATATCAGGAGGATTCATTTAATAACATGGAAGTGACAATTGAAATACATGAAGGGAACAGAAAAGTGCTCAGAAAATCATAAATATTCGTAGCTCAAAATTGCGATCATAAAAAATGATATTAGAAATTTATAGTATAATGAAATGAGTTCAATGTTAACATTTTTGGCTGTTTTTAACAAGTTACTTGATAGATGGGATTGAAATTATGATATTGTGGGTCATAATTGAAGGATTTATTGTTATGTATTTGAAAGATGGGCCCTTAATGACACTTTGACTTAAGTAAATATGAATTTTTATTTTTATTATAATGCTTCAGATTTTGTCATGGCAAAATGTGGTATGTGTGCTTTGTAATGGAAAATCCTTAAAACATCAGTTTAAAAAAGAACTGGCATGGTCTGTTCTGTCAAATATTTTATTTTTAAATATAGTTACCCAAACCAGAATACAATGAGTACTTACAAGGCTCTACCTAGTAACATGATAATTAAAATTATGCCATAACCCATTGTGGGTTTGGAGCATCAGCGCAGCACTTTGGTGCTGATATTCACAAACAGGAAATATGAAGTCACGGCTTTGAGAGGAATTAACCATGGACCACATGTCCTCAGTGCCATCCGCAGACATTCATGACAATGGAACCATACTTCTCACTTTCTGTAATTTTCATGGGATGCAATGACATAAACTCTTTGATGCATTTGTGTCCATTTTAGAATACTTTTCTCTATACATTGTGGGAATTTTACAAATCAGGAAAGATTAATTAGATCAAAGTGGGATTGAAGACTCCATCAGAATTTCTCAGCCAGATGCAACAAAAACACAGACCATGATTCTAAAATATAACGAACTGACAAAAGAAAAGCCATGTTCTAAAAATTGAATGGATTTTTTTTTCTTGTTGTAAGACAGAATTTTGTGCATTCAATTTCATCATTGATTTTGCCTATTTATTGTTTCCTTGAGTGTCCTGGAGCTTCTAGCTGAGTTCAGTCCCATTTGCTGGTTTTAATTTAAGAGTCATATTCAAACAGAGTTGACAGACTAACATCAAGAAACATTTCAAACATTTTCTTCCAGTACATTTTCAGCATCTGGCGTTAAACATAAACTTCCCGTCTGTAGTATAACAAAAGAAATTAAAGCTTAGCACCTCTCCTGAATCTTGAAAATGTTGACAATAATAATTTGGCCAAACATATGGATTTATTTCTGATTTTACAGACTCTTACCCATTTTTTTAATGCCTGGGTCATGTTACTTGAATCACTATAGCTTCAGAGTATATTTACAGATGTGGTGATGTGATGCTTCTAGTCTTTTGGCTGTTTGTCTTTTTTATTGTTGTTGTTCTTTTCTTAAGAATAAAATATAATAAGATTTTAAAAACATACATTGGAGTTGAGCAAGACCAAACAAACAAAAGGTAAAAAAGCCTAAGAAAAGGCACAAGATTTAGAGATTCATTTTTTTGCATACTCACGTATGCCATTACAACACTAAACTGTAAGCCATAATACAGATATGGTGAGCGGATCTGGTGCAGACCCATGAAGGTCTTGTACATGTTGCATGAATCTCTGTGAGTCCACACAAGCTTTGATAACTTTGGTTTAGAAGGCCTGGTTTGTGTGGTGTCCTCCATGTTCTCTGGCTCTGTTCTTTCTACTTCCTTTTCCATGGTGCTCCTTAAGCCCTCAGGGGAGGGAATTGACAGAGAAATCCCTTTTAGGGCTGAGTGTTCCTAGGGCTCTCACTTACAGCATAATGTCTGACTGTGGGTCTCTGTCTCTGCTGACCATTTTCCACAGGAGGAAACATTTCTGATGATGACCAAGCAACACACTCACCTGTGCGTATATCAGAATGTCTCTTGGGGTCGTTTTATTGCTGTTTCATTTTATTTTATTTTTATATTTTATGAGTGGGAGTATTTGGTCTTACCTAAGATCATTTAGCTATCTTGTCCCAGGTGTTTGGTTCTCCAAACAGTGTTGAATATGGGTTCCACCCATCTCATGGTGTGAGCCTTAAGTCAAATCAGATATTGGTTGGTTATTCCCAGGAATTTTGTTCCACAGTTGTCCTAGCATACCTTGAGTCATGACACCTCTTAGGTGTCGGTGCCCTGTTTTTGCTTTTATATTTTAGTCACATGCAGAATGCATTCTACCTTGAAGCTCGAATGTATGTATGAAAACTCTATGTAGTCACCACCTCGACTTTTCCATGTAAAGACAGGTTTCTTGAGGTATCTGTACTTTTTCTGATTTCATACATATTTCCAAATGCGTTCTTTTGCTTCTCTGAAAAATGCAATTATAATGTTAGTAAATATATCATTGACTATACAGAGCTCTTGAAATGCTATACTCATTTAGCAATATCCATCCAATCAATCCAATAAATTAAAACAAGATACCATGGATTATATTTCATGTGTTGTTGATATTGCAATGGTTACTTTCCTTTTATGAAATTTCAAATATAATTTTGAATATTTTCTGTTTATGAGCTAAAAGATAATCAATTTTTATGTATGGTATGTCAGTATGATGAAAAGTCTGTAATTTATACAATGAATTTGTCTTCTGAATTCCAAATTCAAACACTCAAGTGTCTCTTTGACTTCACTACTCTGATTCATCTCAGACATATCAAAGACAAATAGTCCATAGGAGTCTCTTGACATTTCTTTTTCTACATAAATCTTCTTACCACCTCTTCCTTCCATTTTCTTCTGTCACATACATATCTACAGTAGGACTTGACATACTCAAGACAATCAGAAAATATCTTTCTTCTTTTTCCATTTCGTTGAACCAACTAGTTTCTGGAAACGGAATTCACTCTCAAAGGCTGATATTGTTAAGAAAGTTCAGATAAGGTTCATAAAATTAATAAGAATGTTTAGCAAAGCCAGTGCAACATGGTTTATACACTATGCTTAGTAAAAGTGGAAAATTGACATTACCCATGCCTGAATGACCCTGAAAAAGGCAGTTGCCAATATACAGACAATAATCAATGTGGATAGATCTACCTTCTTGAGAAGTTACAACCAACTCATTATGAGTTACCTGAATGTGTGAGAGAATGGAAAACAGGCTTTCATCATCCTTATATACCAATCTTCTGTTGTAAATACCACGGACTGAGTACAGTTGGGTACTAGGGAGCAGTGGAACCCATTGTCACAGCCCACAGAAGTCAGGCTGTCAGGAAGCGAGGCAGTGTTGATAGAGTACAAAGGAAACTTGAAAGAACATATCTACCACTTGTAGCATATCCCCACACTACCTTCATGCAATTCATTACACATTACTGACAAGCTCATGTACAAAATGTATCTGGATCATGTTTCAGTCTCTCTGCATACTGTTTTATGACAGGATCATGGTTTCAGAGGTTAAAGTCTTTGATAGGAGAGAGAAGCATCTGAGAACACTCATATATTGACCCACAATTACAAAACAGACAAGAGGAGAAGATGAAGAGGGGGGGTGGGAGAGAGGGTAGGAGATGGAGACAGAGAGAGACTAGAAAACTATGAAATTAAGGGAGTCTTTTGAAACATCAGACCCTGCCTCCAGTGACATATCTCTGCCAAAACAGCCACACTGCTAATCCATTGCAAATATAGTTCCACCAATTGGAGAAAAAATATTCAAAACTATGAGCCTATTGGAGGCCATTCTCAGTCCAACCACTGTATTTCTAGAATAAGACGAATCTCATACATTTTTCTCTATACATAGTCTATATATTTAATTCTATGAAACTAAATATCGTTATCAGTCTATTATTTTTAGTATAATGTCTTTAAAGTTTATTGCCTATCAGTTTCTTTCAGAGGGGTTATTGATTCTTGAGGTTGAAAACTGTATCATGTGCAAACACCAGTATCAAAAGTCAGTGTTCTTTATATAGTTTAAAGCTAAAGTTGGTTTATAACTTTTTTGTTAGTTGTATAGCTTTTGAAAATAAAGATCAGGAAAAAAAAACTACTTCTATCTAAATTTCTTCTCAAAGACAAAGGTGGTAAGGCTGACACCACTGAGAAGTTGGAGCCATCATCTATCTGTGAATACATCAAGCCAGATTTGCTCCTTTAAGTCATGACCTAATCTCACACACTCTGAATATAGAGCTCCGTATCCACAGTGCCTACTGGAGCATATTTTCCTTCCATAAAACCATAGTGCCAAGCATAAGAAATCACCTTTAAAGTTGCTCGTCAGGAGCATTTAAAAGATTTTCAAAACAATTCCAGCTATAGGAATTTACTTTGGTTACACCTTGGAAGTTGATTCCAAGGTCTGAAGTTTTTCCTTTAAAGATAACACCTCATCCTTGAACATTTTTTGGATAGCATGCAGATTTCCTTCCTGGAGAGATACTCTATCTGCTCACCTATCATAGCTATTTAACAAATTTTCATTGTCAAATTCAACAGTATGAATTCTTTCAGATAATTTCTCAGTATCCTTTGAAATGGATTCAGTTTTGTCTGTCAAATTAATGTTACCCTTTTCAATAGTATTAATTTTTTCAGGTAACTTTTGATTTTTGATGGCATTAATCCTATCAGCTAGCTGTTCATTATAAGTCTGTAAGACTGTATCATTTCTAAAAGTGCCTTATTCTTGGCTTTGTTATCTCGTGCATTCCTATTTATATGTAAGTGTGAAAATAAACAAGAGGTCATCAATTTGATAGGGAAGGAGGAAGGAAGGGTATGGTGAATATTAGAAGGAGGGGATATGGTTTTGAAATAAGAACAGGAAATGTGGAAAGTAATGTGATTACATCTTAATTAAATTTTCAATTTTTTTTAAAGAGAAAGAGGCCATGAATTTGAATGGAAGCAAGGAATGATAAAACATGAGAATGACTAGAAGGAGAAGAAGAAGGGGGAAATGATGTTATTATATTTTAATTTTTAAAACCTGCAAAGAAAAATAAATACAATCCTCAATAGCATTTTACTATCACGTATAGCATGTTTACCCAGTTATACAACCAGTGCTCTTTTCAGATATTATTCTTTACCCAGGTTCAGGCCAGAGTAAAGAAGATCCGACACCCAAGCTTGTTGTGTCTGTTAATGACCAGCCTGACCTCTAGGATCCCACATTATTTATCCCATGCTCCCAGGATAAAATTCAGTGAGCGAATTCCAGACTTTCGCAGGCAACCTGAACCAGATAAGTTATAATCAAACACAATGTCTTGTAGATTCATGAAATAACATGCACACTGTCCTTTTCTCCCCCGTGTCTGTTGCTAATTTAATAACAATTGAACACTATTATGAGGCAAGATAGAACCACCTATGAGAGTAATTGTTTTCACTTACTTAATTCAGGATGGGAAAACCTGTACTGAATAAATACTTGTCCCCTGTCTGCTTGTTTCAATACCGAGTTTAGATTATTTGAATTTTACTTTTGTTCATGATTAACTTTTTGTCTTCTTTTTTGTTATAATATTCTTCTCTGTGTATGTCTATTTGAATTTTGAACCAATATGAGCATTAATGTACGAGTATTACCAACTTTATATCCATTTTTAAAATACACACTGGAAATATTGAAACAACTATTCAATCATGTAACAGCATAGAAGTAATGATAAAGTTTAAAATGACTAAAGAAATGAACTTATTTCAAATATGGGCTAATATTTGCCTCATGTTTTATCTTTGCAAATGGGTTTAATCTTTAGAGAAATTGCATTTGGTAGTTATCATCAGTAGATACACTCTAAAATTTAAAGCTGAATACACTGAGGTGCAAAGCATATTAGCTAAAGTTGAAAATATGTAAAAGAGTGTCTGTTAATAAAAGAAATTATTATATTAATATGACAGTGAAGAAAATTTACAATTTTCCTTTGCCACATTTATATGAATGTAATCAATAAATAGTTTCATTTACATGAAGAAAAATAAGGTTATTTGCATAAAAATAGACTGGAGAACAAAGATTTTTAGAAAAATGGAAGTAATTTTAAAAAGATTATTTAAAAAGAGAGTGTTGAGACATCCTACATAATTTATTAACCTGATGTCATATGTTCAAATATTTGAGACCTGCTGGTATTTGTCATTGCCCAGAATAATATCCAATTAAAGCTGTTAATTTAAAGCAGATGTTTTATTTTTATGAAGGGATGGTGGTAACCTTAATAAGAATGGAGGAAAACACAATATTTTTCCAGATTGCTAATTGTTTATAAATATTCTACCTCAGTAATGACCTGAATATAAAAACAGCAATTACAAAGGCTATTTTGAATAAATTGTACTATTGTCGCATGATAACTGCCCAACTCTTTTTAAAGAATGCCTACCACAATCAAAATATAATTATCTTTAGAGTATAATTCAGAGTAAGAAAGCACTTTTAGAAAACATATAGAGCGTAATTACATTTATGTAAATCAAAATGACACTAAGCTAGGAGCAATGATATATGCCTGTGATCCCATCACCTGGTAGACAGAGGCAGGAGAATAAGATGCAGAATGTTATATTAGGAGTATATGAAGCTATTTAGAAATATACTTTGGACACATACAGAGTCTGTATGGGGGAATATATGTGTATATATATGTATATATATGAATGTATGTGTGTATACATATATATGCATATATATGACAAATTTCTTTTTTCTTTTTTTGGTTTTTTTTCGAGGCAGGGTTTCTCTGTGGCTTTGGAGCCTGTCCTGGAACTAGCTCTGTAGACCAGGCTGGTCTCGAACTCACAGAGATCCACCTGCCTCTGCCTCCCGAGTGCTGGGATTAAAGGCGTGCGCCACCATCGCCCGGCTTATATGACAAATTTCTATACATTTTGTGAGCCCAAACTCAAGCATATAGGAGTCATGTTCTTATTTTGCATACATAAAAACGATACATGATTTCTAAATGCAAATGTTATAGTTTAAAGCGTGTCCTGCAAAGCATTTGGAATTTATATTACAACCAAAGTCATAGGTTAAACTGTGGTTATGGAAAGACACTGTCTATAGTGGTGTCTGCCTCTCTGCCTCTTTGTTGAATACGATGAAAAGAGGGGGAATGTTTGTTAACAAAATAAACCAAGGAGGAAAATATAGAAAGAAATTGGTATTTTATTCTTATAAAAGTCAAAGGAAAATTATTCCTTTGTTATTTCAGTATGAGTGAACACTATGAATGTGTGTGAACGGAAGTTTGATTTCACTGTGCGGGCACTTCAATCAACACTTTCCCTTCCTCACCCCCGAGCCCTCCTTGTTATCTCGCCTCTCTGGGTCTTTGGATTATAGCACGATTTCTCTTTACTTTATGGCTAAATTTCACTCATAAGTACTTATAAGTAAGTACATACGATGCTTGTCTTTCTGGGTCTATGTTACCTACCTATCACAGGATGATATTTTTGAATTCCATCTAGTTGCACTTGCCAGGAAATTTCATGATGTTGTTGCTCTGTTAAAACATTAGTAATACACCGCTGTGTAAAAGCTTCACATTTTCTTTATACATTATTCAGTTTGGGTACATCTACATTGTTAGCAGTTTAAGGTTATTACAATTGAAGCTGTTATGGACATAGTATGTAAGTATCCTCATGGTATGGTGGAGCATACTTTGGGTGTATGCCCAGGAGTAGTATAGCTGGTTCTTGAAAAAAAGAGATGCCCAATTTTCTCAGAAACCACTATATTGTTTTCCAGGGTGGCTGTACACATTAACATTCACACCAGCAATTGAGGAGTGTTCCCTTTGCTTTTTACAATTATAACAGGTGTTATAATGGAATCTCAGAGTCATTTTGATTTGAATTTCCTGATTGATAAGGATATTGGACATTTCTTTAAGTGATTCTTGGCCATTTGAGAGTTTTTTGTTGAGAATTCTTTATTTAGACCTATACTTTTTTTTTAAAAAAAAATGTACCATTTGGCTAGTTTATGCCTAATTTCTTGAGTTCTTTATATATTTTGAAAATCAGCCCATTGTCAGATATGGGGCTCATCTTTTTGTATTCTGTTAGCTGTCATTTTCCTTTTGGCAGTGTCTTTTGCCCCCTCAGAAAAGTTTCAAGTTTATGATCTTCCATTGATTGTTGTTCTTAGTACCTGCCTTGTTAGTGTTTAGTTTAGGAAGTTGTCTCCTGTGCCTAAGTTCAAGGTTATTCCCTTTTTTAAAATTCTATGATGTTTAGTTTATCTGATTATATGTTTAGATCTTAAATCCATTTGGACTTCGCAGGGTGATAGATTTTTGTATTCTTCTATGTGCCAACATTCAGTTAGATCATCTTGGTTTGCAGAAGAGGCTTTCCCTTTTCCATTGTGTAATTATGGCTTCTTCATCAACAATGAAGTTTCTATAGGCATATTGGATTTACTTTTGGAACTTTAATTCAGTTCCATTGATCAACTTGTCTGCTTTCATGTCAGTGCCTGATGTGGGATTCCCCTCTGTATGCTGTAATTACCATTAATGAATAAAGAAAACTGGCTTGGTCTGATAGGGGAGAACAGAGCTGGGTGGAGAAAGCTAAACTAAATACTGGGAGGAAGAAGGTGAAGTCAGAGAAAAGCCATGGAGCCACTGCTAGAGGCATATGTGCCGAAACTTTGCTGTAAGCCACGACCTCATGGTGATGCACAGATTAATGAAGATGGGTTAAATTAAGATGTAAAAGTTAGCAAATAAGGAGCTAGAGCTAATGGGCCAATCAGTGATTTAAATAATATGGTTTTGTGTGGTTATTTTTGAGGTCTGGATGGCTGGGAAACAAACAAGCAACCCCTTACAACAAATGCCAGGTGGTTTTTATTACTATTTCTCTGTAGTACAGCTTGAAAGCAGGGATGGTAATACTTATGGAATTTTTTTTATTGTATAGTGTTGTTTTGACTATCCTTGGTTTTTTATTTTTCTTCATATGAAGTTGAATATTCTTCTTATATGGACTGTAAATAATAGTGTTGAAATTTTGAGGAAATTGCATTGGGTAGGTACATAATTTTTGGTAATATGGTCATTTTTATTATGTTAATCCTACTGATATATGGGCATGGTAGATCTTTCTTCTGTTAGCTTTTCCCATTTCTTTCTTCAAAATCTAGTAGTTCTTGTCATACAGATATGTCACTTTCTGGATTAGAGTTACACCACTGTATTTTATATTATTTGCATGTATTGTAAAGGGTGTTGTTTAACTGATTTCTTTCTCAATCCTTCTATCCTTTGTATATAGGAGGGCCACTGATTTTTTTTAAATTAATTTTGTATCAAGCTACTTTCATGAAGATGTTTATCACCTGTAGGAGTTCCCTGGTAGATTTTTGAGAAATTGCTTATGTATATCATCATATCATCTGCAAATAGCTTTAGTTTGATTTCTTTCTTTACAATTTTTGTCCCCATTATCTCTATAAGCTTTCTTATTTTTTAATTAAAACTTCAGGTAATAGACATGGGGAAAGTAGAGTTTCTTTTATTGTATCTAATTTTAGTGGAATTTCTTTAAGTTTTTCTTCCTTTAATTTTATGTTGGCTATTGCTTATTGTATTTTGCCTTCAATATGTTTAGGCATATTCCTTGTACTCTTGATTACTCTAAGACTTTTATCGTAAAAGAGTGTTGGATTTTTTCAAATTTTTTTTTTGCGCATCTAATAGGATGAACATGTGCTCTACTTTCTTTCCCTTTTTATATTGTGGACTGCTTTGATGGATTTTTCTCTGTTGAACTATCCTTTCATCTCTGAGATGAAGCCCACATGATCCTCGTTGATAATCTTTTTTATGTGTTTTTGGAGTAGGCTTGAGTACTTTTGCATCAGTGTTCATGGGGGAAATTTGTCTGTAAGTCTTTCTTTGTTGATCTTTGGATGGTTTGGGTATCAGAGTGACTATGGTACTATAAAACAAATTTGCTGATTTCTATTTGGTGGAAAAAATTTTAGGAGTATTGCTATTATCTCATCTTTGGAAGCCTGATATAATTATGTGGTAAAAAAAAAAAATCTGGGCCTAAACTTTTTTCTTTTTTTTTGTATAGATGATTCTTAATGACTGCTTCTATTTTCTTGATGGCTATAGGATAATTTAATAGTTTATCTAACCTTACTTTAACTTTGGAATGTGTTATCTATCCAGAAAATGGTCCATTTCTTTTAAATTTTCCAATTTTGTGGAGTACAGCTTTTTGAAGCTCACAGTTCTTTGGATTTCTTGATGTTATGTCTCCCTTTTAATTTCTGAGTTTGATAATTTAAATATCCTAATTCTGCCTTTTAATTACTTTGTATAAGGATTTGTCTATCTTGTTGCTTTTCTCAAAGACCCAACTCTTCATTTAATTTATTTTTTGTATTATTCTCTTTGTTTCTATTTTATTGATTCCATTCCTCAGTTTATTTCCTGCCTTCTACTCCTCTTGGGTGTGTTTGTTTCCTTTCTTTCTAGACCTTTCAGGTGTGCTGTTTATGTAGTTAGTATGAGATCTCACCTAATGATGTATGAAGGCTCTTAGTACTATGACTGCTTCTTGTAGAACCACTTCTATTATGTCTCATCAGCTTGGGCATTCATTTCCATTGTATTCTAGGAAGTCTTTAATTTCTTTCTTATTCTTTACTTTACCAAGTGATAATTCAGTAGAAAGTTGTTCCACTTCCTCTCTCTATTGTAACTGAAAGCTTTGCTGGGTCTATTAGTCTGCATTAGTATCCATGGTCTCTCAGTGTCTTTAAGACATCTGTCCCTGTCCTTCTGGATTTTAGAGTTTCTATTGAGAAATATATATATATATATTTCTAATATATATCCTAATAACCTTGCCTTCATATGTTATTTTGTCCCTTTTCTTGTAGTTTTAATACTCTTTCTTTGTTCTGTGTGTTTTGATTATTGTGTGATGCAAGGACTTTTTTTCTGATCCAGTCTATTTTTTTTTTTTTTACTGTAAGCTTCTTTTACCTTTTACAGGCATGTCTTCTTTAAGTTAGTGAAATTTTCTTCTATATATATTTATATTTTTCTTGGCTTTTGAGCTGAAATTATTCTCCTTCTATTCATGTTATTCATAGTTTTAGTCTTTTCGTGGTATCCTCCAGATTTCCTGTATGTTACGTTTTAAGACCTTTCCTTGGGTTTAACTTTTTTAAACAGATGAATCTCTTTCGTCGGCATCTGAGATTTTTCTCTTCCATCTTTGTCTTCTGGCAGTTATGCTTGCATCTGTAGTTCTTGTTTGCTTACCTAGATTTTTCATTGCCAGACTTCCCTATGTTTGTGTTTTCTTTATCCCTTCTATTTTGGTTTTTCAAGTTTTGAACAGTTTTTTAATCATTCTTTAAGGGATTTATTGATTTCTCCCGTTTTTGATATCGTTTTCTCAATTTCTTTAAGGAAGCTTTTTATTTCCTCGTTAAGGATTTCTATCATCTTCATAAAGTCTGTTTGAAGTTCATTTTCTTGTGCTTCATCTGTGTTGGAACACTCAGGTCTTGCTGTCATAGAATAGCTTAGCTCCAGTTGGTGTTGGTTGTATGTTTACACTCGTATTTAGGTATCTCTGTCTGGAATGATTAGATCTAGGCCCTTATTTTGTGTTTGTCATTGCTGGATGAATGTTTTGTTCCTTGGTTTTTGTTTCCTCTTTGGTTGTCTAGTGTTGTGGACCAGATTTCTGGTTCCCGGCGTGAGCTGTGATCTAGTAAGGAGTCTGTTCAAGTTGAGGTCTGGCCTTCTAGTGGCTATCTTGGTACATCAGGGAAGTCTCTATTTTCTGACCTCCTAATTGATGCCGCCTGTACCTGAGCAGGAGTCCACCCATACAGGGGCAGGACTCTAAAGAGTCTCTTTCTTTCTTTCTTTCTTTCTTTCTTTCTTTCTTTCTTTCTTTCTTTCTTAAGATAGGGTTTTTGTGTAGCTTTGGAACCAGCTCCTGTAGACCAGGCTGGCCTCAAACTCACAAAGATCCGCCTGCCTCTGCCTCCCTAGTGCTGGGATTAAAGGTCTCATGGATACCTTTACCATGGATACCACTGTCCGGTCTCATGGATAGTTTCTATTATATTTCATGTTGTTTTTTGGACTGTGTTTTATTGTATTTATGTGATTGAAATGCAATGTGTTAAATTGTAAACAAATTATATTATTATAATTCAATGTTCAATAAACCAAAAGCCCTTTAATTTTCTACAGCTCCTCCATTCTGTTAGAAATTGCCATGAATTAGGAATATATTAGGAAGTATGGTTAGAAGATAAACCAGAACAGGATAATACTGAAGAAATAATTTAAAAGTGCTACTTTAGCTCATGAGGGCAGCAGAAAGCCTATGTAGATATTAAAGATAGATAATCTGAATACAGAAGCATGACAAGTTATAGCATACTGTCGTGCTGTTAGGTGACATTTCTATGAGCCAACTGCTCAGCATAAAAATATTAGCAAAATTTGAATTTCATTTTGATAGGAAAGCAAAAATAGATATTTTATTATATTTAGAAACTCAGACAATGTCCAAAAAAGTGTAGATTTGCAAATCCAATTTGTAATCTGAATATATTGGAGAATTTTCTCAGTGATCTCCAGTCTGTTAGAAGAAGGGCCATAAGTCAGATAGATATTCTCTTAAATGACATTATGTTTGAAAATTCACTGACTTTTATTTTTATGTGTGAGTGCTTTGCCTGCATGGATGCATGGGTATCACATGTGTGTCTGGTGCAAGCAGAAAAATAAAATGACAATGAATGTCCTCAAAATGGATTTACTGATAGTTATGAGCTGCCACATGGTTACTGGAAATTGAACTAGGGCCTTTATAAGAGTACTTTACCTCAGAGTCAATTTTTCATTCCCTCAATATAACATTTTAATAGCATGAGACAGACAAGATATATCAACGATAGATAAGATTACATTTTAAAATGTGCAAGATAAGGCAATACCATTCAGAAATCAGAGAAGTTGTCCTTTGGCTTATTTTCCAGCACATTGATTCCCAGTGTTTAAGCTTTGACCAAGTGTATTTTCTAGAAAATAATGTATAATTGAAAAAAAATGTTTTCTCATGTAGTTTTGTAGTTCTTTGAAGCTGACTAAGCATCGATTCAGATATGGTATGTCTATAGTGTCTCTCTAAAACAACAGTCGTGGAAGCAGTGTGCTGACAATGCACACAGATATACACAGCACAGGAGAAGGAAGAGAGGGGCCAGAAACAGGCAGACATGGCCTGTTTCTCACAGTGATTCAGAAGCAAGAAGATGAAAAAGGAAGTTACTCTAAGAAATGCTGTGTTAATGTTTACTGTTGGTATGAGGAAGAAGGGAGGAATCTTGATTATTATATCTTAAAAGACATCAGTTCAAAAGACAGCCTAGGACTATATGCAAAATGGAATATCAAACATGTTTTGAGAGATAATAGAGCAGAAAATGATAATAATACAAAGTTTGCCATAGAGTTCTTAGGCATGGCAAAAACAAAGATACACATAAATGTGATTGAACACAATTTAAAAACTCAATTGGACTTCACTAACATACAAAAAATCTATTACAGAACTAATCAAAAATAGTATGAAAAAATAAGGTAAAGACTAGAAGAAAATAAATGCAAACTACATATCATACAAAGGCCTTATATCTGGGACATATATGTAAATATGTTTTAAAATTCTCAAAACATTGAAAGAGCAAAGGACCCAATTAGAATTAGGCAAAAGATTTAAGCAGATTTTTTTAAAGGAATCTCTGTAGTTCAAAAATAAACACATGGAAATATATACAACATCATTATTAGGAAAATCCCACTCTGAACCATAATGAGATGTTATTTTACAATTTTGCTAAAAGAATATAAAATTAAATTAGAAGTGGCTAAAAGTATAGATAAGGAAATTTCTTACAAAATTATGCAATAATTGAAATTTAAGCACTGTTGGAAAAAATTCAAAGACAAAAACATCCAAATCATCATGTCGCTTTCTTGGTCACTTGTTTCATGTGTGACTTTCACTTTTGATTTAATATGCACCATTCCCCAAAGAGAGTCCAGTTCGCGATGGGGGTGGGACCCTGCGGTCAATCAAAAAGTATTGCTGTGCAACATAAATGGAAATTTTTATGTGATTTAAATTGGTGATAATTAACTTCTCTTTAAACTACATAAATCATGCTTAACTAAAACTTAAACTAAAAAATATATAGGCACCCAGAGCATGTTGAATTGGCCTACTCAATAGCTTCTTTTCTGGATATTAAAGTGCATAACGTCAACACCATAATCTGTGCTGTACTTTAAATATGAAACATTCAGAGCAGAGTAAGAATGGCTTTAGTATCAGTCAGATAGATGATTGATTAGGTTGCTTAATTCACAAGGTATTGTATCACTTGGGGCAGGAAAGGAGAAGCCAGACTGATTGCTTTTGTCACTTCAAGCTCAATGGATTCATGGGGAGGCCTCCAGAGAACTGCCCAGATGATGAATTAAGGGCTCTACCCTCAGTGATACATTTGGATTCCAGAAATTTAGCCATCTCTAATTATCCTCTATTATTCTGTGTTCGTTTATAAATTTCTTAGAAAGAAATTATAGGAGACAATCTCCTTAGTAAACTTCCAAAAAAAAAAAAAAAAAAACAAGAACACTAACAAAGCAGATACAAGTAAAGTTTTACTAAGTTGCAGAGAGCAACGAGGACAAGTGTCCTCTTTATGGCCCATCCATCTAGGGAAGGTGTTGAGGAGCAGGCAAGAAGGTGCCTGAGAACCAACATATTCTCGACAATTTCAGCGAACTCTAAGGGGAAAAATGTGTCAAATAAAGTGCTGGTTTCTGTTTTTCAAAGCATTTACAAATTCTAGAGAATTGAATCTGAAAAAATTCTTTATTATCAACATGTAAAAGAAAATCTGAGTTTTCTAATCATTGTGCTCACAAGTTACAGTGAAGGACATTTTCCTAACAACAGGTGCATTTATCTTCACAGAAAAAGCTATATTCTGCCACAAAATTGGAAAATGTGAAAGAAATGGACACTTTTTAGATAAGTACCATATACCAAAATTAAATCAAGACCAGGTGAATAGTTTAAATAGACATGTAAGTTGCGAGGAATTGGAAGCTGTCATCAGAAACCTTCCTACCAAAAAAAGCCCTAGACCAGATGGTTTCAATGCAGAATTCTACCAGAACTTTCAAGAAGAGTTAATACCTATATTCCTTAATGTGTTTCACAAAATAGAAACAGAAGAGTCATTGCCAAACTCCTTTTATGAAGCTACAGTCACCCTGATACCAAAACCACACAAAGACTTAACCAAGAAAGAGAATTACAGGCCAATCTCACTCATGAACATTGATGCAAATTCTCAGGTTGCAGTGCTTGTAATAATACACAGATTCTTTAAGAGAAAGAAACGGCTACAGATGGGATCAAGACAGCATCCTCACACCAGCCAAGTCAATGCCCATCACGGGAACAATGGGAGATACGCCACAGCATCAGTTAGCATCTTTTGACAAGTTTATATCTGAGAAACCTTCATTCCTCCTTTACTCTTACAACAGGAATAAATACTATTTGCTAACAAACAAAAGAGAAGCCCCATGCTCCAATATGTACAATTTTAAACAGTTACAAATGGCTTCAGCTAAGTTTCTGATAAAGATTTTATTCACTTTGGTAATGAACGTTTCTATAACTTGGATGTCTGGATATTGGCCCTGGACCCAGGCTTGACAAGGCTCTTTCTCCATCTGCTCTTAGATTTTCTGCTTGTCTCTACAGAGCCCCAAAATCAAACTCATCGCTCTAAGTCCTCACTTCTTATAGCAAGGCAAAAGGAATTGATTAATAATCCACTTTGGTTTATTCCTAGGATGTGATGAGAAACTTAATAGTACTAGTGGGAGACTGTAGGTAGAAATATTCCTTTCCCATGGAAAAGGATGTTGTGTTCCTCTTGTGTATCTGAAGGGGAAAATGTCTTCCTTCTAGTATGAATTCCCAAACATCTACACAACCTGCCATTGTTCTGCCAAGTTCCTCGGTGGCAGAATGCAGCTGGCTCTCGTAGAAAGAAATCTGGGATCACAAAAGACTCAACTTACTTATTGATTCTTACCCTTCCTGGACATTGCTTCTCATCTGTAAAATCAGTATGGGAGTTTCGTCACTTTTATTATTCCCGTGCTACTTGCTAATGATGCCACAAGTTCATGTGAGAGTGTTTGATGGAAAGGCATTACTTCTAGAACCACAAACCAATACTGAATGAATGGCCTAACACATAGTCATTCTCTATGTGTTTTTCGGCAAGGTGCTCAATATAAGGAGATTACCTAAGGACTCAGTAGGTCTGGTTTGTAATGACTTCTTCGCCTTGTAGCCATGCAATCAATGAGAAAATAAACAATTAACTGACTGAGATAGAGTCTTGCTAAATATTAGCCTTGGCTGACCTGGAACTCGCTATGTAGCCTAGGCTGGCCTCGAATTCATGGCAATCTTCCTGTCTTAGGTTCAGAAGAACTGAAACTATAAATAAGTGTCCTCCCACCATCCCAGTGAGAAAATGAGTGTTATAATTTCTGGCCTCTGTTTTCTATTGGAGAGAAAGGAGCAAAGGGAATCCTTGGTTTGCCAGGACCTAGGGTATGAATTTGGAGTCTCATTTGCCTGTGTTTATCAAGTCATCTGACCCATTTTCTTTCCTTTAATGAAATGTAGCTCTCTTTTTTCTTCATTTTTTTTTGGTCCCTTGATTGTATAATTTGATGGGCTAAGCTTCTCTTATTTCTCTTCTCAACTTTCTGGCAGGCTCGTCTCACCACTTACCCCATTCTCTTGACTGGCTGGCTCCCTTGAATAAGGAATGAAGTAACTACTACTCCTAGGTGGCTCCCCAGCCTGCTTGGGCTTTTGACTTTCGTATATAGTTTTCTCCTGAGCTGCAGAATGGTGCACACGCTTTCTTGCATTTATTCTTTTATACTCCAAGGAAGTGTGAGCAAGAAGGACAACAGGAATAGAAGAGAGCCAGGTGTAAACTTCACAGGACATAAACAAGTCTGGAAACGTCTAGAACATAGTGAATAACATTTGGAGTTAGCAACTTTCCAAAATAATCTTATTTTGAATGGAGAAATGTTATATGAATCTAGCAGCATTTTTTTTTCGAGTGTGATCTATTCACTTTCCAAGGTGTGGTTCTTCACTTTACAGGGTCCCATGGGTTCCGAAAGAGAACAAGGACATCGGAGAAACAGGTATTTTGATTAATATCCATAATGCATTGGCATACAAAATCCTAATCAACAGATCACCTTGCTTTACTTAACATGGCCAAGTGGAGACTTTGCTTATAATGCGAATATAATGCACATTGTCTATGTTCTAATATGTAATTTTATAATCCTAGTCTCTCCCCCTTCTCTCTGTTTTCACCCAAGAGGATAGATAGCCACTGTTACACTACATTTTGTATTTTGGCATGACAAGGTGCGGTAATATATCATGGCATGTTATCAAGGGTCAACAAGGCTAGTCTGCTTGTATCCATACCACTGTGATTCTTATGCACTTTAATATGCAGGTTAACTACCTGCATATTTTAAGTAAAATTAAAAAAAAAAATCATACAAGGAACTAATAACAAGAACTCTAAATAAAAGCTATTGGCATATGCAAAACTCAGGGATTTTGCATACATGCATACACACGTAAGTGTGTGTATTGTATGTATGCATGCAAATATTTTGAAATAATTTCTCTGAATAACTTTGGTGCCTGTCCTGAAACTATATCTTTTTGACTAGACTTGCCTTAAACTTAAAGAGATCCACCTGCCTCTGCTTCCCAAGTTCTGGGATTAAAGGCCTACACCACCACCACCTATTTCTCATAAGATAATAAACAGTGCCAGGTGTGGTACCACATGTGTTTAATCCTAGGGCTGGGGGGCCGAGGAAGACTGATCTTTATGAGTTCTAGGCCAGCCTGATTCTAGGACAGAGTTAGTTCCAGAACAACCAGAAACCCTTGTCTCAAAAAAACAAATAGAGAATAAACAGTGATGTTTTGAATGAATAATTAAAAAGCTGAGAAGTCCACATAAGTTCAAAAATTAGTAAACAAAATTAGTGTTACTGCTAAACTAAATTTACTCTCTGGATCACAGTGAGTAAATACTAATGCATCTATGATAAATGATTAGAAACAAGAAATAAAATCCATCTAGAAAACATGAAAAAAGGGTATACTCCAACAAACACCTAGAAAACATTAGAATTGCAGAAATTCTGTTATCTCTCAACATTGCAAATAAAAAAATCAAGCATTCTGTATCAAATAGAAATCTTTCGTTTTTAAGTAAGGTACACATCTAATCTAAGCACAAGGGAGCACTGAAGACTTACCTTCAGTGCATTGCCAAGGCTTGGGGCATTCCAGTACCCAAGTTACAGTAATGAAGCATGAATTTCAAAGGCCAGCTAAGAAATATCAATCAAAATGATTAAAGAAACCCTTTATAAGGCTATATTCTTCTGCTGCCTACAACCAAAACTATGAAGAAAATGAAAAATATCTGCTGTTGCAGGACGCTAACAATAATCTGTGTATCATTGAAGAGAATCAAAACCTGAGAAATGGTTATTTCATTTGACTGTGGATAATTTCTCAAGGTTTTCTATGTTGGAGTTTCATCTTTATTGTTCATTATTAGGAGGGTAAAATTTAATACAATATAGTGTTTAGAGCTCTGATAGTGTATATATCCAAAGCATTGTTCTTTTATTCTATATACCATCTTATATGTAAACATCAGATTAGGACAAAATGAAAATATACATATTCCATGCAACCAGGAATATCACTGGTTTATATAAGTCTGTTTTCTGGGAATGACATTCCTGCCTAGCTTCTCTATGTAGTGGAAGAATAATTTACCAGAGTCACCACAGGGCAAAACTGGCAGCGGTTATTCCTCCCATGGCCAGCTGGCAGAACCTTGTCTAATTTGTAAACCTCTGGATGGATTGCTGTCCTTTTGAGGAAGTCATATTATTTATTTTCTACAGACATTAATTTTATTTCAGTTTTTCCTCACTAGGTAATTAGGGTGTCTTGAAGTCTAACCCATTATTCATCTAGGATTATAAATCCCTCTCTATGTCTTTTAGACCATGTGAATGAAAGAGCCAGCATCTTTGTCTATCAAATTATAAGTTCTATTCTAACTGATGAGAGAGCGAATATGAGTGTTTCTGATAATATAGAAGTATAAATACAGCATATTTCTCATATGTTCAGCGTTACATATGCATGAACATATAATATTGGATATGTAAAAACTATAATCTAGATCTTTACTTTAATAGCATATAGTTTTTTGGCAATCATGATATGTAAGTAGCTCTGTATTTATCAGATCACCCAAGCATTGAATGATTGCAATTTTTTATTAATTAATTTCGGGAATTTCCATACAGGTGTATTGTATGTTGAACACACTCCTCCTAACATCTGCTACCTCTCTTTGCTCGCTTCTCTTACCTCCTGTTACTTTCCTCTATTCCAATCACTAGTTTTATTTCTACTTTCATGTTATATATACATCCATGAATTTTTATATTTATACACATTTTTATCTAATTACTATATTACTTTTCCTCTAAATATTCTGCAAAATGTTAGCAAAGTCTAGTTTTAATATCTAGCAGTATTAAACAGTTCTTAGTGTCTGGCTGCCCTAGAAAGAAAGTTTGTTCATTGTAGAAGCATTTTATCTGAGTGTCTGCTCTCAAAGCCACAGCAGATCCCAGTGTATAGAGTGATTGTTCTTCACCATTTTCTGTTCTCCTAGGTTAATGTTAGGTCTCTACGAGATGTTTGTCAGAGAAGAAGCTTGTTGGGGGAGGAAAAAATTTTAAAAAAATGTCCCAAACATCATTCTAGGGATGCTATTTTGACAAGTATCAGGAAACTAGTATATCAAACATTACACTGACTTTTGATTTATTGAAAGAATTCTTGTGTATAAATTGTTTGTCCTTATTTTTTTCTAGGCATTTATTTCCATGCCAAATTCCTACTAAGTACAATATATTTTGGTGGAGGTAGATTTTGTGTTAGTGAACTTTTGAACTGGAAGATGGCTCTGTGAGTTAGTATGTGTGCCACCCTGTTGTGTCTAGAAGGCTTTGTTTCCTTGTTTTTTTCCATTCTCGCTGACTCTTTCAATCTTTCTTACCACCTTGATAAAGTTCTCTGAGCCCTGAAGGGAGAAGTGGTGGAGGCATCCCACTTAGCACTGAGTATTCCAAGTCTCCTCACTCTATGCTCATTTTCCAGTAATGGGTCTCTTACTTGCCTCTATCTACTGCAGGTAGAAAATTCTTGTATGATGACTATGCAAGACACTGATCTATGGGCAAAGTAGAATGTCATTGTTAGTCATTATATCACTACATTCTTTTATCAGAACAATAGATTTTTTATTTTCCACAAAGCCAATGGTCTATCTTCTTCCATAGCTGTATCCTATGGAGATACAGAGGAGGAGACTGGGATGGGAGGATTAAAAAGAGGGCGAGAGGAAATAAAGTAAGATAAGGGAGCGAAACTGGGGAGGGACAGCTAATACTGAAGACCATCTGAGAGAACGTATATAAGCCTCCTACTCAGGTAATTTTTTCTTCCCATGTAGTTCCTTACACGAGACCTATTGTGGCATGCCTATCAAAGGTTTAAAAGTTAACATTCAGATTATTTGCTTTTATGTCTTTGACCCACTTGGAGTTAAGTTTTGTGCAGGGTGATAAGTATGTATCTATTTTGATTCTTCTATATGCTGACGTCCATTTTGACCAGCATATTTTGTTGAAGATGCTGTCTTTTTTTTTCCAGTACATTTCTGGCTCCTTCATCAAAGAGCAGAAGCCCACAGGTATGTGTACTTAGGTCTTTAATTTGAGTATATTGACCAATGTGTTGGTTTACATGCCAAAACCATGCTATCTTTTGTTTTTGTTTTACTTTTTCTCTATAGTATGGTTTGGGATCAGGGATGCTAAAACTTCCAGCTGTTCTTTTATTATTCCAGACTATTTTAGTTATCCTGGGATTTCATGTTTTCATAAAGAGTTGAAAATTCTTCTATCACGTCCTGTGGAGAATTATGTTGAGATTCTGATGGGGATTGCATTGAATCTGCAGTGTGCTTTTGATAGGGTGACCAATTCCATTGCATTAATCCAGCTGATCTGTGAGCAGATGGAACCCGTTTTCTGATATCATCTTCAATTTATTTCTTCAATATGTTAAAGGTTTTATTATACAAGTCTTTCATCTTCTTTGTTAAAGTTACACCAAATTATTTTCATTGTGATTGTGAAAGATATTGTTTCCTCATTTTTGTTTGTTTGTTTCTTAGTCTATTTTTCATTTGTATATAGGAAGACTGCAGATATTTTAAGGATTAATTTTGTGTCTTGCTATGTTCCTGAAAGTATTTATCAGCTATAAGAGTTTTCTGTTGTTTTCAAAGTAATTTGTGTTTATAATCATGCTATCTACCAATAAAGGTACTTTATTTCCTTTCCATTTGTATTCACTTGATCTTCTTCAGTTGTCTTATTATTTTAACTAAGTCTTCAGGTACCATAATGAATAGGTCTGGAGTTAATGGACTTCCTTGTCTTATTCTTGATTTGAGTGGACATTCTTTTAGTTTCTCTCTGTTTGGGTTAATGTTGGTTGTGGACTTTCTGTAATCACCTTACTATACTGAGTTGTGTTTTTTGGATCCCTAATCTCCCCAATACTATTATCATAAAGGGGTGTTTGATTTTGTCAAAGACCTTTCATAATCAGGTGATAATGTGTTTTTTGTTTTTCAGTTTGCTTAGGTAGTAGATTATATTTATCAGTTTATATATGTTGAACATCTCTACATTACCTCATTATCTTTTAGATGTGTTCTTATTTTGGTTTGCATGTATTTTATTGAGAAGTTTGCTTCTGTGTTATATGGAAAATTGATCTGTATTTGTCTTTCCTGTTAAATCTTAGTATCATTTAGATATCAAAGTAATTGCAGCTTTTTTTTAAAAAAAATGAGCAATGTTTCTTCTGTTTTTATGTAGCAAAGTAATAAATATAAGGAATATTTGTGTATTTTTCTCTGAATATCTGGTTAAATGATAAATTCCATGAAGAATCCTTCTTCTGTCTCTGTCCTTGTTTTTATTTTTTGTTTTTTTTTTTGTTGTTGTTGTTTAAATTGTGAGACGTAATTACTGCTTGTATTTCACTAGAGATAATGTGTTTGATGTGTTTGTTTAAACTGCTTATATGGTCTTGATTTAAATTTGGTAAGTCATATATGTTTAAAAAATACCATTTTTTTTTAGGTTTTACAATTTGGTTAAGTACAGATTTTTAAAGTATATTCTTCTGATTATCTTGATTTCCTAGTTGTTTGCTTTTATGTCTCCAAGTTAATCTATAATTTTATTAATTAGGGTCTTCTCTGTGTGCTTTGAATTAAGGCTAATGGCTTATAAATTTTATTTTATTTTCTCAAAGGACCAGCTCATTCCGTTGATTCTTTACATTAATTTTTTGTTCATATTTTATTTTTTTCAACACTGAGTTTGATTACTTCTTGACACCTACTTGTTTTGACTCTAATTCTTATTATTATTTTAGATCAGTGGTTCTCAACCTTTCTAATGCTACAACCCTTAAATATAGTTACTCATGTTGTGGTGATCACTCCAATCATATAATTGTTTTCATTACTACTTTATAATTGTAATTTTGCCACTCTTATGAATCATAATGTAAATATTTGATATGCAGTATATCTGATATTGGGTTATTTGATACCCATAGGTTTAGAACCAGTGGTCTAAGTGTTCCATTAAGTTGTTTATGTAAGGCGCTCTCTAAATTTTTAAATTAGGCACTATGACCTTTCCTTAGAACCACCTTCATTGCGTCTCATGGTTTTATGTATGTTGTGTTTTTATTCTCATTCAATTCTAAAATGTTTTAAATTTCCTTCTTAATTTTTAGCATCACTGATTTTTCATTCAGTTTTATGTGTTTGTAAACTTTTTGCTATTTCTTTTGATGTTGATTTTCTTCCTTATCTATGGTACTATGCCAGTTAGTAGACATGGTGCTGTTTCAACATTGTTACATATGTTGATACTTCTTTGTATTCAAATATAAATCAGATTTGGAGAAAGTTTCACAATATTGTATATTATCTTGTGTTTGGATGAAATTCTGTAAATATTTGCTAGGTCCATTTGATTAATGATAGTAATTTAATTTCAGCAAATTAGGTTTTGTGTATATGTCCTGTGTGTTGGAGAGACAGCGATATTGAAGGCACCTACTATCATTGTGTGAAGTTTAATGATTTTAGCTATAGTGTTTCTTTAATGAACTTGATTGACCATGTACTTGGTGCATACATGTTTAGAACTGCAATATCCTCTTTGTGCCCTCCCTCCCCCGGCAAGTATGTAGTGTCATTCTCTATTTCTTCTGATTGGGTTTTGTTTTCAGTCTGTTTTGTCAGATATTAAAATTGCTACACTAGCCTTCTTCTTCAGTCTATTTATTTGCAATATCTTCTTTCCTCCATCCTTTTACTGTGATGTGATATATCTATCTTCGACAATAAGGGTGGTTTCTTAGATACAATAGAAAGATGGATCTTGTTCTAGAATCAAGTCTGTTAGTCTATGTCTTTTAATGGAATTTGAGACCATTATTGTAGACAGTTATCAATATTGGTATTTATTGATACTTGTTAATCATTTTGTTGTTATCCTGTGGATTATCTCCACATACCCCCAGTTTGATTTTCTTGTCTGAGATAATGTATTCCTTAGATTGTCTTAGGTGTGGTCAACCTCTTCTTATTGAATTTTTCTGATAAACCTATTGTAGAACTGGATTTGTAGACAAATACTGCGTAAATTTAGTGTTTATCCTCCATCTAATGTTACCGATATTTTTACCAGGTATTATGGTATCAACTGGAATCATTGATCTAATAGTTTGTATAAAATCCATTCAGGCTCTTCTGGTCTGTGTTTTTGCAGTGGTGCTAACATATCTAGCAATGGGATGATTGTGATTATGGGTGTTTATATTTAGTCTTGTCTTTGATGGGTGTGTATTTAATTCCTTAGTGTCTGTTTCTCTTTCTTTTAGGGAAATATGGAGGTTTTGGTTTGCCTGGTAGGGAATGCTTTTTCATGCTTATGGGTGGCAGAGAAGAGGAATAGGCTAGAAGAAAAGGCTGAGTCGGTCTTCAGAAAGAGGTAAATTTAACCCTGTTGACATTTAGACTTGAAATTCACAGGGAGCTGGGGGTGTGGTGGTAAGAGGGGATCCTGCCAGTCAATTGAAGCAATACAAATAATTATTTGTAGAGACAGTGATGAAAGAACGGTGGCTACCCTCGTCTGAACCAAGAGTTGTTGAGTGAATGGAGTTGAGGTAGGAGGAGGGGCACCTCTATGGAGGTTATTATCAGGTTGAGGGGGAGAATTGAGAGATCCTAATAGAGGACAGGAAGGATAATGTGATCCACCTACTTGAGTACCTGCCAGGTGTGAGCACTGTTGATTCATGGTAGAGTGGTTTTCAGTACTGGAGATGACACTGAGGAAAGGGAATAGACTAGGAGAGCTGGGATGCTTGAAAGGAAGCAAAAGTTCACAGCCAAGCATCCATGGAGTTTCTGAGGGGTAGACATTGCCACAAATGTTGAGGACTAATACAAACTAATGGTGGTAGGGAAGAAATATGGACCTACAGCAAGGTCCAGCAGAATTCCTAGGGAATGGAAGAAGAGAAGGAATGGAGGAAGAAAAGGAGGATAGGTTCCTTAGAGCAATCTGCTACAGAGCTGAAGATGAGACTGGAGAGCTTAGACCTAAAATAATCACCCAGAAATTGTATTAATTAACTCACTGCTTAGACCCTGAGCTCTAGCTTATTATTAGATAATCTCTTACATATTAATTTAACCAATTTCTATTAATCTGTGTATTGCCATGTGGCTTTGGCTTTCTGGCTAAACTTCCAGCATCCATCTCTGGTGGCTACATGGCATCTCCTTGACTCTGCCCTTCTTTCTTCCAGCATACAGCCTAGCTTTCCCCGCCTAGTTCTGTTCTTCGCTGCCATAGGCTCAAAGCAGGTTTTTATTCATTAACCAATAAAAGCAACACATAGACAAAAGGACCTCCCACACCATATTTATTTTCCACCAGTGATTTATTTCTTTCATTCAACCCGTTTTAAATATCACAATGAAAATAGTAAGCTGTGTGTGGTGTCCTACACCTATAAATCCTGAGCCCAGGAAACTGAGACAAGCTAAACCTAGTTCTGGGTAAGAGAATACTATATAATGAGACCATGTCACAAAGAAAGAGAGAGAGAGAGATTGAGATTGAGAGAGAGAGAGAGAGAGAGAGAGAGAGAGAGAGAGAGAGAGAGAGAATAGTTTAAAAAGTCTAACAGAAGTATAGCCAATCATATATGGGGCTTAGGGAAAGACAGTTTAATGAGAGTCAATAAAGTAAGCTGAAAATAGGAAATGGAAATACTAAGAGAAAAGAGTCAAGGCTTCTTGAAGTCTTGAGCATAGTAAGTGATTTTTTTTTTAACCATGAGAAGTAATTTAGAATGCTTCATCAGATTTGGTAGTGATCATAGTCTGATTTCATGTAGGTTTCTTTATGCTTCAAAACCTCTGACCTCAGTTTTCTTGAGCCATTTACTTTTCAAAACTTGTGGTTATAAATTCTTTTCCTGCCCATCTGATACACAAGGCCTTTTAGAAAAGGCCTTAATGTAATCCGGGTTGACCTGCATGGCAGGCTTTCACTGAGCCAACAACCAGCTCCCAAATCATGACACGCAGACTTGTTTATTTGTTATGAATGCTCAGCCTTATCTTATGTTTTCCTCATCTAGCATTTGTACCTCAATTTAAGCTGTTTTTTCTTCATCTGTGTTCTGCCTTGGGGCCTTTTACCTTTCTTTCCTTCTATATGTCCTACTTTCCTGCTTCTGTGTCTGTCTGGCATGGACATCTCATTCTTTTTATCCTTTGTTCTTTTCTCTGTTTCCTCTCTCAAACCTGGATTCCTACTTCTACTCATTCTCTTTGCCTACCAGCGGTGCTTATTCCTCAACTGCGTAGCTATTTGCTCTTTAGCTTTTTATTAGAGCATTTAGGCCCCTTATGCAGGCAAAATTACACATGTTTACATTGTTAAACAAATGCAGTACTAACAAATGTAACACATCTTTACATAGTTAAAGTCATATCCACACAGACCTGTCTCAGGGAATTGGAGGCCATTCTTTTAAAATATAAACAAAGAAGATGGGTGCCATTGGAAGGTACAAGAAGTTTAACATAGACGATGCCTCATTCCAGAATGTCAGAATCTTTCCTGTCATAAAGATATGATAATGTTGACTGTTCCTTCAATCAAAGGCTTTAGCAAACACCAAACACAGGTGCCATGGCATTTGCCACTTCTTTTCTGAAAAAAAAAAAAAAACTCTGTAGAACATTGGGTCAGACACAGGCTGAGTTTGGCATCTTGTTCGCATTGAATAAATCACCATTACTCTTGTCTCTCTGCCAATAGGACTTTTCAATTTGATGCCCAATTGTGGGACTACAATAGAAAGTTTGAGCTTGGAGTGTTCTTTGAGGAAAGGATTCTCACAAGAAGTTTTATTTGAAATATAAAGGATATGGTAATAAATTGCAAGTAAGTGTGGAGGTCCTGAGGAAGAAGGCAGTCCCTAAACAGTCATGAAGTATCATGAGAGTCCCAATGAAACCAGGGGGAGGATGTGTCCCATAAAGTGGGTCCATCAAGTGGACATCAATTTACACAAAATATAAGGTAATGCTAAAAATCTAGGTTTAATTAAAATTAAATGAAGACTTCAAAAGTGTTTGTTCCAAGACAACGGTGACAGTTGACATGGCTTATTTTATGATTGGGCTGATTAAATACCCTAGAGATAATAATAAGAACATGTGAAAGTATGTCTGAGCATTCAGTATCGAAAAGGTAGGTAGGCAATTAGAGCAAAGAATGCAGTAGCTTTATATGTATAGCATTAGAGATGAAGAGACATGGAGTGGGAATTGGTGAGCCCAAGCAGAAAAGTCTGTATAAATGAGGTGGAGGGATTGAAGAAATATGAGAGGAACAAGAGATGCTTTCTAGACTTGCAATGAACATGAGCAAAGAATCTGTTCAGTGAGGAGTTTGGGCAGGAGGCCAGGCTGCAGCGGTGAAAGGATTTACTGTCAGAAGAAAGCCTCTAAGCAGAAGAGAGGATTTAGGTGTGGTGGTGCAACCTATAATCTCAGCTCTTTGAAAGCTGGGGTGGGGGGTGGGGGGAGGGGATGCAAGCAGGGGCTCAAGGTCATCCTTAACTACATGGGAGGCTTTAGACATCTCTGCTTTATAAGAGACTGAATCTCTATAAAAAAAATGTCTTAGCAATAACTGGCCATCTTCATGGCAACACTGAAAGACTGGTAGGAGAAGGTATTAGACAAACCAAAGGACAAATAGCTTCATACCCCCAGAATAAACAGAGTATCATATTTTCTTCTTTCTTCCTTCCTTCTCTCCCTCCCTCCCTCTCTCTCTCTCTCTCTCTCTCTCTCTCTCTCTCTCTCTCTCTCTCTCTCTCTGTCTCTTTCCCTTCCTCCCTTCCTTCCTCCCTTTCTTCCTCCCTTTCTTACCTTCATTCAATTCATCTATTGGATATGAACTGTCAGGAAACTCAAATTTAAAATGTGATAATTATGCAATACTATTGTCTGGTAGTTTAACTACTCTTGTTTTACATATTTTACATTTTAATGCATCTTAAAATAAGGCTGAGTATAGGACACGGACTTGCAGAAAACACCTGCCATTTCAAATTCCATTGCGACATAATTAATTTGTACTCTGCTTTAATATATCAGTTGTTAACTTAGAAAATGTAACTTTATCCCCGACACATAGGCCTACTCTGTAGGCTAATAATGTCCTGAGATCAGTACAGTCAAAAGATCAAGATTAGTGAACACTCAGAAGGTTTCATCACTTCAGAATATATGAAAATTCTTTCCCATTGGCCAGCTCCACAAAATGTTCATGTACTCATTTAGTGTAATGTTTTGAATGCAAAGCTAGCTTAACTGAGAAATAAGACTGTGGTGTCTCTACAAATATTCTCAAGGAAGCCTTTTCAGACCATTCCATACTTGAGTTATTTTCAAAGCGTGAGAAATAGTTCACTTCTTCCATGAATAACATTTAACATTATTTGAATTAACACTTACCCTTTTGGATCTTATAGCTCCTAACATTTAACTACCTTGTTGATTGGTTAATTCATCTTCCAGTAATGCTCCGAGCATGCAGACTTGACAGACTATTACCTTACTTGTAAATGGATTACTTGATGTTTTAAAGTCAGAAGTGATTTGACAGAACATGACCTATAAGTAAATAAACAATTTAAAAGCCATATGCCAGCCCACTTTGCTAGTCTATTGATTTCCAGTTAGTGCCTAGTGACATGTAAAAAGAGTTTAAAAAGTAGCTGCTTTTACCCTAGTGAGACTTGGAGCGATTAGGGGAATGTAGAACTATGTTTTCTGGGTATACTATGGTTTGGTCACCTATTATTTCCTTATATCTCTCTCTACATTACTGTTGCTGCTCCTACTATACTCTTATTGTTAGGTTTGACATAATGTTTGTGAAATGTCTGTTTGAACGAGAAGAAAGGAGATTTCAATAAGTGGATGAAAATCATTAGTAAAACTGAAGTTAACAATGCACATTGGCATTTTCAGAAGAAGTAGTTTCTGGATGAACATCTAACAATTAAAGATGGGTTTCTAACTGGAAAGTCTGTACTGTAACAGTGACTAGTTTTCCATGTTGAGTCAAGTAGACCTACAGCCCAGGACTTTATTTTCTCCAAAGACTTCAACACTCATTCTCATCTGCCTGGTTTTATTTATGAAAATCTGAATCAAGGTCTTGCTTAGTAGCCCAGATTGACCACTAATCACCATCCTCCTGTCTCAGTCTCAAAAGTGCTGATATTACAGGAGGGTGTCCTAATGCTAATTTCAAGAGCCTTTATTTAAATTAGGAAAACATCATTGGATTAAAGCATATTTGTTAACTATATCATCACTGATACATATGGAGATATGTCTGATACTCACAACACATGCCAACAAATAAAGGTTAGACAGAAATCAGATATAAAACCAATCATGACACCAATTTTAATTTATACCTGTTTTTAGTGTGATGCAATATTTCAAGTTTCAGTTAAACTCGGCCTAACATAAAATGTTTCAACTCTTAAATTCTTTTCTCCTATTCTTCCATAGTGTTCCCAGGCAGAGCCTTAAAGTTGGTTGTATAAATGGAAGCCCCTAAACAGCCATGAGTTTCTTCATTCACTATGGGCCATTGCAAATGGAATCCTCTCTGATTAAGGCTGAGAGTAGCCTTAGTCTAAACATAAACATGGTATGAACATGGAACAGGTACTTTAGCTCTGTGTGACTTAGGTTAATGAATAATAGTAAGTTCTTGACTAGGGCCTACAACTTCCTCAGTCAGGTTTTTACTGAGTTTATAATACCATACATGAATTCCCTCCTCTGGAGTGGGCCTCAAGTGATATCAGAGAGCAATTAATTATATTTATAGTAGTTGCTCCACTATTACATCAGGGGGGACATCTTTTCTGGCTGGTTGGTTTAGTTCGTAGGACTTCCAGCTGTGTAAGACTGCTGATGCATTTTCTCCCTCTGCAGTGTACGTAGCAATGGCTATGTATTTTAAGGAATAGGGGAAGGATCCCAGCTCAGCTTCACTTGGGTATATGCTATATATTTAAGCATGGTATGTAGTATCTTTAGCAAGACATTCTCCTCAACTAGCCTTAGTAAGTATTAGAGGAGAAGGCAAGGCTTTTTGTTCTTACAGAGAGCCCCTGTGGCCTACCTGTCCAACACTCAGGTTCTAAACTATCCCACACGTGGCATTTGGATTTTGTTTGAAAACCCATGGCTTTCAGCAACAGTGCTATCCTGCTGGGCAGGATATCTCACTTTTCAATGTTTTTGTTTAATGTAGAAAGTAATAGGTTTCCAAATGTATTTTTCATACACGTTTTGTTTATGTTACTCCCTCTCTTTCTCTCTTCTCCCTAATCTCTTCATATCCCACATCATCTCTGCTTAAACCTTTCAATTCCCAATGTGCCCCTTCTTTACTTTTAAGGGGCAGGGGATAGAAAGAATATTAAAATGGAAAGATAAAAAGAGGATTGTTAAATGCTACTTTCTGGGCTTGTCACAATAGCTATGACTGGCTGCAATGAACCTGCATAAGACTGTGCCTGTAGGTTGTCAATCATGGTTCTGGGAGGGACTTAAGGCTCTTTACCCTTCTCTTCTCAGTATCTAAACTCTTTGTGCTGAGGGGTTCTGAAGAAGAGTCAGTCATTGTCTTTTGTTGTGAACCCACTAGTGAGTGTAGTAAACTCTAGTGTACAGTTAAAAACCCGTGACCACAGATAAGGCCCTGGGTAATTTCTAGTTGATTATGAAGCAAGGAAAAAAGAAATGAAAGGTGACAATTATTTTGTAGTGAGGAGAGTAGTGGTTTGCAAGAATATGCTCCCCACAAGAGTGGCACTCTTAGGAAGTGTGACTTTTTTATGTAGATATGGCCTTGTTGAAGGAAATGTGTCACTGTGGAGGTAAGCGTTGGGTTCTTATATATGCTCAGGCCATGGGGAGTGGCTCAGTCTACTTCTTGTTGCCTGTGAATCAACATGTAACTTCTTCTCTAGAAGCATAGCTGCCTGCCTGCGTGTTGCCTTGCTTCTCACCATGATGACGATGGTCCTATACCTCTGAATTGTAAGCCACCGCAATTAGAGACCACAACTCTCCTTTATGAGAGTTCCTGTGGTCATAGTGTCTTTTCACAGCAGTAAAAACCCTAACTAAGACATAGAAGATTTTCAGAGAGTGATGAGCTATCAAAATCTGTGAGTGTTGGTAGTAATTTCAATGCATTATATGTCAAAAAAAAGAAATTAAAGAAAACACTTTAAAAATATTTTGAGTCAACTAAACCAAGCAAGATCTGAGAAGATATCATAAAAGACTATTTATATATGAAACTGGGAGGTGGAATAAACTATCTAATTACTGTTTCTTTCTCTCTCCATTAGTTAGTGGCCCATTTCCAACCTTTAGAAGGGATAGCTGCTGCAGCTTCGAAGTGGTCTGTACAGTTGTGAACACTGTGAAATATTGACTATGGAAATCATTAAAACATATAAAAATACTGATTTTTAAAGGCAAATGAGACACTTGCATGAAATATAGAATTCTGTCCACACAGAGTGAAGAAACTACTTTTTACACACTCAATGCTCCTCACCACATCTGTGGCAGAAAGCAGCTCAACCTCACTTTTCCAGCTTCCTGTGTCCTGAGAGAATGGATTTTTTTTTCCTTTCATACAAGTAGTTATGCCTCTCTGATTACTTCTGCTCCTCTCTCATCACTGAAGATAAATTGCCATGAGTTTTAAAAAGTGTATATTGCACCCAGTATTTTAAAAACTGTGCTCTTCATGTGAAAAGTTTTCAACATATGAATTTTACTCACACACAAGAAATCTAAAGTGAAAATGATAATCAGCCTAACTTTTAGTCATACTATTCAAACATGGGCCTATAGACTAAAATTGTCCCATTACAGAGAAACAAATTATATGTAATTTTTGTGCAAGCCACTTTCTCACATCGAAAGTTGAATAAAAATAATTGAGAAAACATAGTAGTCAGTTTTTATTGTCAGCTTGATACAACCAGCAGTTACCTCAAAAAAAGGGGGGGACGAGTTTCACCTGCGGGATTGTAGAGATCTGATTGACATTGTCTGTAAGAAATTGGCATGATTATTCATTGATGTGTGAAGCTCCAGGCCCTTGTAGGTGGCATCACCCAGGAAAAGAAGTTCTGGGTTGCACGAGAAAGCTCATTAAACTCAAGCTGGAAGAAAAAAAATCTTTGGATCCTTCCATTGCTTCTATATTTTCCTGCCTTGGCTTCTTTGATGATAGACTGTAATCTGTAAATAAAATAACCCTTTCCTACCAGTGTTGTGCATGGTGTTTAGCTCAACAACAAAGATTAAATTAGGACATAAATTTATTTAGCCAATGTACTTACAAGTTTTAAGATTATTGGTAACCATTTATCAATTTAAGTAGGACATTTAATAGTTAGTGTAGACTAGGATTTTCTGTCCCAACAGCCTGCTCCAAAATAACCACACAGAGACTTAATCTTAATTATAAATGTTCAGTCACTAGCTTACGCTTATTAATAACTAGTTTTTACAACTTTATTTAACCCATTTTTTTTATCTCTGTTTATTCTGGCTAACATTTTTAATCCACACACCCCTACGTGTATGAATACCCCTAACATGTGAACCCATTGAGGCTGGACCCCAACACTGCAACCTCTCCAGTTTGTTCTCCTATCAAACCTCTCCCTGCCTAACTATTGGCCATTGAACTCTTTATTTAACCAATCAGAATGCAACATGGCAAAGAATCATCAAAAGTGTACAAAAAGGTTATTCCATAATGGCTTAGGACATCTTAACATGCAATATAGTTTATTAGATAATTTATATACAATCTTAGGAAATATTGAATGTTCTAATAATCCAAACTTCCTTAGCATATTATTTTCCTATTCATAATGAAGAGTGCTTTTTTCTTTCTTTCATCTTTCTTTTCTTTTTTTTTTTTTGTCTTTTTTGTGTGACAGTGTCCCTTCTGTAGCCAAAACTGTCAAAACTGAACTCAAATTTGTGCCTCGTCCTCTGAATTACCAGCACAATCAGGACGATGAAGAGCCTTTTAGTAGTTTCTAATTTATTTGGTTTCTGTTTTGTTCTTTGAGACACAGTTTCTCTGTGTAGCTTTGGAAACTGTCCTAGAAATCACTCTGTAGACCAGTCTTGAACTCAAAGAGATCTGTCTCTGCCTTCAAAGTGCTGGAATTAAAGGCATGGGCCACCACAGCCTGGCTAGTCTATTAAAACACTACCCAGTTTTTCTTTAGAAATACATATCCCTTTAGCTAAAATTTTAACTCTATACATGATGAAGTACTTAATCCCCAACCTAACTTTGGAAAAAAGAATACTTTACTAGAAGAGGGAGCTTTTCATTGTTCATTTCTGGTAAAAACTAGGAATCAAAAGTTGAGTTAAGCAAACAAAGAGAAAGATGTGCTAATCTCCAATATTTTATTATGATTCTAGAAGGAAATAGCAACTGCCATTGAATTCTGAGCATACCCAGTTTCTACAAAGGGAAGACATGTATGAGGCATCCCAGTTCTTCATTGAAGAAACTGTCAAAGAGCCAGTAAGTCAGCAAGTGGAACTTAGAGGAGAGGCAGCAGGTGGCTGTCAGCAGAGCAGAAACTGGGGAGAATTTGTTTTGCTAACTCTCTCACTGGAGATGCAACTAGGAGATTAACAGTATTTTCTCTGTTTGAAAAGAAAAGAAGCAATGAGAAAGGTTATATAAATAATGATACTATAAAGTTGAGTTTTTTAGTAGCTTTTATTAAAAATATAAAACCTTCTCAGAAAAAGTATCTAATTAAGCCTCTGAGAATGCTTATGGATCATCAACCCTTCAACTCCTCCATGTTTATATGAAGTGATCTTAAAAAGATACCATGATTTATTCATTTTTTATGACTGTCTCCAATTGTATCTATAAATACAAATCTGGTTTCTATCAATTATAACTTGATCAATTTATGATAATATGCATTCATCATAAAATTAAATAGTATATATGTACCACATTTCATTACCAATTAATATCTTTCATATATGTAAATATAACATAAAAAATAGAAATGACATGGTCTAGAAGAACAGAGATGACAACCAGGAAGACAGAAAGTAGAAAAACAAAGGTGAGGGTGAGGTAGTATGCTTAACTTTAAACCAATAAATTTTTAAGAAGGTACCTTCCTAATGCATTCTCAATCTCAAATGTTACTTTCTCAGGATGAATACCAAAACAACAGTAGTGACCCAGACAATAGATGTGGATCACTTTGTAGAATAGCTAAAGCTACTGTTTACAAATTTTTCTTGGTTCTGGTAGTCAAATAGGTTTTTATTTTAAGTCATGGTTGCAATATAATGGAAGTTCATTAACTGGTATTTCAACACTATATTTCAGTAATTCTGAAGAAGTTATACAACACATCCTTTATGGTATCAACAGAGAAAAAAGGTAAATAAATAACAAATGTTAACCTTGCTAGAGGTCCTCTAAAAATATTTCCTAGGAAGACCCCCCATCAAATTTAAATGCCTTGTCATTGTATACCACAGCAGTAGGAGGCTTAGGCTAAGGTGAAATAAGAAGTGTAATACTAGTTTAAAGAACCCCCAGATGATGGCTTCAAAGACATCTGATTCTAGAAATTTCATTTACAACACACAAACACTCACAACACATACACATATGTATGCACACATACACATCACTTTTTTGTTTTAAAATACACTTGGTTTTATTTTTCCTCTTATAATTTAATTTAAAATAGATTGTTTTCTCATTCACCATATCCTGATTATAATTTCCCCTCATTGTATTCACCCCACTTCCTCCCCAGTTTCTCTCCCCTTTGGATCCACTTCTTTTCTTTCTCTTCTTAGATAAGAACAAACTTCTGAGAGATATCAACTAAACAGGACAAAATGAAATATAGTAAGCTGAAGAAAAAATATTTATATCAAAGTTGTACATGGCAACCCAACAGAAGAAAGAGTCCCAAGAGCAGACAAAAAAGCAGAGACCTACTTGTTTTCATATTTAGACTTCCCTAAAAATAATATAGTTAATATCTATAGTGTTTGCAGAGGCAGAGGACCTGGAGTATACCTTGTGCTTGCTGCTTCAGACTCTGTAAGCTCATATGTGCTTTGCTTAGTTGATTCAGAGGGTCATGTTCTCCTAGTGATCCCTATCCCATCTGATACTTACAAACTTTCTGCCTCTCTTTTCTGCAGGATTTCCTGAGTGCAGAGGGGAAGGATTTGATGGAGACCTCCCAATCTAGAAATTTCTCTCTGAATAATGTCTGAGTATGTTTCTTCTCAACTGTCCTCATCTGCTTCTGGTTGAAGCTTTTCTCATGATGGCAAGATAAGGCAGACTATGGCAGAATATCACTAGGAATTTTTTTATTATTATACTTTTAGACCAGTCTTGTATGGATTTACCCTAGGTCTTTGGGCTTTCTAGTCTCCGGCTCTTAGTTACACAAGCAATGCCAGGTATGGGTTCCTTCTCATGGAGTGGGTCTTAAGTCAAATCAGAGATTAGTAAGCTACTCCCATAAGGTATATGCCAGCATCACCCTAGCATATTTTGCAGGCAGTACAGATTTTAGGTCAAAAGTCATTGACTCTTTTGGTAGATTTGTCCTTTAATGATTATGTAGTGTCTTTCCCTATGTCTTTTGATTAATATTGGTTTGAAGTTTGTTTTATTAGATATATAAATTGCAGCACCAACTTGCTTCATAGACTCATTTGCTAGACATATCTTTCCCAAACCTTTACCCTAAAATAATAACTATCCTTGGCTTTGAGATGTTTCTTGGATACAGCAGAATGATGGATCCTGTTTTTACATCCATTGTGTTAGTCTGTGTATTTTTATTGGGGAAATTAAGACCTTTGTTATTGAGAGATATTAATGAACAATGGCTGTTGAATTCTATTATTTTGTTCTTGATGGTGGTGCTAGTGGTATGGTGTGTGTGTGTGTGTGTGTGTGTGTGTGTGTGTGTGTGTGTGTGTCTTTTCCTTCTTTTGGTAATACTGATGTGAAATTAGTCATTTTCTGTTCTTTCACTAATGTAACTAACTTCCTTAGCTTGACGTTTTCCTTTAATCATTTTCTTTAGGGCTATATTTTTAAATAGACATTGCTTAAATTTGATTCTATCAAATTTATTTATCAAATTTTATCATGTAATATATTACTTTGTTCATCTATGGTGGCTAAAAATTTTGCTAGTAGTCTCGGCTGGCATCTGTGGTCTCTTAGAGGCTACAGCACACCTTTCCAGGGATTTTTGGCTTTTTGTGTCTCCATTGAGAAATCAGGTGTAATTCTAGTAAGTCTGCCTTTGTATGTTACTCAGTCTTTTTCCCTTTCAATATTTTTTCATTATTCTGTGTTTAGGGTTTTGGTTTTTATGCGGTGAGTGGACTTTCTTTTCTGATGTAATCTATTTGCTGTTCTTTATTCTTCTTATTCCTTTATAGGGTTCTCTTTCTTTAGGTTAGCAATATTTACTTCTATTATTTTGTTAAAAATATGTTCGTGGCCTTTGAGCTGGAATTCTTCTCCTTCCTCTGTTCCTATTATTCTTATGTTGTGCCTTCTTATAGTGCCCTAAATTTTGTGCATGTTTTGTACAAGAGATTTTTTAGATTTAACATTTTATGTGACCAATGTATCAGTTTCTTTTAACGGTATCTTAAGTGCTTGAAATTACCCATTGATCTTTTGTATTCTATTGGGAAGCTTGTGTTTGTAGTTCCTGTTTGGGTAACTAAATTTTTTATTTCCATAACTCCCTCAGGTTGTGTTTTCTTTATTCCTCCCATTTTACTTTTTCAAGTCCTCAACAGGTTTCTTTTTTTTTTTTCATTTTCTTCAGCTGCTTGTATTTTTGTGGCTTTCTTTATAGGATTTATTCATTGCTCCAATTGTTAGTGTTTTCCCTGATTTCTTTAAGGGTCTATTTATTCCTCTTTAAGGACAACTATTATCTTCATATAGTTGGTGTTGTGGTGTTTTACCTGTACTTCAGCTATCTGGTAATATTCAGGGCCTGCTATGGTAGTATGCTAGGTTCTAATGGAAACATTGCCTGACTGTAAATGATTGTGTTCTTATGCTGGTGTCTAGGCATCTGGGTTTGGGATGATAACAGGTCTAGGTTTCTAGGTTTATCTTTGTTGGGTGGATGTTTTGTTCCTTGGTTTGTGTTTTCTCTCTGGATTTTCAGTGAGGATGATGGCTTCGTGTTGCCTGTTTATTTTTTTGCCCAACTATGCATTCACTGGGAATGCCTGCTGATGTTGGAGGCTGCAATACAGTGATATGGGCAGGGATTCTGTAGGAGGGGTTGTTTGTAGGATCCAGAGGAGATGTAGGTAGGCAGGAATGTAATCTGTAGTTGTTTATCAGTTGCAGTGCTCCCCAGGAGACTGAAGGATTAGGCCTAGGAGCTGAAATCACACACAGAGAGAAAGAGAAAGACAGAGAGAGAGAGAGAGAGAGAGAGAGAGAGAGAGAGAGAGAGAGAGAGGAGAGGAGAGGAGAGGAGAGGAGAGGAGAGGAGAGGAGAGGAGAGGAGAGGAGAGGAGAGGAGAGGAGTCTGTGTCAGCCTTCCAGGTTTTCTAACTGCTGTAGCCTATGGTTGAATGGGAGGTACACGGAGGGTAAAGTTGGAGACTGAGTTATGGTGGTGATGGTGGGGCTAGGAGGGATGGTCTATAGTGTCCCCATGAGGTGTGGGGACTGGAGAAGGAAAGATACAACTGTGATCTGTTCCAGCAGGAGGCATGATATTGAGGGATTTGATATAGGAAATAGAGAAAGAAGAATAGAAATATGGGTAGCCTGCTTGACATTTTGTTATATTAAGATCTATTACATGTTTTTAAGCCTCTGCCAGTCCAGTCTTCAATAAAAACTGTCTCTTTTTTATCATTTCACATTTGTATAGAGTGGATTAAATGCATTGGTGATTAACACCTAATCACCTGTTTTGCATCCATGTCACATTAAAGAAATAAAAACATCAAATTTGAGTCTAATCAAAAGTAAGTCTGGATTTGAATTCTCTACTTCATGCTCCCTGTGTCTTCCCTTCTCTGCCAGTTGTACTAGTGTATACCTTCACCTACCTGAAGGCTGTCTTAGGACTCGGTCTCTGCATCGGTCCCTTTGTCTCTGTCTGTTTTGTGACTTTGGGTCTGTGAAGTTTCACTATTTATGGCTTCATTATTTATTGAACAGCACAGAATTTCATGAGGAAGGAATGGAATTCTTTATAGGAATCTAAAAGAATTTAATGAGGGATTAAGTCACTATTCCAAGTGACCCAAAACAACAAACACTACTACAAATGTCTTTATGAACCAATATCCATAAATGTTGAATCCTACCTGTATGGTCGGTTTTAGAAGGTTGCTTTTAGACTGTATTTGTTGCCTCCAGCAAATGGTATACATGCATTTTACTAAGCTGGATGCATGGAAGAGTACATAATTTAAGCTTACAGCTATGTATTACTTTAGTTTGTACAAGGTGATCACATAGGAAATTCAAGGCAAGTAAGGTTGAATCTGTTTTGTTAAAAGCAGATTGAACAGGCTGATTATCAAGTGAGATAACAAGCTGTCTTAAGATCTCCAGGTGTGTTGTTAATTCTGGCTTTGAGGAGCAACAAAAGTTGTAGCCTTTTAGAATCTAAGAAATACTTTTCATAATCCCGCATTGCCACATAGTTTGAACTTTATACCTCCTAAAGTTGCTCAAGGCAGAATTGTTTGGGCTTCTTATAACCTACCCCATTCTCTTTGTTTCTTTACCACACATATTTCATGCTATAATGTTTCTTTCTGTTGTTATCACTTGTGCATACTTGGGTAGCTTGTTGTGAGACATTGCCTTACGTCTTCATTTCTGGTTACATGCAGTCTCTGCTCCTAAACTCTGTCCTTGTTTCTAGGAGATCATGGACAAAGGTAAAACCCCACAGTCTCTCTAATGTGACAGAGAGGCACATATTTATCCACCTACACAACTAGATCTACTAACTTAGTGTAAAAGCAGATATTTTCAAAAATGTTTGAATAACAGAATGGAAGTTATTTTTATTCATGTTTGATAGCTTTTGTTTTGTGAGTGTGTTTGTGTGTGTGTGTGTGTGTGTGTGTGTGTGTGTGTGTGTATGCATTCGAACTTGCTCTGTAGCCCAGGTTGGCCTCAGAATCACCTCAACATTCCTGGCTCCACATCTCAGGTACCAGATTCCTGGAATTTCTGGAAAGTTTGTGAATTTAGGATGTAGTTAATTTATTCTGGAAATCACCACCAATTCCCTTGGGCATATTTTCCTGTGGGAATGTATATGCATTTAGTAAGTAGAAAAATTAGTTTCAAAATGTGTCCTGATTACTCTTCTACCTCTTGCTTACAGGCTTTTTCTAATTGTAAAAACTTTTGAGCAGCAGGATGTAAAGGGACGTCTAGCAGAAATGTCGTGCTTTCTTTCAAGTTCAGGTCACTCTACAACTTTAACATTCTGATTAGCTTTTTCAGTAAGATGGCAGACTATTTAAAACACGAAACAAGTATCTACCTCATGATACAATCTTGAATTTCATTTTCCTTTATAGTGTAAAAAATTTAATAGACAAATTTACCTGAAAAAGCAATTCATCAGAAATGTTCTGAGAAACCACCAATTTGGTCTTCTGTATAGTTAAATCTATTTGTTTTAATAATTAAATTTTATTGTGAGGAACTTAACAAATATAATTTTTTTTGACTGGCAGGGCCCTGTGAGCGCCCTCTATGGAAGCGTATTTATTTGCAATTTAAGACAGAACATGGGGAAAGCTGCAACGTGGTGATGCAGTGCTCAGTCCCTTTTTAAGTGACTTCCTAGGGGCACAAGCACAGACTTCAGAAAGCAGAGCAATGGAACACAAACCTGGGATTCACCTTAGTGAAAAAACATGGCCCCCAGTGCAGCCATTCCCACAGTGTCTTTGCTCCTGGCAAACACCAAGTAAACAGCTGTCAAGCTGAGGAGAAAGCAAATGTGTTCCTCGTCTTCTGTACAGGAAAGGAATTTTGGTTAGACCATCACAAAAGGTAGGTGCTATGAGAAATTAAAAATCACAATTTTTTTGACTAAGAACATTTTACTGGCAACATTGACTGTATCAAACAGACATTCTTGAGAGTTGTGGACTCCCTTTTCCTATCCCAACAGAAGCATAACAGGAAACAAACTCAGGAGAGGAAGATACTGTTAGCATGTGATCAGTGCAGCCTATAAGGTTAATGCCTGCACCAGGTGAGGGGTTCAAGGTTTAGATTATGGCTAACTATTTGCATCAAATTAAGATATACAAATGGCCATGGATATTGCCTTAGCCTTAAAAATTACTGGTAGTTTAACCCACCTCACTCCACATACTGAGGACCTGATTGGAATCCATTAAGACAGTTCCTCTGGGAGCAGCAACCTCCGGCAGCTAATACTGTCCTTGGAGGAGCAGCTAGGGGAATCCATGGCTGGTTCTCAAAGCAGGCAAGCAGACCAAACCATGGGAACAGCAGAGAATCTAGCTACCCTGTGTTCCGTGCCTGCCCCAGTGAAGGATTTCCAGCCTGGGGAGAGCCAACTGCATGAGCTAGCTTCATTAGAGACCAGGGTGGCCCTGAAGCCAGGGGAGAGCAGACATGGAATAAGGACTCTTCATTCAAAAAGGAAAAGTGACAACTTCATATTGCTTTTTAGAGTTCAAATCAACATCTTTCTGGATAAATATATTTTTTAACAGAATGCTTTTATTATTTTTAAGAGATATAAAAATGACTACTCCCATCAGTATCAATACAAAGTTATGCATTTTAACCAGATTTTCTCAGGCTGATTTTTTGGATACCTTTAGTAGTTAACTATTTTGTCTAAGCCTCCTGTAAATACCTATTGCATAGCAGACTGACTCCTGGGAAGTGCAAATATAAATATTGTGTAGTAGAATTAGCCAGAATCAAGGTCAGTACATCTCAATAAACTTTTTAAATTAATTAGTTTCTTTATTCATTTTACATTCCAATCACAGTGCTCCCTCTCATTCCTCCTACCATCAGCCCTTGCCTTCCCTCAACCCACCCCCCTTTCACTCCTCCCAAAGGGTAAGGCCTCCTGCAGGGGTCAAAAAAAAAAAGCCTTGCACATTAAGTTGAGGCAGGACCAAGCTCTTCCTCCCTGCATCAGACTAAGTAAGACACCCACCATAGGGAATGGACTCCAAAAATCTAGCTTATGCACCAGGGATAGACCCTGGTTCCACTACCAGGGGCCCTTGAAATAGACCAAGCTTCACAACATTCTCCCCTATGCAGAGGGCCTAGTTCAGTTCCAGGAAGGCTCCACAGCTGTCGGTCTAGAGTTCATTAGTTTCCATGAGTTTGGTTCAGCTATCTCTACTTTTATCTCTCATGATCTTCACCTCCCTTGCTAACATAATCCCTTTCCCCTCGCTTCAACTGGATTCCCAGAGCTGGGCCTGGTGCTTGGCTGTGGATCTCTGCATCTGCTTCCATCAGTTACTTGATAAAGACTCTGTTATGACAGTTGGGGTGTCCACCAGTCTGATTACAGGACGAGACTAGTTCAGGCCCCCTCTCCACTATTGGTAGGAGTCCTAGCTGCGGTCATCCTTGTGTATTCCTGGGAATTTACATAGCAACAGGTTTCTCCCTAATCCCATAATGGCTTTCTCTATCTATGTATCAAGACAGCTCTTTCATCGCTCTCCCATTCAGTCCCTCCTCTTACCGGACCATCCCATTCCTGTATGTTCTCATCCCACAATCTCTCCCTCCACAGCCCTCCTCATCCCCAGTTCAAATAGAATTATAGAATGTGAAAGTACCCAAAACCAAACAGAAAAATCGAACTCAATATATCTTGTTCCATAGAATTCAGTAGATGCATTTTATTTTCGGGAAATTCCACAGCCTTCTGTCTGGAATGGACACATCCAGCCTTCTTGATTTGTTCTTTTCCCTTCCTTCAGCTCATGTGTATGTGTAGACACATAAATGTGGAGAAAGGTGTGTCCAACTGGAATGAGCAAATTTAATTTTATGTAAAATAAAGAATGCATATGCCTTTGTTGCTACTGCTTTTCTTATCTAGGGCATCTCGGAAAATATGATTGCAATTACATAATCACACCAATGCTGTATACGGTTATGGGTGTGTGATGAAGGACAAGCAAGAATCACTTCCCTTTTGTCTGAGCATCCTTGGTGTGCTGTTCCCATGCATGGAGAATAGCTTTTAAATTATGCAAACACATTGGGTCTTATCTGACTATGGTTATTGACTCAGTTAATTTTTCTTAAATGTTTGCATTTAGTTTTTATTTTAGTAATACCACATAATAAAAACTTTCTAAGTATTTAGTCAAAGGGAAATGAAATATAGTACTGAAGTACAAAAGAAAATAATTGATATGTAATAGATATTATCCAAGTCCTTCGAAACCACATAATAACTAACAACATCATGTGACTTCGTAACTCTTAGTAGTTTTTAAAAGCATGAGCTGTGTTTACATACCTGCTTGTCCGGGAGCAAAGATGTCAAACACACCATTTCTCTGTCTACAGGCCCAACCTGGGGGAGGAGTATTTACGATCCCCTTACTCCTTTCTGATTACTTGCTGAGTGCTTTATTGACTGCTACATCCCCTCCTTGCCATAATGTTGACAATGTGCGAGGCCAGCAAAACCACAGCAGATGAGTAGGCTGGACTTCAATTTTCTAGTGATTAACTTTCCTCCGTGCAATTTGCATGGGTGTTGACTTTCTTCACTGGTCAGAGAATCCCAGGCTGTTAAAGTTGTCACTTGTGTTTAGCTTTTACCTCATCTGTTTTATTTTCTCACAACCCAACACATGCATTATTATCATTAATAACAGAAACAACCCATGGCATCCTTAACATCAAAGTCCTCCAGCCCATATGGCTGCTCTTAAGGTCATATAAGTTGTTGGATCTGACACTCTTCCACCTTTTCCTCATATAGGATCAAAGGTTCAAAGTAATTTTTCAGGATTATTTTCCCCAAAGTAGATTTGAGAAAGGCTGCAAGCCTAAATACCATCTCAGATGAATTTCACAGCTTCATTTCCAGTAGATCCTGAATTTTGCTTTTCTACACCAGGTAGGCTCTGATACTGAGCCTGGGGCAGCACACTCAGGACTTAACAACACTGAAATATACAATTCATAGTTCTTCAGTCTATGACATTTGACTCCTTTTTCCCTTGTGGTCTGCCACCCATCTATACTCTGCCTTCACCCTGTTCAGTAAAGCTGCGGCTTTGGTGTCACAGTTTAGATATTTTCCCCTCCAAAGATTATACTGAAATCTTGGTTCTCAGTTTGGCAGTGTCATGTCAAGTTATTAGGGATATAGCCTTTAAATGAGGGCTAGTGGATTTTAGAGCATTGAGTGCCTTGCTGTGAAGAAGAGACGTTTCCTAAGACTCAGGATAGAACTTATGAAGTTAATTTTTAACTGAGAACTTGATTATATTGAGATACACACAGGAGATTGGTAATGAGCACCTGTGGGTGTGCCTGAGAGGACATTGACAGAGATGATGGATCTAATGAGCATATTAGTATTCTTGATAAATTCAGAATTTCAGTAAACTATTGGGAGGTCATGGGACTATTAAAGATGGAACCTATTTGGAGGAAGTAGGTTACTGGAAGAATTCAAGGGGGTTGTGTCTTGTCCTGACCCTCTCTTGTCGGCTCCTATCTGTTTCCCAAATGCCATAATAAGAAGCCTCTACCATCATGACTAACACCTTTAAATGCACGAATTGTAGGAATTTTCTCCCCTTAAGTAGTTTATATCATATATTGCATGATATATGCACACAGATTTCTGAAGAACAGATTGTTTTGGAAGAATAAGCCCAGCCTTTCCTTATCTTGCCTTTATCTATGGTACTTATCTTGCCTTTCAGTCTCTCCCTCTTATACTTATTCATGACACTGAATGTTTAGCCATCTCTGATGCTGGAAGGCCTTCATTAGAGCTTAATAAAAACCAGGTCTATATCTCTGACTCTCTAGCACTATGAGAAAAAAAATAAACACAAATAAAAACAAAAACTCTTTCATGTATGAAATATTTAGAATTTTCATAATAGTACGAGAAAACAGACTTTACACATCAATGTAATTTTAGCTGCTATAATTTTCTTTTGGTTTGTAAACAACCAAGACCCTCTCTTTCAAATGACTTTATTAGGTTACTTAATTATAACCCATAAATTAAAGTCTGTGTGGAATTAAAATTATAATAATTTTAGTCTGATGAGTGTTAATAAAATATTCTACCTATGGTAAAACAAGCACTACATTATAGAGAAAAAATATTGAAATTGTGCTTTTTTTCTCCCCAAAGCTAAGCTTCTATCTCTTGTCACTTATAGAATAAATTGCGCAGAAATCAGAAACAAGAAAATGTTTCACTACTTATATTCACTTAATTATGCCTTGTCATAGAACCCGAAGAAAGGATAATATTGAAATAAACTATAAAATGTGCATCATGGAACTAATAACTATGGTCACCAACCAGTAGGGAAGACCCTGTGCTAAGCTGGATGACTTAAAAAAAATCTTACTCTTAGACATCTTCTAAAGCCATATTCCCGTTCATTTCACATTTTTTTTTACTTAGAATTGTACCCAGATAAAATATATCAAGCCACTTTTGTTTGTCTGTTTTAAGATTTTTGAGTGGGGAGGGGGAAAGGCAAATCCCAGAAGAGTAGCAGGGTAGAGGAGAGTTTGGGAGGAATTCAGGAGCAGAAATAATATGATCAAAATATACTGTATGAGTAACATTTATTAGAAAATCCTAAAAAAATGTTCCCTAGATAACTTGCAGTTGTCATTTTCTTAAAATTTTTGTGTATGCTAATCCAGCTTGGTTTTATATGTGTTAATCCTATAGCAATAATTAAAAACAGTAACGGATCTTTAAAGATTTTTAAAATTTTTAATGCTTTATTAATTATAAATTTCTTGAAATGTGTTTTGAGCTTATCAATCCTTCTTCCCCACACTCATCCTGGATCATCCCTTACCTCCCTGTCCACCCATTTTCATGTTATTCTTCACCTAAAAAAAAATACATATCAAGTTCAGTTTATACTGTCCAGCTATTCCTGGGCATGGTACCTTCCCTGGAGTTTTTCATTGAAGAAAATTAACTTACCTGGTTTCTACAGTCTTTCCACCCTGTCTTCCATATAGACTCATTAGCATTGGAAGAAGGGTGTGATATAGAGATCCCATTGAAGGATGAGGATCACTAACTCTCTTATTCTCTGCATATTTATCAGTTTATCAGAATCTTTTTACAATTGCAATCCATGGCAAGATGTTTCTCTGATGATAGTTGAATAAGACACTGACTTCCACTGAATAAGTTTATCATGTTTCACCCTAGGACTGATGGCCTATTTAGTTGCAGGTTCTTGGCCTCATTGACCATGTTAGTTATGAGTTCCATATCATGGATCATACCTTAAAGCCAATTAAAAAAAACTTATTCTTTGCTATCCATACTATGGATTTCACTATTACATCAGTGTGTATAATTCCAGGCAGAATATTACTAGACTTCAAAGATTTCATAGTTGGATGACCTTCAGGATGACTTGCTCCTTTCGTAGCATTCATTGCAACTTCTAACATCTTGATAGCTATTCAGTAGGGAAAAGGCTTCTAGTTGAGTATGAGCCACGTGAATACTATCTTCAGCAATACAGTCTTCCTATCAAGTTCTGGGGAGTAACAGATAGAATTATCTATAATCTGTAATGTTTGGGTGGGAGGATATGAAACTGCACATATGGAATACCCCACAGTTTTTCGGTTGGCAAGAACTCAAAAAGGGTTAAAAAAAAATCCTTCCAGTAGGACTTTTATTTGGTAGTATATGATATCTAGTTGGAAGGCTGTTGCCCTAAGATGGGGTAATTTCATTTTAAGTATTCTTATATGCGTATATAGTTATCTTAGGAAGCTTCTACAATAGTAGGTTTTATTTTCATATTAATAAAGGATGTGTTAAAATAGGAGGGTAAACTTTTCATGGGATCCTACTCTAATACTAAGAACTACAGGTAAATATTAGCTGCTAGTAGAAAAAGAATTGGTTTTCCCATGGATGAGTCCACTTATTGGAGGTCGAGTACAGAGGGATCAGCCTTGGTACTATATACCAGACTCAACAAAATTGGACTCAGCAGGGTCTATAAATATATATTTGTGCATGGTAGGGTTTTCAGGGAAGGCAACTGTGAGAGGCTGGGGAAAGGAAAGGGTGGATGAGGTGATATGATTCTATTTCAATGAAAATTATTTAAAAGAAAGACATTACCTCTGGAGGTAGGGAAATGGCTAAATAGTAACAGTGTTTGCTATATAAACAGAGGACCGGTCTTTGTTTCTCATCACCCATACAGCATCTAACAATCAGAACTCCATTTCCTGGAGTGTCAATGGCTTCTTTATGGGAGGTGGTTCCTCAATTTATTTTACTACTTCAAGAAATTAGTCACTTGAATATTCTAGTCCTCACAACAATAGATTAGATTGATTGGTTTATAAAACAATAAGCTGTTACAAGTAGTATATAATCTTATGTAGTTGTTAATTTTATGTAGACTTTTCAATTTTATTGTTGTGGGTTTTGCAGAATGCTCCCATACTCAATTACATTTTTGGTGACTTAAAGGTTCTTTCACTATGCATATTTGTGTGTGTGTGTGTGTGTGTGCATGTGTGTGCGTGTGTGTGTGTGCATGTGTGTGCGTGTGAGTGTGTGTGTCCTTACTTTTCACTCAATGTCTAGTTTTCATTTTTTTATTTAAAAACAGAACAGAATTTTGATTTATCCCTTAGTCTAATTTGCTAACTTGTGGAATTATTTTATTTTTTGAACAACAAAATTTTGGAAAAAGCCTGCACATTTCCACAAAACCAAAAACGATCCATTGTGCTAAAGAACAACTCTTTCTACTTTCTATTCTGTGGATATGTTAAATACACTACATAGAAATTCGTTTCTGTTTCAAGGAACTGACTTTAATCAATCCTTGTGATTTACTGCAGTTAACAAATAAATCAAGAGCTAATTTATGCTTTTATGATGGATTTTATATATTTGCTTTAAAGAATCTATTGTCCAGGCAAGAAAGGTTGCTTGACTGAGATTAGTGAGGCTGTAGAGGATGGCCACATGGCTACTTTAACAACTGTGTACTCAGCCAGGCTCTTTATGGGCAGATAAGAAAATTCATAAGCAAACAAGCTTCCTCAAGCAAAACACCATCATGTAAGGTTTTTAATGCTAAAACACTTCATCCAAACACTCTGAGATTTTTTTTAGAATAAAATTGGCCACATATATGGCTCAGAGAAAATAGGAAATTGTCTACCTTACTTTGCTATATAATAATTTGCTTTATAAACATGCACACATACATACACATAATAGAGAGATGCTTTCATACACATATCTTTATATATTCATATATTTATACATATATTACATATGTATATGGAGGGGTGTTGGAATTGGCCCACATAGTTAGATAACTGCTGTCTGCAAGGTAGAGGTCCTGGAAAGTGGGGTATGCAGTTCCCTTTATGGCTCCAAATAAACAGAAATTCACTTAGGAGAACAAGTGATGTTTGCATACTGGTATTGAAAAGCTTAGGACTTTAAGAAACTGTGACATTCCAGAGCACCAGAAACTGCATTAACTAATTCAATTTCCCTTTCTTCCACCTTTTTGATCTTTTGAGACCAAACTTCAATGGATCGGTTGAACCTCATCAACATGATGAGTGAGGGACTGTTCCTTCCTCTCTCCTGCAAATCTTTTCTGAAAGTACCTTCACATACACATGCAGGAGTAACATTCGATGGCTCTCTGTGCCCAGTAAAAGTGACACATAGAATTAGACATCAGGCAAGCATGTACACATCAAAATTCTGAATTCTTTTAGTACTAGAGTATACCATACAGGATTTAATAACATAGAAAATTATACATATATTTATATTCATTGAGCTCAAACCAACAAGGAGCCTTCAAATAGAAAACTGACAGAAAGTCAATGAAATAGGAAGGAAATGTGTCCAGTGAATTTTGTTTTACTCTATACTAGTAACAATCTAGAAATGTGTTTTATGGCACATCTATGTAATTACACTTCACAGCCATTTCATTTTTGGCCGGTGTTCAGGTAATAAAGACTTTTGCTGTTTATGGGTCCAGAGACTCATTTTCAAAATAGAATTGACTTCTTCAAATGAAAAGTTCTTTAAATGAAATAGCAGAAAAGTGCAGAAATTTGGAACACAGGAAACAAATATATACAGTCTCATTTCATTTAGAAAGCTCCACATTTTGTTTCCAAGGTTTATTTCTTTCCTCTGAAAAGGAAATAATTTACAGTCTTCAATTTAATCCAAGGTACCAAGTAGTAGCCGAGTGCCATAGACAATAGTCTACTGCATAAATAGAAGTGCATAGTAATTGTCCTTGGAAGTTGGAAGGGAAATGCATCATAACAAAGCAAAATTCATTATCCTTCCCACAGACTCAGTAATGTTAAATATATCTCCATTGTGCTTAAACCATAAGTAAAGTCCAATTCTGCAGGGTTAACAACTTTATGCTTAACTAAATGATTCAGGGACTAAAACAATTTGAATTTAATTAAGCAATATGTTAAAATTACACGATGTAATGTAACAGTGATGATTTAAAACTTTCTTAACCAAAACTTGGTTTCACATGCTTAAACATCTAGTATAATCTTTTCTTACCCTCTTCCGCAGAATTCCTCAAGCTCTGCCTAATGTTTGGCTGTGGGCTCTGCATCTGTTTCCATCAGTTGCTGGGTGAAGCCTCTCTGATGACAGTTAGGAATCAATCTATGAGTATAGCAGAATATCATTAGGAATCATTTCAATGACTTTTCTTTTTTGTGTGTGCAAATCACATTTGTTTCTATCCTAGGTCTCTGGGTTTTGGACTTCAGGGTGAGTTCCCTCTCAGGGTATGGGTTTCTAACTGTACCTGTCATTAGTTGATCATTCCCACAACTTCTGTGCCACCTTTGCCCTGGTACATCTTATATAGTAAGGACAAATTATAGGTCAAAAAGTTATTGGTTGGGTTGGTGTTCCAGTCCCATCTGCGAGAGTCTTGCTTGGTTGCAGGAGAGAGCCCATCAGGCTCCATATCCCCTTTTACCAGTAATATTGTCTATGGTCACCCTCACCGATTCCTGGCACCTTCAATTGTCCTAGTTTCTGTCCCATCCCAGAGATGTCCTGATTCCAAAGGTCCTCCCTGATCCAATCTCTTCTATTCCCATCTCCACCACCTCTTCCAGCACCCTCCCCACTTCCACAAGCAATGCCCATTATATTTCCCCCTCACTGTGAGACCCGTGCATCTCCCATTTGAATCTTCCTTGTTACTTAGCAACTCAGGGTCTGTGGGTTGTAGCACCGGCTCAGTGGTATCAAGAGTGCCACAAGAAAACCCACAGAACCACCTAACCTGGACTCAGGGGGGCTCACAGAAAGTAAAATGACAACCAGGGAGCCCACATGGGACCGACAAAACAAAAACCAACCTGCCAGGTTGTAAAGTGCAAAAGGCTTTGTTTGATACTCAGGAAAACTGACTGTTCCCTCTGAACAGGGCTCATTAAGTAGCTTAACAGGCTGCCTTACCACAGAAGGGTCTCTCTAGTTATCTCTCTGTGAAGGAGTCACAACTCCTTTTTCAAAAGAATGTATGAACACACAGTAACCTGTGAGACATTATCATAAATTGTAATCTGCATTTCGTTGGCCTCAGGCAAACCAGGTGGTTTCACGTTGAGTTTTATGCCCTCCCCACAAATGTGAAAATAAAGGAACTTATATGGCTATTGTGAGATTTACTTAAAGTTTATGTAGAGTTTCATGTGTCCAAGTCTACAAAACTATGCACAGGAGTCATGGCCATACTTGTTAATATTAACAAACCTGTCTCTCAATAGGAAAAGAGAACCAGGACATTATATTTCACATAGAAAATAATTTTAGGAGTAATAATAATAATTTTGATCTCGAAATAAGAAGACCCTGGGTCATCTTGAGCATGACTCCTACCTGGGGAAAATGTGAAACCTATGGATAATTCTAATCTATTTTCTTTTGTCAAGCTAATAAGCAAGCATTGATTAAAATAACATTGACTTCATGTGATTTCTAGATCCAAATGTGCATGCATTTAAAATAAAATGCTCTGGGAGATTAAGATGCTAATAAAATGGGGATGGGACATCCAAAAGTGAGAATAAGGGGACCAAAGAAGCAGAGAATGATGGAGAAAGTGGAGTAGAAAGAGTGCCCTAGAAATGCTAAAGGGCATTAACCCTGTTATCAATAAACTGATGCACAAGAAAATGAGATAATTAAGTATGTGTATGGGCAGCTGTAAGGAACCACAGAAATTTCATACATGCTTGCAACCCAGAGATTAGTCCAGGAACTAGCAGTATCAGTTGTAATTGGATGCTTATTGGGCATGCAGAATCTCTGGAAATTAGGAATGCCCAATTGACTAATACACATGTTATAATTGTATTATGCTGTTTTGAGCAGCTGGCATAATCTAGGAAAGGCTGTTCCTAATATACACTTAATATAACTAAATATATGAAGGAAGTTTGGATGATGAGGTCTGATAGAAGGCTATTACTCCCCTTATTCTGTCTTTAGAGCCTGCTATGTGCATCTTTTGGAACACAGGTCTTTCCTCTGGCCTTTATGCCTAGTGACTAGAATTTTTAAATAAGGAAATAATTTTCAGCTGGATTTATCTTATTTTACTTACTTAATGTGTATGTATATGCATATATGTATTATTATGAATTTGTGTGTATACATGTGTTTACATATGCATCTGTGTATATTTGTACACATGTGTATAGGCCATAGGTTGAGGTTGGTTCCTTTCTCTATTGTTCTCCACCTTCTTTTTGAAATAGAATCTGTTTAATTGAACCTGGAATTCATTGTTTTGCTAGACAGAGTTTCCAGAGAGCTAGAGATTATCCTGCCTCTGCTCCCCTGCTCTGGGGTTATAGGACCTCAGCACTGCATTGTCTACATGGGTGCTAAGTATCCACACCTCGTTCCTTGTGTGTGCACAGCAGACCCTTTATCAGTGGCTGTCTCTCCAGTTTCCAGGTAATCTACGGATAAGAAGCTCAAGTGAATATGGTGGTAAATGCCTGTGATCCCAGCACTTAACAAAAACAAAATCCAGAAGCTTAAAATCATTCTTTGCTACATAGGAAGTTTAAGATAAGCTTGGCTACATGAGTTTTATTCTCAAACCAGAAAGTGAAAGTTCTTCATATGACATTTATATCTGCCCATGTACCCTAATTTTTTAATATTATTGTTCGCAAAAAGTAATCACCTTTTTATATATCCCTCACTGTACAAAAAGTTCTCTAAGAGTCCAGAGGGAAATTGGAAGTCCCAGCATAGTCAGTGACTATTTTCAGAGTACAGGAAACTCACCAAGCAAGTCCTCTGTCTACCAAAGTGCCCAAGTCTACATCTTGACAAAGAATCACCCATGAATATGTCTTATCTATGTTTATTTATACCCCCAATTATATAGAAACTGGTTAAATTTTTGGACAATATAAATTCATTTTCCTTTGTTGTTGATACTAAATCTCACCAGTCACATTGACAGGGACTAAGTATTCGGAGAGTATTTGTCGCTGAGATCCAGGGATGGTTTACATCAGTCAAACATGGTGTACTTGCTAAAGTTCCAGTCTTTGCTTGTACTCTGCAAGGTATATTATTCTAGGGTTTTACACTGCCCCCGTTGCTCCCCAGGAATGCCTAAAACCCATCCAAGTCTTGACTAATATCCTTTCTCAAGGATATTAGTTCTTAACCCTAGTTACATATGAAAATCACTAAAGATTTTCAAATATACTCCTCATGGGTCTCATGCCCAAGTCTTCTAATTTATTTGATTTAAATACTGGTAATGGCTACCATAAATATTAAATACCTCACAGGCTTTCTAGCTTGTGTTACGTCTATGCAGCACACCAATGTTGATCCAAAATAAATTTTCTTTTATGAAATGTATTCAGGTAAACATGGGTTCTCCTCGGTCCTAGATGACAGCACGCTCTACCTGAAAACCCATTTATGATGTCATTAACTGTGTATTTCCCATGCTTTTACAAGACAAATTTTTCCTATAATTTTGAAAGTGCACAGTAAAATGATGCCCAATTCAAATCAGGAGAATGATTCCCCAGTATGTTCTTAAATGTCTTGCCTTTGAATTAATTGTTCTTAGCCATTTTTCTCTCTTCAGTAGCTGTTACTGTAGCTTATTCTGGAGCAATGAAGTGTATTCCGAGCAGTGGAGCCGGACAAAGCTGGAGTCTTCAGCCAAATGTCATAAATCACTCCAGATTCAGAACATGAATAACAGTCCAAATTTAAGATTCCTATTCTGGTCATTTTGCTGTTATAATATGTAGTTTCTTTGCTACATCATTATTACTAGCATAATTAGAACAGGTGTACTTTGCATCATATTTCAAAGCCAGGTAAAATTCATAAGAATGTGAATGAGTGTAAGGGTGTCCTGGAGGTTGAAATCAAATGACTTATATTTTCATATTCAAATTCCAGGAAATTTTTCTGGCCTCCAAAGAAAGTTGTAAACTTCATTAGCTCCAATATTTTCCCATGGTGATCCAGCCAACAGTGATATTAAAAGTGTTTTACCATTCATTTATCTCTTTATATGTGAGCAAAGAGAAGAACTTTTCGAGAATTGAAGTGGCCTTTTAGGTGGAGGGAGTTTCAGCTTTGAATTCAAATGCCCTGGTTTCTAAGCAGTATTCTTTCCTCCCTTTCACAGCTCCTCTGGAAGTGTTAATCAAATGGTGTACAGGAGTTTGAACATTTAGATGCATACCATCAAATCAGGGTTTTAAAGGTATGATGGATTTTAAGGTGCAAAAGATCACTAATGGACAAGCACTTAAATATCTAAATTGGATATAATAATACTTTTTATTGAAGCCTTTAAATAGCCTATGCTTTTAATGTTAATAGTTATCAAGCGTCTAATAGGTAGGGCAATTAATGTGGACTACTTGGCATTATCATTTAAATAGTCTGAGCATTCTGATGTGCATGTCTTTTTCCCCTTGGCTTTATAGGAAGCAAAGGTGATTGTTAATTTGCATCTGGTACATTTTCCTGGTTACACATATTCTTTCAGTGGAAACACAAGACAAATTGGAGTCAAATTCAAGTTATAAAGAAAATCTATGCGCAGTTGTATACTGGCAATTAGTTGGAGAACAAATGGACAGAAGACTGGCAAATGACCTCTGTCCTCTTGCCCTTACATTCTGGATTATAACATGTGATTCTGGGCTATGTCATAGTTTCTGCTGTGGGGATTTTCTCAAGGACTTTATAACAGTCCTGGGAAAGAGAAGATACGCAAGGGCCTGGGTTCTATGACTTTAGCTTCAATATTTAACATTCCGAAGATCACAGGGCAATGTTTAAGTAATTTCTTTTTGAGTTCTTTTTATTATTATTTTCAGTAAGAAAAAAGTAACCAACCTCTTTCTTAGTCTGAATATAAAAATATTAAAAATTCATTATTGAGGAAATAAACATGGGAGCTGCTTTGGGTGTCACATCTTATTGCATATGGAATTCTTGAAAATAACTGCTTCATCATGACTGTCCATACCTAGAAAAGTAATCATTTATTTGAAATAATCAGACCTGCCTAAGAACTTTCCTTTCAATAAATGTTGAAATTTGTAAAATATTCCATGAGGAAATTTAGTTTCCGTTTCTGAATCAGAATTCTCAATGTGAATGATGGGAAGCTATCATAGGTATGTGTACCAAGGGTGGTTTTCAAAGCAAGCTAAAACTCCAAAGAAGGCAGAATACTCAGATGTGGTAAGTGTAGAACCAAAGCATCATCTGGCAAAATGAAAAAGCGAATAAAATGTTAGCAGGATCTGGTGGATGGGGTAGGTATTGGGGCAGCCTACCCACAAGAAACTCTCCTGCTGCCTGGCTAGAGAAGCATAGGTAGTTGTGGGAGGGGCCGAGTGTTTTGTTTCCTTGTGGAGCAAAGTGGTCAAGACCATAATGGGAATACCCACTGAAACAGTCTACCTGAGCTAATGGGAGCTCACCAACATTAGCAAGACTGGGAAGTAACAAGCATAAGATAAAACTAGTCCCTCTGATTGTGGTTGATAGTTGCATGGCTGGGGCAGACTGAGGGGCCACTGGTAGTTGCACCAGGATTTGTCCCTACTGCATCTACTGACCTTTTGGGAACCTGCTGAGGGAAAGTGTATAGCTAACAACTAGCCACCAGCCTACTGGGGTGTGGCCTTATAGTCTATTTACCTGGATATGGAAGCGCGTCCAGCCCCTTCTCCCTCTCTGCTTCCCCTTGTGCACCGTTTGCTGTTCGGTTTGCTTTGGATCTGATCTACATCCATCGTTCAAGCAGAGAATCCTGACTTTGTAAGTTTTACCTTTTAATAAACATCAGTATATTGCTATAGTGTGGGATTCCTATATATATAAATATATATAAATAATAAATAAATAATATATAAATATATGTATATATAAAATTTCCGCCTCCTCCTTGGCTCCCATTTCGCTCCCCCTCCCACCACTCCTCTCCCCCTCCCCCCACTTCTCTCCCCCTCCCTCTCCTGTCCAAAGAGCAGTCAGGGTTCCCTGCCCTGTGGGAAGTACAAGGTCCTCCCTCTTCCATCCAGGTCTAGGAAGGTGAGCATCCAAACAGGCTAGGCTCCCACATAAGCTTCAGATCTCTCCGCCTTCAGAAGCCTAGTCTCTTTGATGGATACTTTGCTTAGCTTAGATATAGTAGGGATGTTTTTTGACATTCTCCAAAGCAATGTGTCTTAGCCTCTTTGAGTGGTAGATTGTGAGTGCGATGTGGTGATTGGCAACTTGGATTGGGTATGTATAGTGAAAAAAGGTAGTTTGTTTTCTTTTTAAAAAATAAAAAAAATTGTTAATGACATTAAAAAACTAAAAGTTTACCACCCCTGGAGAGCACATTCTAGTTTTAGTTTCTGGCCCCAGTATTTATAAATGATACATCCAACTAGTTCATACATCTACCTGCCAGTCAGCAAGAAAAATGCTGGTTCTTCTAAATAAGTGTTATTTTATATTTTATAATACTTATATTTTATTTTAAAACAAAAATTATAAAAAATTATTTTTTAATGTTCATTCAACAGAAGTAAACTGACATTGAGGTAAGAATAATTATAAAAGTAAAATTTCTGAAATGCTCTTGGACAGATGCTGCAGAACAGCAAAATTTCACTCCATTTTGGTTTTAAGATTCTGCCTTGTTTCTATCAAACTTTAAATATTGATATCAGGATGGAGCAATTTGTTACAAAGGTTGAAATACTCTTCTTCTTTCCTTTGGGAATATTGTGAAACTCAGAGACAGTGGTTTCAGGCTAGAGAGGTGAGTAGTAGAGGGACCCTAGCTGAGGACTGTAGGTTTATGTGTTTAGAGGAATGTGCTTCCTAAACACATGTAGGCAGCATGTTCTTAGACAGTGAGGGCAATGTTATCAGTCATATGCATTCCCCTCATTCCTTTAAGAAATATAGTTTAAATGTTTGTCTTTGAAAGGTGGGCATCTGGTAGCTTTAAAAATAGTGAATCTCTTCCATAATTGTTGCTTCATATTTGATTTAACAAAATTAGATAGAACAGTTGCTAAATTAATTTAATTCATAAGGACATTCATTGATAATGAATTCCATTGAGATTAATGTGACGGAAATTTGAGAAGAGAATCATACTATGTGACTTCACACTCAAGACACTCAAGAAAATCACTTGGTGATAAACATATAAATGATCAGTTGTCTTATGGAGCAGTATCTGGCACATGGTATGAACCCAAGATAACCAGCAGAAAGGTCAACCTCTCTAAGAATATATAAATTACTATAAATAATTATAAATTTTGACTCATTTATAATTTACAAATATATATATCACTATACTATAAACAATCTAAAGATAGTAGAAAGGGGCACAAATGTTAAGTAAGAAAAAAAATCCAACATGAATGGAGTTACTTAAAATGCATGATTCCATTTGAATAGTCAACATCAAATGCAGAGCAGGTTTTACTACAGATTGTACCTAACTTCTTGATGACTCTAAGTCTCATTGCACATGGCAGGTATTTCCCTGAACTGTGCAGGAAAAATTAAGCATGTTCTTTTCATTATTCTAATGTGTCTTTTCTGCTCAAATGATTGATTAACATTCTTATACATAATCATGATTATTATCTGGGGATAAATGAGCCTAAATGACAGTAAACAAAAGAGGAAAGCTCCACTGTATGGGGCTTTGTTCTCAGAACCCTGGATATCATCACATCTTCTACTCTGTAACAACAAATGCTAAGGCAGGTCAGTGCTTTGGCAAAAAAAGAACTTGTTTGAGATCACTTTGAAGCTGATTACATGATTGTACAAATCTTTAAAAACCAAGGCAAAACAGAATAAATTAAATCTTTCATCCGTCTAAGGGAAATGATAACAAATTCTTTTGTATGTTCCAGTATTTTTTTCTTATTTTTAATGGTTGTTTTATAGGCTTTTCACAATTTTCAGATTTGAATAAAACCTTAGATACGAAACAGCAATGGCAAGATGTCTCAGAGGGTAAGGATGCCTGCTGTCAAGAGTGAGGACCTGAATGAAATTCATGGAACACACTTGGTGAGAGAGGAGACCCTACTCTATAGTATACATGCACCCTGTGGCCCACATACCTATGCATGCATGCACACAAAATAAGTATACATGAAAAAAGAGTTATGGGCATCAGGCACTAGTTCATAGGGAATTTAAGATTGTTTTGGATTACTGATAACCTTGTTAACAGGCTGTTTATGAGGTCACCTTGCGGTGCTTTAAGTTCTCTGGGGAGGACCTGAAGACACAGGATAGTAAATGTTCACTAGCACACTTTTATTACGTTTTGATTGCATGCATAGTTTCTGGATTGTAAGAAAAGATGTATGAGCTATTTAAGTTATTAAACAGTTTGTGAATTCTTCAGACTGACACTTTCCCCGCATATAGGTGTTAATTTATTTTCATATAAATTGCTAAGAAATATTTTGTAATTATTTTACCTTATTTTTTTATTCCATGTTTTCTTTTACTTTTTCTTTTTATAAAAAAGAAAAGAAGCCATCTTTCTTCATTTTCCTTATCAATTCCAGTACCCAATCCCTCCCCTCCTCCCATTCTCTCCTCAGAGGGTAGAACACATTGTTTTGAGAAAGGTCTAAGGCCCTCCCTACTGTATCTAGGCTGAGCAAGATATCCATCGAAAGAGAATGGGTTCGAAAAAGCTAGTGCAAGGAGAGGGGATAAATCCTGGCCCCACTGCTAGTGGCCCCAGAGTTTGCCCCAGCCATACAACTATCACTACATTTAGAGGGTTTAGTTTGATCCTATGCTGGGTCCTTCCCTGTCTGCTGGAGTTGGTGAACTCCCATTAGCTCAGGTAAACTGACCGTGGGGGTGTCCCCATCACGGTCTTGACCTCTGCTGGTAATCTCACTCCTCGTCCTCTTCAGCTGGACGCTTAATTGAGGGAGGCATCGTGAGGCTAGCAAGAAATCTGGCACTAGAGAAATTCCCAGGAATCCACAAGGATGACCTGAGCTAAGACCCTGAGCAATAGAGGAGAGGCTGCTCGAACTGGCCTTGCCCTGTAGTCAGATTTATGGCTAACTTAAAATTCACCATAGAACCTTCATTCAGCAACTGATGGAAACAGAAGCAGAGACCAGCAGCAGTGCACTGGGCTTCACTCCAAAGTCCGGTAATTTACCTTCTAATTTAAAACAAATACTGTATAACCGAATTCTTCGCTGTCCATTTGACAAGTCTCAATTATCATGACTTTAGATTTATGGATGAAGTTCTAGCATTTCTAGCTCATGATGCTTAGAAGAACATCTGCGGTTCAGCTGCACGTCGTTAGCAAACATCAAACACGACATCATTTTGTCCAAATCGCCATTCTGGACACAAAGCACTTACGTAGCTTTGTAACATTCATCTTTCTCTAACTGTGTGGTTGGCCAGACCACAGCTCTGTCTCTGAATTCATCCTTTTTTGTCATCGGTTTATTTATTTTATTCCTTATTTAATAATAAAGATTTTTGTAGCAAATTTCTTACTTTTCCTCATGACAATAATATAATGAGCTGAAAAGCACTTAGAATTAAATAGTCCTCAGTTTCTAATCTGTTTCTAATGGATTTTTTATAAATCAACGGGGCATAATCAAGTACATTTTTGTATAAATTTCAATGTTAATAAAATATAACTTTGTTTATGTTTTCATGTAGGTATAATAAAAACATGTTACCCAGATTTACAAATGTTAGGCCTTCTCATGGTTATTTTGTAACATATGCTGACATTTTAGGGGACATTCTACACTTGTTTATTTCACTGAAGACAGACACTTCTGTAAATGAAGGTAGACTGAAATTAGACTATTTTCCAAACTGTGTATTTAATAATTCCATTTGAACAAAATTATATCTGATTTCTAGATGCTTTCTGTACCAGTTTTTCTTTCTTTAAATTTTGAAGGAAATACATATAATAGGCCATTATCTTCTTCATTTTACTTAAAAATAAATGTTCTTATTATTTAGTTATTTAAATAAAATACCTTCCAATCGAAATAAATTGTGCATTCTGTTGAGTATACATTAATATTTTAATAAATATTTGCAAGGCAATGTAATAATTTTATCAAAATAATTAACATTTAATTTCTTTAGATTCAATATATTTTTAAATTTAAGACTATGACATCTTCAGGTTATTTAAAAATATATTTCTACTGAGTGTGTAGTGTGTTTTTTAAACTATGTACCCTATTATGCAGTCAATACACTTTGCCTTCTTCTTCTTCTTCTTTTTTTTTTTTTTTTGGATTTTCGAGACAGGGTTTGTTTCTCCGTAGCTTTTTGGTTCCTGTCCTGGAACTAGCTCTTCTAGAACAGGCTGGCCTCGAACTCACAGAGATCCGCCTGCCTCTGCCTCCTGAGTGCTGGGATTAAAGGCGTGCGCCACCACCGCCCGGCTTTACACTTTGCCTTCTTAAACAGAATATTGAAAGCATCGCGCCTTCATTATCAATTAGTCTGCATTATCCTGGTAAAGATGAATTAACAACCTGTAGCAATGCTCTCTGGAGTTACTGAATATGTGTACACTGATAACTTCATACAAGGGGACATAAGAGGTCAGTCTGTTTCTAAGGGTGTGAGTGGTGTGTGTGTTCACACCTATTAAAATATATTATGATAATATGTAACTCATATTCTTTATACCAATCTACATCAGAATGTCCATCCCTATTGTTTATTGATTATATCAAAGGATTTGAGGTTGCTGCCTACATGTTTCCAAACTCTAAGGTCTATTTAGCATAGAAAAGAAGTTTCTCTAGTCGTAGATAATCAATTGGAGTTACTTCATAGGCACAAATGTGTTGCTCATGTTTTCAGATGATGTAAGTCACCGTTGCTCTTTGTACTAAACTTATTAAGATATGCAGAGCTTTACTTTTTAGAGATAAAATATATGAACTGTTGGAGGAAGCACCGAGGATGGTTTCGACATAAACAACCACAGGCATGGATGAGGAGAGAGCATCCATTCTACTTATTTTAATGGCCAACCTTCTTGGGAGCAGCTGCTTACTTTATCTGTTAAAATATATTCTTATTTTTCCATCAAATCCACCTACGGTTCATTGTAATCCCTCAAGGAGTTACATGTGAATTTTATTCTTTGAAAAACTCCAGGGTGATGACATAAGGTTTTGAGCATCTCACAAATAATTACACACATTTGACAAAAACAATTCTCACTTACTTTAGTGTTAAAAAGGAAAGTATAGCTCAGGGCACATGTAATGACCTTCCTACTGTCGACTCTTTGTGCACGGTATAATTGGATAAAAGGATTTAGACTCTTGATACTATGATTAATACCCTATTATATAGGTCCTAAGCCTGTACTTGTTTCTTAAACAAAGTGCCAAACTTTCATAGTCAAGTCCATGATGGTGTGAAATCAATGCTACAAAGACCAAAGATTTTATTTATATTCTTGATTGTTCTTTTTTCTTATTTTAAAATATTTTCCACTATAATTTTTACAAATGTCACTCATAGCTATTAATAACATGGTAATTATAGATAATGTCTTACTTTCTTTATGTGTATTCACTGCCCAAAAATGACTATGTGGTAAGGCAACACAATAATTGAGAAAAAAAGGAGGAATGAAAAGTTTTGCATTCTTGTTCTCTTATTTTGAAATGTTGCTTAGAGTAGAGCAAGAGTAGAGGGAAAAGCAAACAGAAAATACCATTTGATGACCACCACAGCTGAGAAGTAGTGTCAATAGTTACAATTAGAGATGAAGTTTACTAAGAAGCAGGATGTTTTTGATGTTTCCTGACAAGGTGCCTATAGATGATTAACACCAAATGATGTCCATAACTTCCAAACCTTAACATATGCTGCCATTAATATTCAGTCAGGCATAAAATTATAACTAAAGCAGCGAACAAGTATCATGTACCTCCTGATAAAGACCAATCCTCAGCCGTGACTTCACTTCTTTCGTTTTCAGGTCAATTATTAAATTCAGTCTTTAAAATGAAAGGGCTATAATCATCAAAAATGCCAAGCACAAGAAGAAAAGAAGAGCAAGCTTCTTGGAATTAAGAAAAATTAAGAAAGAATGCCACTAAATGTATGCTCTCTCTTGGCTTCGCTGTGCTGGTAGTTTCTGGAAACCTAACACAAACTACAGTCATCAAGGAAGACAGAATCACATGTGAGGAATGGCCTCCATCAGATTTGCTTGTGCGCATGTCTGTGGATCAATTTTCTTCATTAGTCGTTGAATTAGGAGGGAAAAACTGACTGTGTCACCCCTGAGTGGGTGATCCTGGGCGTGTGAGAAAACAAGGTTTCACACAGAAATGCTTAGTTACAAGTATTGACTTTTGAGACAATAATCAGTCTTCCCAAGCATGAACTTCCTATTTGTTATCCAATACTAAGTTGTCAATACTAAAAACATTTATATACAAGCAATACTAAGTGCACCTAGAAGGTGGCATTTTTATATTTATCCATTTATATGAAAATTTATTTGTTATGTGTTTTTCACTACAATAATTAAGGAAAAAGAGAGTGAATTTCAGAAGGAGTGTGTGTGAGCCTGGACACAAGAGGAATCAGAGAGAGAAGATAGGGGGCACAAATGATGAAAATAGAGTACACGTGCATGAAATTTAAAGTAAATAAATGAATAGCACAATCGAAGTAAACCATGGAAAGCAAGATGTTAATCTGTACTCATCCGTGGTCTTCCTTACAGTTTTTGTTTCTTTGTTCACTTTTTGATATCCTTTCCTGGGTTCCCTTGATGATCGACTCTAACGGTAAGATGTAATAAACACTTTATTTCCCTAATTGCTTTTAGCCATGGTGTTTTATCTCAGGAAAAAGAATAAATAAAAAGCAGCATGTGTTCAGAGAAAATGATGTATTAGTTATATAAATAATTTCCTTTCAAATGATTCTGAAAATTTGTAGGTATTTATTGTACATGAATATATAGAAAATGAGTGTCTAATGGATAAAATATTAACAAATTGAAATCTTGGAAGTCTAAAGATATTTAATATAGGAACATTCAAAGATATTTAAGAAATCCAATGGCATCTTTTCACTAGGTTTAAGTTATTTTACAATTATAGAAACTATTCACTATTCAAGTTTCATTTCTGATACTTTTTGGAGTACCCAAACTCTTCATACAATTATCTTTGTAATGGACAACTTAAATGACCTACATGTGAACTGAAGTCACAGGGCACACCAGAACATTAAGATAAGGTGATAGCAAAATTCAGGGAAAATCAACGTGGTATCTCTTAACCTGGAAAGGAGGGCACTGGGTATAAATAAATTTACAAAATAAGTGTTAATTTTCACATATTGTCAGAGGCTTATTGTTTCTGGCATGATAATGTGGAACTTCTGGGGCTATAGTCTTAGAATACCTCTCCCCTCACACACCACACACACGCACACACACTCACACACACATGTGCGTGCACAACACGTTATTTGTTCTACTTTAAAGAATCCCACTAGCTTGGTGCCTATAAAGAATAAAGATCCCACAATCTCTGATAGTGCAAAGTGAAAAGTAAGCATTATGAAATATTGCTAGAATTTCTTCAATAGAAGAAAGGAAAAAGGAAGGAAGGAGGGGAGAAAGGAAGGAAAAGGAGGGAAGGGGGAGAAAGGAAGGGTTAAAAAGAAAAAAGGTCTGTTGTCTTGGAAAAAATATCAGAAATTTATTCCACCTAAAGTGAAGATAATCTACCCCTATATTGTGGGTGACTTTTTTCTGTGTAGTTTTTTCTTTGTTTAGTTGTTTGTTTTGTTTTACATTGGTGGTAGAAATTAAATTGTATCGCTGGAGGTACAGTTTCTAAGATCAAAGCTGATGTGCATGGAGCAGCCCAGTGAGACATGCACTAAGTCTAAAGGACACTTCTCACCTTCTTTACCTCTCTGCATCCCTAGCCCTGCTCCAGTATGCTAGGAATGATTCAGAGCTTAGCAACAACAGGAAATCTTTTTCATTTTATTTTATTAAAAAAACAAACTATCTTTGTTCATTTTACACACTAATCCTAGTTCCCACTTTCTCCCCTCCTCCCATTCCCTTCACCTTCCTCCTATCCACTCCCAGAGAGGGCAAGCCACATTGCTTAGAGGAAGGACCAAGGCCCTCCTCACTATATCCTAACTTTTTTTTTTTTTAAAGATATTTCAAGGAGAAGACCCCTATAGCCAGCATTCAACAGTGCCCAGTTTTGCCAGCCTGGCATCAAAACCTCACACTCACAGCCTATTATCTGAGTCTTGTTATTTCACATTTTGCAAGAAAATAAATAAGACATGCTTAAAGAAACAAAACAAGAGGAGAGGGAAGAAGATGAGGATGGGCGATGGAAGGAACAACAAATGAAAAGTCTGGGAAGGGCAGAATGGTAAATGATAATTGATTCTGACAAGACCACAGAGAGAGAGCATAAAAAATTGTAAATAGTAAGTTTGGGATCAAATCCAGAAAGCTTGGTGACATGAAGATGCAGCAATGGACAATGTAAGCAGAGATACAGCAACTCTAAGAGACTATCTCAAGATCAGGCTCAAAGAGAAAAATTCTGTAATAGAAGTAAAGGATAGTTATTAAGGGCTCACTGAGACAGAAGACCTGTGCATTTAGAAAACAAATTTATTAGGAATTATCTCAAATACAAAGAGAGGAGTATGGAAATAAAAATATAATAGAAAAAGTAGAACATCCCCAAACTGGAACAATCTCAAAAGTTATAATAAGATTTAGGGAGAAAACTAGTAAAACAATAGTATAAGGCTGCATATGAAATACTTCAACCAATAGTCGTTGGGACTTTTTCAAACTCAATTAAAGCCAAACACCCACAACAACCAGAAGCTCATAGAATACCAAGCAAGATAAATGTGAAAAGTGTGAGTCATAATATTATCAAATTCTATTAAACAAAAGCTGAAATAAATCTTAAAAAGCACATGGGTTGTGCGTGGTGGGTAAGTACTTGCTTGCCTTTGGTGAACTAACAGCCCCAGACCCCTCTATGGAAACTGTGAAAGGGGAAGGACACCGAATAAAGCAGTTAAACTGAAGGTGAAGAAGTAGCAAAGCACAAAAGAAAGCACAAGATTCTAAACCCATATCAGTTATTTTTCATAAAAAAGAGAACCATTTCCTCAAAAAAAATTAAAAAAAAACATGTCATTAGCAAGTGTATCCAACAGGAAAATGAAAAGATGTGCTTCGTGGTGCAGGAAAAGCGGCTCAGCAATTAAGACAGCATACTCTTCTTACAAAGGTCCCCAATTGGGGTCCTAGTATCCATGTTGGATGCTATTTATATCTCTAGCTCTGGAGTCCACTGTGGCCTCCACAGGCACCTGTACTCAGATGAGCACACCTAAACACAGACAGCAAATACACACGCAAATAATTAAAAATAATAAAGTAAATCTTTTAATAAGTTTTGTCTTTTATTGTGTGTATGGGTACTTTGCCTGTCTGTGTTGTCAATTATAATAAAATAGTCCCTCACTAGCTCAGAATGGAGCATAATAAAGATTTCTTTATTGAGGAGTAGACTCACAGATCAGCAGTCCTCTGCATGAGTGGGGAACAGGAACCGAATCCAGCAGCCAAAGGACTGCATACATTCTTACATCTGTATATGTAGTACATTTATACATCTGTAGATATAGTACATTTGACCAAGCCCAAAGTGGGAAAGTATCTTAAAGGCTATTGGCTGAAGGAGTTCCTACATGCCTACATGTCTATGTGTATGCCTGGTATCTGCAGAAACCAAAAAAGGTGCCATTTCTCCTGTAAATGAAGTTGCATGTTTTGTGAAATGTCACATAGTGCCGGTCCCCAGGAAGCGCAGCCAGTGTTCTTTACTGCCGAGCAGTAGCCCCAGATTCTTATTTGTTACTTTTAACTCTATTTTGTAATGACCTAGGTGAAACTGCATGTTCCTATGAGGACCTCAGCATGAAGGTTTAACTGAGCAACAAAGTCTCACCCTGGAAGTGGTCTGTGCCATTTTATATGCTGGAATCCAGAACTGAATATGAAGGACAAAATGTGTTTTATTTTGTTTTGTTGTCTGTTTCCTGACTGCAAATGCCATTTGACCAGTGGCTACTGTGTCATTCCAGCATGAATAACTATATTCCTTCTTAAACCATAATCCTTTCCTTAATGGAACACCTTTTGCCAGGCATTTCTTTACAGGGACAAAAATATCTAATGGATATAGATATATCAAAATGAAACTATTATTACATGATACTTTTGTATTTTCACAAAACACACAAAAGTTTGCAGATTTTCCTTGAAATAATCAACACATAAATTACTAAAGCAAAATAAAAATTGTGTTCCTTTATCTCTTTGATGAGCAAATAAAATCTGAACTAAAAACTATAGTAACATATGCAATGGTGCCAAACATAAAATATGTATAATTGCAACAAAATATTATGCTAGTTGTAATGCTTTGACTAATTGATCACAGGTCTAAATAGAAACTCTGAATTAATTGATTGGAAGACTAATTACTATAATTGCCATTCTTCCCAACTCAATGAATAGATTAGTTTACTCTTAATTAAAACTAAAGCCAACTATTTGTGATGTGGAAAACCTGTGCCTAAAGCTTTCACAAAGAATTGAGAGACCTAAAAGAAAATACAAATACAGAGCTGATGGGCTCACACTATGAATATTTTCCTCATGGGTGCCATGGGTGGAACAATCTTGGCAGCAAAATGAACAACATTTCATTGGATTAGAATATAGATATGAAATGAACTTGCATGAGTTTATGCAAGCAGAAATGATTAAATAAATGCATAAGTGAGTAGGGAGGATAGACATTTTCTAAGCAAAAGAACTCAGTAATTATTATTTTGATACTTTCTTTTTTGAGATTATAATCTATTCATACATTTTCTCATTCACTTTCCTATCTTTAAACATTCCATGGTATATCTCTTTTGTACTCTTTTTAACTTATTTCCTCTTCTTCTTCCACTGTGGTTAAATGTATGTGTGTATATTTATATTTATGCATTTATTTTCAGGGCTGAGAATTTGATATTGGATAACTATAGAGAATATTATTTCTCTAACTTTCAGCATTCTTTAGTTGCCTTGAGCTCTTTGTCTAGGGTTAAGGCCTCAAACATTTCCCTTTCCTCATTTGCATGTCTACTGGTATCATGCTTGTTCAACTCATGTTTAGGTGGCCAAATTGATGAGACTTAATGGATATAACATCCCTGGCATTCCCTGGAGACACAATGTTACAACAAACTCCAAGCCCAAACCAACTTGACTGCTCTATGTTCAGTGAGCTGTATAGAAGTTGTCCTCAGCAACGGGACCCCATTTCAGCTTTCAGAGTGACTTTATGTCTTAGTGTTAGCCTGGGTTGTTTAGGGATTTCTATGGGTCCTCCTCGACCAACAACTCAGAATGTAACACAGTTCTATCACTAGACGTCTTGACTGGCAAAAAAATGGTCACTTCAGACTTCATGTTCTCCTTTACTGCAGGTGGGGATATCCTGTGCCCACAGCCACCCCCAAGTAATTACTCAGAAGATTAATATTAATTATGAAATCTCAACTAGTAGCCCAGGTTTACTACTAACTAGCTCTTACAACTTAAATTAATCGATATTTCTTATCTAAGATATGCAGTCAACCAAATAATTAAAAAGGTATATTTTTTAAAGATAATTTTAACTTTGGAATATAGAATAAAATAATGGAGGCCTGGATAAAGCTATGCTTTATACGAGGGGAAATAAAATGTTTGATATTAAGTGGGGAAGGTAAAATAAAAAAACAAACAAAAAATGTACAGGAGTGCTTTTTCTGAGGGTGAGAATTTTTGTCTTCCTTAACTTACTTTGAAAGAATTTTCATATACAACTACAACCAAATAACTCTTGGAAAATTGATTCATGATAAACAATACAATTATAAATAAAATAAGACTGAATGGGAAACTTTTATGGGAAATGTTGAGATCACCCTAAAAAGAAAGAATAATGCCTTGTTTATATGAGAATGAATTGTCACAGCAAGCAAAAGAAAATAGAGTTACTTCCTCCAATAGGCTTCTCGGGAGAATAGAGATTCCAGATGAGTTCTACAATATTAAAAAGCCAAGGACAGTGGCACGCGGTTTTGATCCAACGCAATGTGCTGGCTTGGTGGGAACCTAGCCAGTTTGGATGTTCACCTTCCTAGATATGGACGGAGGGGGGAGGACCTAGGACTTACCACAGGGCAGGGAACCCTGACTGCTCTTTGGACTGGAGAGGGAGGGGGAGAAAAGTGGGGGGAAGGGGAGAGGGGTGGGAGGAGGGGGAGAAGAATGGGAGGAGGGGGAGGGAAATGGGAGGCTGGGAGGAGGTGGAAATTTGTTTTTTTTCTTTCTTTTCTTTATTCTCCTTTTATCAATAAAAAATACATAAAAAAATAAAAAAAAAATAAACCCCCCCCCCAAAAAAAAAAGGTAGCCATGAACAGAGAACGGGGTTTTATGGTGAGTAGGGAGTGAAGCTGTGATTTCACAGCTGCCTGAAAGCTGTTTCCTCTCCTGAGTTCCAAAAACAGAGCTTCCTGATAAGCACCTATAATTGGTGTAAGTGGCAAGTTATAATTGTTTAGATAAAAATTGCTAGTGGCCAGTCATCAAGAGCAGATATTCACTATTTATGAAACCTGTATTTCCGGAGTATATGGGCAAGTATACATGAGTTAGATTCTGTAGTTTGGTGTTGTAGTAAAAAAAGCTTTGCAACAAATTCCAGAAACCTAAATGTCATTAGTGGTATATGTATTTTTTTTTTATTTCGTCTTACAGAAGAGATTAGTAGACACTTTCCTAAATCTCACCATCAAATTAAATGCAGAAATACATTTTAATGATTTTTCCCAGATACTTTCTATGTTTCTTTTATTTCAGGAGATTTAAGAGCTAAGAAAGTGAAAGTCAATTCGTTAACACTCTTACTTGCTGCCAAGTCTTTGATTCATCTGAATCATTATATCAAAGTTATTTAGTTTCTCCTTGATAGTTGTAGTGCATTCTCTGATCCCAGCAGAGAGTTATATTTCTAAACAATCTTATTGTATATGTACACTTGGCCTTCTCTATCTGTCTGTTCCACACAGATTCAAGAAAGTATGGATGGAGAACTTTAGTACCGAACATGTTTTAAGCATTTGCCCCTAAACAATTTAATAAAGTAGTATTATGTTGATTAATAATAAACAAGAGATGACTTGAAGTTTATAGGAGGTTACGGTAATTCACATCATGTGTGGGTTTAATAAGAGAATGAAACATTCACCAAAATTAATGTCCGGTAGGAACAATTTCCCCATAGATATCAAAGGGGGAAACTGTATTTAAATGTCAGCCACTATGGCAGTCTTCCTCAGCATCTAGTAAAAATATTCCAATTCCACTTATTATGTATCTTTGGGTCCAGATTATCAAGCCTTCAAAATCCAAATAATGTTCTTTGTCCAAGTCATAGAATATCCTGATCTATAGCTAATCCATATAACTATACTGTGTCTGAATATTATATTTTCAATGCTACTTAATAAAAATATTTTATTGGTCAGTGTGATACTTATTGACTACTCCTTCAAATCCCATCCCTGAAATTAGCCTCTGTTTGTTCCTTGTGTTTTGTGGGGTGTTAGTTTTACCTAACACAATAATACTGCTTTTTTTCTTAGAGCATTTTCTCTTTTTTTCTTTTTCATTTGTTAAGACAGAGTTTCTATGTGTAGCCTTGACTGTCTTAGAACTCACTTTGTAAATTAGACTGGTTTAAAACTCAGGGATCTATCTGTCTCAGCCTTCCAAATGCTGGAATCAAAAGCTGTGCCACCATGCCATGGTGTGTACTTCCGTTTTTATTTTACTAACGAAATGCTTTTCTAAGATGATGTCAATATATATATTCACACAATTGCAGCCATGTTACTTTTCAGACAGATGGAAAATGTTGGCTAAAATAATATCACTTTTCAATGTTAATTGGACTGAGATCTCACTGTATAATAAGCTTCCATTTTGAAGAAGTCTGCTGTATAAGGTGTTTTGGGACTGTGCATTTTAGATTAGACTCTAATTAAAAATGTAATCTGTTGCCTTAAAAAGTACAATTATCACCCTTTAAAAGAACAACAGAAGTCATTACACGCACACACGATGTTCATCTAAAAGCAGTGTCTCAGGCATCTGACTTGGGGAATGTGATGAAAAGAGGAAATACATACTTAGGCTTTTCTTCTGTTTTGATTTGTCTATGACTGAGAAGATATAAGGATTATCTTTTATATGCAGGGAAAACTTTTTTGTATTGCCATTTCTGTCTTTTAAAAGTGTTTGCTTTTTCGATTTCTCTTCCTCATGCTTCTAGGGCTTCTATGGTGTATGTGTGTGCATGCGTGCACAGTAGGCTTTTGTTCTGTTTTCTAATAACCTAAATGATACACAATAGAAAGATAAGCATTTTTCATGGGAATTGTTTAATAAGAAATAAGAACAGGCCATTTTTCTGTACTGAAATTCTGTTCAAAGGAGTTTTCTTACCTTAATTTTCAGAAATAACTAAGATGTGTCTTTTTTTGTCCTATTAAAGATAGGAAGGTTTGGTGCTTCTTCTTTATAATATATTAAAAAGGCTAATTGAAATGTATATGCCATATGTTAACCACCCATAGAGTAAGATTGTGAAAAAAACACCTTAATGATCAACATGTAAAAATGTCTTTATTGTTCTTGACTCACCTTTGAAGAAAAGTCTGCCACAATGTATTCTGATATAGCCAGTATCAGAATTTTCAAAGGAAACATTTAAAAATAAATGAACACTGACCCTGCCTCATTTTTTAGGTAGTAACCTTGATTGCTCTATTTCCATGCACTCAGTATTGTTACTCTTTAAGTTAAAAGTTTTTCTGAGAAGTATAGAATGTTAATTAATATAGACATTTGAAATAATAATAGAACCAGTCAAATAGGGATAAGTTTTTTTATTTAAACTTGCAGGTTTCAAAGGTTAATGACATGACAAACATGGAGAGCAAGTTTAATAAATAGTGAATTATGAAGATAGTCATATCTTGCCTGAAAATGAGTGTATCAATATGTTACCTGAATATGTGATATTTTCTACATAAACTATGAATTAAAAATTAAGTATGAAAGACTGTAAAAATGCCCTATGGTATAATGATATAATTACATTGTTCTTTTTTCCATAAAATATTTAATGAGGTAGTTAATATATTTCGTTCAGCTCACATGATAGAGATAACCTAAAATTTATACCACTAAAGCTATTCTTAATTTCAGATCAATTGCTTACTCAATGGTATTACTACCATTTGCAATGTGTTTGTTCTTAATAGCAAGCCACTTGGCTTCAAAAGAAGCAGTTGTGTAAGACAGATGATGGATCCATAACATAATGAACGAGGGATTGCCTCTGTCTCTCATCCAAGCAATCAGTGTTTTCTGCGGACTAGTCATCAGTCCGCAAATGAGCTCAGATGGCGATACGTGCATTTACAGAGTTAATCAAAGCTAAAGAGAAGTGTCTTTTATAATAAGAGGTGACTTACGAAGAGAGCAAGTTTGAATTGTTAGGATTTTAGTTTTCAAAGGGAACAAAATACCTGAGAGAAAGTAACTTTACCTCACAGTTTTGAGGACTAAAATTCTACAGAATACAGAGTATGCTTTTGCATAGAACATATGGTAAGTATCAGAAATGCATCAAGAAGTATATTACTTAGATACAGGAAAGTAGAAAATGATGAAAGATACTATGGTCACTCTAAATACAGTGCCCACAGTTGAACTAGGGTTTGAATACTAAGCCTCAACAATTCAAAGTCACATGGCAACCCAATGGATCAAGCCTTAAATACATTAACCTTCGTTAGGATAAAAAATGACCAAATTAAAGCTCCAGAACAAACCAAAATAGGAAGAGAAACATGAGGGAAAATGCTTTTTCCTAAATTGTGAATAGTGCAATAGATTAATTATTTCCATAGGTACTTCTGCAAATATATAAATTTGTTTTATAAATATGTAGAATATAGTTAGGGTCATCTCTGAGTATGTATGTATGTATGTATGTATGTATGTATATGTGTGTATATATACACACATACATATATATGTATTCACATTTATACGAGACTGAAAAAATTCTATATATATTTATGATATTTTGATATATATATCATAAATAAAAACAATATAAAATTTAAAAATATGGATTAAACATTGGTAATTCTTACAGATGTCAAAGCCATTTAAAGGCAATGGCTTTTGAATCAGAACCTCCTGTGGAGTCTAGGTTTCACTGTTCTCTAATAACTAGCATGAAGAGAATCTGAAGGTTTCACTGCATTGAAAATGAATCTCAATTCATCCTTCTTCTGTTGGGCTCTTTCCTAAAGAATGTTGCTACTTTTTTTCTGACTTAAGGAGATCTTTAATTTGTATTACTTATGATTAGTTAAAAATCCAGTGATCTGATTAGTTTTTAACTATGTAAAGAGAATGTAATTTTTACTAAGTTTAAACTCTTAATTTTTAATTTAAATCTTAATGACAAATTTTTAATTAGTCATTTTTTAAATTTTGTTTTACATTCCAACCACAGTTTTTCTTTCCATACCTCTTTCTTCCCCCTCCCCCCTCAGTCCATACCCATCCACTCCTCCCAACTGGTAAGGCCTCCCATGGGGAATCAACAAAGTCTGACACATTAACTTGGGGCAAGACCAAGTCTCTCCCACCTGCATTAAGGCTGATCATGGCATCCACCATAAGGAATGGGCTCCAACAATCTACCTCATGCATCAGGAACAGAATCTAGTCCTAGGGACCCGTTAGATAGTCCAAGCTTCATCACTGTCTCCCACATATGTTCTGTCCCATGGAGACTCCATAGCTGTTGGTCTAGAGTTCATGAGTTTTGACAAGCTTTGTTCAGCTGTCCCTGTAGATTTTTCCATCATAATCTTCACTTCCCTGACTCATATATTCGCTCCTCCCTTTCTTCAGTTGGATTCCTCAGGCTCAGTCTGGTGCTTTGTTGTGGATCTCTGTATCTGGTCCCATCAGTTATTGGATGAAGACTCTATGATGGTAGTTGGGATAATCACTAATTTAATTAATTACACGGGGAAGACAAGTTTGGGCTCCCTTTCCATTGTTGCTAGGAGTCTTATCTGGGGACATCCTTGTAGATTCTTGAAAATTTCCCTAGCACCAGTTTCTCCCTAACCCCATAGTGGTTGGTGCTCTCTACCAAGATCCCTCTTGGTATACCCTCTACTCAGCCTCTCTCCCCCTTTGACTATCCCGTTACCTCATATTCTCATCTCCCAGGGATACGCAAATCAAAATGACTCTGAGGGACCGTCTTACACCTTTCAGAATGAATATAATAAAAAATACTGAGGGCAGCTTGTGCTGGGGAGGATGTGGAGGCGGGGCAGCATTCCTCCACTACTGGTGCGAGTAAAAACATGTACAGCCCACCTTGAAAATCAGCATGGAGATCTCTCAGAAAACTGGGAATTAAAGTAGCTTAAGACACAGTGATAACCACTCTTGGGCTTATACCCAAAGGATGTTCAACCGTACCACAAGGTCATTAGGTCAACAATGTTCTAAGAAGCATTATTTGTAATAGGCAGAACCTGGAAACAACCTAGATGCCCTTCAACAGAAAAAAAAAATTGATAAAGAATATGTGGTACGTTTGCACAATGAAGTATTTATCAGGTGTAAAAACAATGATATCATGAAATTTATACGCAAATAGATGGAACTAGAAAAAAACTCCCTGAGTTCAGTAACCAAGACTCAGAAAGACAAACATAGCATGCACTCCCTCATAAGAGGATATTTTATACAGTTTTAAAAGAGTGCACAGAGCTCAAATTACAATAAGTTCCATGTGCACAGCACCAACCAAGAAAGTCATCAATGTGTGACCAGCCTTTTAAATCTATGGTTATGTTCAGCATAATTTCAGCAATTCACATATATTATTCAGGGAATAAAATATTATGACAAAGAGGAGACAAAGTTATTTGTAAAATTACAGTTGAATAATCCTATTTTCTAACATGTAATGGTCATGAGCATTTATCTTTGTCATGTGAAGGTTGAGTTAACCTGGATATTATGCTTTGTTCAAAGAAGGCTGAGGTTATTAGATTCAAGAAAGTTTAAATGATATGAGATGATTTAATACTCTGTTGTCCCCTAATCAGGTATAGGTTTCTAAGAAGATATTCCTTCTGTCTCAGAATTATTTATGAAGACATTTCCCTTCACAAACAGTAATATGGGTATCAGTTTGTATAATAAAATAATGTAATCCCAGTAGTTGAATACCAATACCAAAGAAATGATATCTGTATTTTTCCTGACGTTGATCTCATTTTCTGTGGTAATCACATCAGTTTTTATGTTTATCATAAATTTATTTTCTTGAAGACTTACTTGATAAATACATAGTCTAAAATATATTGATTGGTTTCCCAGAGTTTTAAACTTTGTTTGATATTGGTTATTAATGATGGACTTTGAATTCATTCCAATTTTTCTGACATGAATAATATTGATAGCAATGGTCTTGTATAGGCTTTACGGGTATACTCAATAAGGTTTTCTCTAGGATACATGCACAGCAAGAATTTTTTTGTACAAAAAGGCACATATTTTTAATTTTAATAAGTGGATTTGAATTCATCCACAATGTGATTTCCCATTTTACCATCTCAATTACTGTGTAACAGTTTCTACTGCACAATCTCCCAAAACTACATTGAAATCAGCACAGCATTTAAAGTTCTGTGAGTGACGTGGAATTCCCCTCTGTTTGCTGTGAATGTTTTATTACCACTGGTTAATAAAGAAGTTGCTTTGGCCTATGGCAGGGCAAAATAGAACTATGCAGGAAAACTAAACTAAATGCATGGAGAAAGAAGGCAGAATCAGGCAGATTCCATATAGTTGCCAAAGGAGAAAGATGGAGGAACTTTACTGATAAGCCAAACCTCATGATGATACACAGATACACAGAAATTGGTTAATTTAAGATGTAAGAGCTAGCTAGAAATATGCCTTAGCCACCAGCCAAACAGCCTTGTAATTAATCTAGTTTCTGTGTAATTACTTGGGTTTGGGTAGTTGGGACACGAACGTGCAGTCTCCATTTACATGTAATCTTGATTACATAAGTGATAACTTTGATATTTTCAATTTGAAATTCCCATATTCAGACAAAACTAAACACATCTTAATATTTCTATTTCTTATATTGTTGTGTGTGCTTCTGTTATGTAAAATAAAGGGTTTTCATTTGTAGTAGGTCAAAAATCTCAATTTTAAGGATTATACATACAAAAGAATTTCTATTTTGCATGATAGAATCTAAGCTTTTATTCATTGAAAGTTTTAATGTAGTTTTCATGGATAAAGAATTGTAAACAATAACCTGGAGAGATGACTTAATAGTTAAGAACATTGCTACTTTTGCCGATGGTCTGTTTGGTTTTCAGCATCCATATCAGAAAGCTATAACTTCTGATCCAAGGGATCTGCTCCTGTTAGAAAGCACATAGTCACAAACACTCACATACGCACACAACTCAAAATATTTTAAAATATTTTGAAATTTTAACTTTTAAATAAAGCTTCTAGCATACCTGTTTTTCTTCCCGAGTGTGCCAAACCCATTGTCCACTCTAATATTGAGTATTGAAGCCAGGATCTCTTGCATGATGGTCAAGCACTCTACTACTGAACCATATTCCCCTATAGTTTTTATTTTACATTTCATTTGAGTCCGTGTCTCACTAAGTTGACCAGGCTCTTCTTAAACTAACTGTTGTTGACCTTGAATTTGAATTCCTCCTGCTTCAACTTCCTGAATAAGAAGATCTATACACCGGTACCACCAAATCAATCTTTATATCTTCACCAAAGGCTCAGAGATCATACTGAAAGAAAGGGCACAAGTTTATAAGAGAAAGAGGAATGGGGACTTTTCTGTAAAATTCCATCTCAGAGAAACGTCAAAAAAGCCACACTCGTGAAGAAATCAACAATGTGACTGCCTAAGTTAGGCCTGAACAGGGACACCATCAAAAGACATACTAAATCTAATAAGGGCCTAGTCCTTGATAAGGAACTATAGGCAACTAATGAATGTTGTGAGCAGGGGAAATAGTTATCCTCAGGAAAGAGCCCCTAATTTGGTTATCCAATACCAAATGTTCAAATTTGAAATCATATATACATATATGATTTATATATATATATATATTTATATATATATATAAACACATTTACCTATATTTACATCTTAAAGCAATAAATTCCTAAAATTAACATTTTAATATTGTTGTTGTCAGGATTTGTCTTTGTACATATATAAAGGATAGGATTCATTTTAACACCATACAGATATTTAGTTTTTCAAGTACCCCTCACTCTAAACCCTATTCACTCCATAGTTAAAGATCAGGGTCAACTCATACTTTTTTCTTTTCATTGTGTGTGAATATGCCTGTGTTTATTTGTGCTTGTGTGTGTGTGCGCATGCATGTGTACATGTGCTTATAGGATCACTTACTTACGTAGTTGCCTATATAAATCAGAGGTTGACACTGGTATGGCTTCCTTAACAGCTTCCCTACCTGAATTTTTTTGAGAAAAGACTTTTCACTAACTATGAAAATTTGGATTGTATCTAGACTATCTGGCCATTGAGCACTTAGAATTCACATGTATCAGATTCCCCATTGCTGGTATTGTAGGTGCCCATGTCCAGTACTTGCTTTTCAAAAAAGCCCCTCAGATCCGACTCTTACACAATAAGCACTTTTCCCTCTAAGCCCTCTCTCCAGCCCTCGGCTTGTATAGTTATAAATTGTGGCAGAACTCAGTGGACTGTTTCAACATTTTTAATGTTCTATCTTCTTATTTCTGCCTATATACCACTGTTACCCTTTCGTTATTATAAGTTGATAATAATTTCTGATGTAATTTATTTCTGTCTTATTATGAACAGTCTCTTAAAGAAATTTATAGACTTTCATATTACCTTGTGTTGGATTTTGATCGAACCACAAATGAATATATAAATTAAAGCCAAGAGAAATGTCAAATTCATAATATTCTGTGTTATTCATGGATATATTAAGTTCAACCATATGAAATTGCTAATATTGACCTGCCAAAACAGTAGTTTCATATAGTTCAACTTGATAAATTATCATTCAGTATATTTGTACTTTTTTGATGTTTTTTATTAAAAGTTGACTATTTCCTCCATGAATTAACACATTACTTGCTAGAATTAATCCAAGGTACATATATTTGCTTTGCTGAACTCAGTAAATGAAGGTAATTTACATAGATTCATCTTATATCTGGCAACTTCACTATATTAACAACAATGATAATAATAATAATGATAATTATAATAATATTCATATTCTAGTATGATTTTAAAGGAAAAAATCTAGTACCTTAGTTTGAAAGTGTGACATTAAAGGTAGAATTTTGACAAATAATACCAATATATTTAAGGATATTTTCATATTTTGCTTAGTTTTTTAAAAGATTTATTTATTTTATGTGTATGAGTGCTTTATCTGAATGTGCAGCTGTTTGTCATAAGTAGACATCAGATTCCATTAGGATGGTTGAGAGACACCATGTGGTTACTTGGAATTGACCTCAGAGCTAACTGAACAGCATGTGCTCTTGATGGCTCAGCCATCTTTCCAGCCTCCCTATTTCAATACCTTTATATTGAGTTTCTTGTCTCCCAGCAAACATTTTTCTCTGTTTATTTGTTAAAGCATATTTTTAGTTGATGCTTAGATTGTAGTGATGCACACAAACTGATTTCTTCTTTATGTGTTTCCAGTATTTTTCATTGTAATTATTACAGAAAAATATTTATATAAAACTACCATTTTTGCCTTATCTAGTTCCAAAACAAAGAGCTGTTAACATACCATTTTACATATATGTAATCATTATCTTATGGTTCCATGGCAATAACAAGCTGTGAATTGTGAAGTTTTAAAGTCCACTTCCTCACATCTAGCCAGCATGTCAAGGTATTTTCTAAATTGCTTTTACTAGTGTACTTTTTCAAGTCATACTGCAGTTGAGAGGGAGGGTACATTTTCTCTCACATGCTATGCAATTACGAGGTAAAAATAGAAATATACGGTATCTACTGAGTAAAACTCCTCATTTCTACCACCGTGGTTTACTTTCAGCAAATTGAAGGTATTTCAAATGGTTTACAGGTAGGTTGCATTAAATTGGAGAGAGGCACAGGTTCAGGAAAAATTAACAAAATATATCTTAATTGAAAACTGCACCCAGAAAATCAAAAGTTAATGTGGATTTGTCACAGAGAACTGAAAACAACAAACACATCATATAAAATTTAAAGCAATCAAATGAATCATACTAAAAAGGTTTGATGACTATTGTTGGAAAGTTAAGACAAAATTCAAGTCATCAAACTTTCATGAATATAAAGTAATAAGTAATAGCTTGCAAATACCTTGTAAATACTTTAAAATGATTTATTTTCAACAACTTATTTGGGCATAATATGGAGGGTACCCTGAAAGAACTAATCTTCCAATCTGATAGATTCAAAATAGTCCCTGGGTTCTTATCTTATTGAATAAAGGACTTAAGACACTAGTTTTGAACAGTTGAACATTTATTTAGCAAAGCATCAAAACAAAAAGGCAAAGCAAACACTCCGAAGATTGAAGTAGCAGCATTAACAGGGTCAGTGTTGAGTATTTTAGAGATTTTACGAATATCTATGATGTGAGTAGCATATTTATGACATTAGGTGACTTTTTTTGTTTACCATATCACAGTGATCTGGATCTTTAAATGTATTACAACAAAGCGAGTGATGTCACTGCAATACATATGAAGTGACATCAGATATTTTGAGGAAGTGTGTGGAATCTAGTGAGTATCAATGTTTTTGAATTGATAATTTATGAGCTACATGGTACAATGTGTATGATCCAGTAGTGACCACTGCATATTGACGAGATTTTTGTCAAGAGCTGGGAAGAGAGATTACCTGCATTATTATTCACAAGATAGTCCTTCCCTGACTCATGGGCAATGAGAGGCAGCATAAAACTCTTGAGAGACTAAGGATTTTGTGCCTCATAGCACACAAAGCAGGAGATTCACACTTATGTTCACTTCCGTTGTTGACCTCTACTCCCAGAAAACAATGCTGGCAATCTCAGGTGGGAATAGCATGTGCATGATATTGGTATTCCATATAAAGAAATGACCTAGAAAACCCCAGTATTTTTTAAAAGAGTGTTTGAAACATCTACAGCCTTTTCCACAAGTGGTTTATTACCTTCAAACTTACAGAATTTCAATAGCAATAGAAAGCCAAAACACCCACTTCTTTGTCCTATAGACAGATGCTACCCAGTCTAGTGTATTTATGAAGCAAACATCATAGAAAGCATGAAATCAAATCTGAAATAGTTTGTTCTATTAAAAAAGAACCAGTGGAAATTTGCCTTACACTAATTCAGAACATTGACCTGGTATTGTAACTTATTAGGTCATCAATTTTTAAGGAGAGTAATTAAGTGTTGTGTATGAAATGATTGGAGTCATTAAATATTGGGAGATCATAATGGGAAAAGACTATAACAAAGGTCATAAGTGCTCCATGATACCTTTCACAATATCCTTCTGTACCCTTCAACCTGGTAATACTACTAAAATATATTTACAAGAATCCTAGTGAAAATGTGGAGCTATTGATTATTGACTGGAAGATTTTGTGCTAACTCTTGCCAAGCTAATATTTGTGCATTAATAATACATGTGACTTCTATACGTATTGTTTCTTTTTGTGTGAAAGATGGGTATACCCATGAGAGATGTATAAATGATAAAAGTTCTATCATGAATGTTGCTTAGTTTAACATGTGAAATGAAGTTCTAAACTTAGAAGATGGATCGCAGTGGAGATAGCCAACTGAGGACGAGCTTACATCCCTCTCTGCTTCCTAATTTGGGAGACAACGTGACCTGCAGCTTCACACTCCTACTGCATTACATCCCACCATAATGGTCTCTTTTTCTCTCTCACTCATGAGCTGAAATATACCCCGCCTTTCAAATGCTTTTGGTAGTTAATATGGCACAGTAACAAGAAGTATAAATAATCCAGAAGGTTAGGTATGGTTTCAATCTGGTGGATACTGAGTTGGAAAGTTTTATTCCTAATCATTTCAAACATCTAGTTTGGTAAATCAAAAATAGATAAATAAAGGCTGAGCATGGTAAAAATATACTTTTAATACCAGTCAGTACTCAGTAGGAAGAGGCTGAGTGAAATATTTGAGTTATAGGCAAGCGGACTTTAAACAGTGAGTTCCAAGGATAGCCAGTGCTGCACTGTGCACTGGAATCTCTCTCTCTCTCTCTCTCTCTCTCTCTCTCTCTCTCTCTCTCTCTCTCTCTCTCTCTCTCTCTCCCCATTTATATATCCATACTTGGCTGAATAAATATAGGTACACAATTTCTTTGGCAGCGCATCTGTTGATGTGTGGTTAAGCCATTTACATATGATCACTATTGTGATTATCGTCTCAATAAACTTGGATAGTTTGTGCCTGAGCGTGTATATGTTCAATAGTATTTGTGAATGCATGAGCATGTAGGTCATGAAACTCATGTACAGGTTAGAGGACAAGCTTGGGTTTCAATGCTAACCTTTCACCTGTTTGAAACATGGTCTCTCTTGTTTTCCCACTGTATGTAGGCTTATTTGCCTATGAACTTCTGGCAATTCTCTTGTTTAGGTCTCCCATCTCCCCACGAGTCCTGGTATTATTTATGCTTCTACCATAGGGCTGACTTTTTACATGTTTTCTGCAGATTATGTTCTCACAATTGTCTACCATGCACTTCTACCATCTCCCTTAATCATTTTAAACATGAGCTGTTTCCTCTTAATGATATTTTTGTTCATTATATATTATGAACATTAATCTTTTATCAGCTACTCAGGATCTTCTTTTATTCTATATTTTGACTCTTTTATTTTTGTATTTTTGAGAAATATCCATGATGATTTCCATAATGGTTGCATCACTTTACGTTCTCTTCAACAGTAAATAAGGGTTCAGCATTTCTTTTATTCCAGACAGCACAATTGATAAGGGGTTATCTAAAATATATGAAGACCGGAAAAAACCAAACCTGAGCCAAAAATTTTGCATCCAGAAAACAACTAACTCAATTAAGAAATGGAGTACAGCTCTAAACAGATTTCTCAAAAGATGAAACACAAATGACTGAGAAGCACTTAAAGAAATATTCAACATCATTAGTCATCAGGGAAATGCCAACTAAAACTACTTTGAGTTTTCATCTTATACCTGTCAGAATAGCCAAGATCAATAAAATAAATGACATCTCACTCTGGAGTAAGAGATATGGAGTAAGGGGAGCATTCATCCATCGCTTATGGCATTGTCCAGACATTGTGCAAATCAGTATAGTGGTGTCTCAGGAAACTTGGAGTATGTCTGTCTCAAGATCCAGTATAGCATTCTTGGGCATATATCCAAAGACCTCTATATCCTACCACAAAGATACTTGCTCAACCATATTTGTTGCTATTCTATTCATAATAGGTAGCAATTGGATAAGGAAAACATGTTATATTTACACAATGGAATTTTATTCGGATATTAAAAAGTGAAATTCACAGGTAAAAGAACGAGAAAACATCATCCTGAGTGAGATAATTTGGTACAAGAGGGTGTGTCCAACTTTTATAAAGATGTTAACTACTATAAAGACGTGACTTTTAAAAATCTTGATTTATAAGACCATAGGACTTTTGAAAGTTGGAATGTTTATATTGTGGTGATTATTATAATCATATGGACCGTTGGACATAATTAATAATGACAATTTTTTGTTAATTAGTGTTTTATTAGTTAATCAAATTGTCAGTTGTCCTGTTCTTGTTTGTTTGTGCTGTAAATTTTGAACTTGACGCAGGCTAGAGTTATGTGAGAAGAAGAATCTCAATTGAGAAAATGCCTCCATAATATTCACCGTAGGAAGGTCCATAGGACATTTTCTTTTTTATTTCAATTTATTTATTTATTTTACATACTGACCAGTTTTCTGTCCCTCCTCTCCTTCCATTCCTTCTCCCCAACTCTTCTCCAGCACCTGCCCAATGCATTCTTCCTCTGTTTCTGTTCAAAAAGAGGCATTATAATCTCAAATGGGTGTCAACAAAGCGTGGAATATCAGATTGCAGGTAAGATTAAGCACCTTCTCTTTTATTAAGGCTGGCCAAGGCAACCCAGTCTGAAGAAAAGGGTCTCAAAGGTAAGCAAAGCAGTAGGGACAGCCACTGTTCCCACTGTTAGGAAATTTACAAGTTGACCAAGTTACACAACTGTGGCATATACAGAGAGGGCCTAGGCAGGTCTCAGACTCTCTTGTTGATTCAGACTCTGTGAACTCCTATGCGCCCACCTCAGTTGTTTCTGTGGGTATTCCTGTGATGCCCTTGATCCCTGTGGTTCACACAATCCTTCCTTCCCCTCTTCAGCAGGATTTCTCTGAGTCTCAGGCACTGAGACTGCGGGTCTCTGCATCTTTTTCCATCACTTCCTAGATGAAAGCTCCCTGATAAAAATTTGGGTAGTCACCAATCTATGAGCACGGCAGAATATCATTAAACATCATTACTTTGACTTTTTTGCTCTAAATGTATTTGGTTCAATCCTAGATTTCTGGGCCATCCAGCCCCTGAGTCCTAGAACCCTAGGCAATGTCAACAGTAGGCTCATTTTCTTGGCGTGGATCTCGGGCTATACCAGTCATTTGTTGGTCACTCCCACAATCTCTGTGCCAACCTTAACCAAGCACTTGGTACAGGTGAGACAGACTATTGATAACAGGTTGTATGTCTGGTTGGTATCCCAGTGCCTCCAATGGAGGTCTTGTCTTGCCACAGGAGCTGGCCAGTTCAGACCACATACCCCCTGTGTAAGGTAACCCAGAGTCGCTAAGACAAACATGCCATTTGCTCACTTCTAAGTGGATATTAGATGTAAAGTAAAGGATAACGATGCCAGATCCTCAGACACAGAGAGGGAGACTAGCTACAAGGAGTGCCCAAGGTAGGGAGAACAAATGGATCACCCTGCGAAGGAAAAGTAGAAGAGACCTTGTGGTGGGCTGGGTGAGGGTGGGTGATAGGAACATGAAGAAGGACTGTATTGGGTGGGAGTGGAAGAGGAGAGTACTGAAAGTGATGATGGGAAATGGGGGTTTGGAGTCAGAAAGAAGCCTGGTGCAAGGGAATCTCCCAGGAATCTATTAGGATGGCCACAGCTAGTACATTTTCTTGACTGAAGACTGATGGGGAAGGGCCTGGCTCATTGTGACTGTCACCACCTATGGATAGGTGGTTTTGGGTGGGTGTATGAGAGAAATATTGAGTAAGCCAGGGGAACAAGCCCACAGCAACATTACTCCATGGCTTCTGTTTCATTTTCTGTATTCCTGTTCCTGCTTTGAATTCCTGTCCTGACTTCCCTCAGGGGTGGATTGTGACATAAGAATCATAGGACTAAATAAACCCTTTCTTTTCCAAGCAGCTTTTCATTTGTGGTATTTTATCAAAGCAAAACAAACAGAAAAAGGATCTAAGACAAAGCTTCCACTTATTCAATGGAGCATGAGCTATCATACTCTGAGAGTTCTGGAAGATGTGCTTCCAAGCATCCATGTTCTCAGTTACTTTATAACACTCATAGCCTTTTATAACTCATTCACATTTATGGTGGTTTTCTCTTTTTGTACAAGTATTTTCATCCCTCCGTCAAATTCTCGTCCTTTCTTCTTATATCCATTCATAAATATTCTACATAATTCCTCTGTTGTCAAAAGATTCTCATTTTTCTCATAGCTTTCTCTTGCATGAAGAAATTACATTTTTATATTTCTAATTTAACACGCTGCATTATACTACAAATATTAGTCATGTTTTCCAGTAGTAGATGACTAGAATCATCCTGGCTGTTGCCTCTCATGTGTCTTCCCTCAAGTGAACTATATCCAGATGAATTTAGGAGTGAACTGTGAGAGCCAATCCTTCTGATGGAGATTCCCTTCTGAGACCACCTATTTAAAGCACTAAAATCCACTTACAAAGTTGCCTATCTATAAAGGTCTTCAGAAAATTAGAACACCACAGCACTGTATTTATAAGAGCAGACACAAATACATATTTTAATTAAAATATATGAACTCTCAACTTGGCAAAAAAGGAATACATTTAATTTCAAAGTAATTTAGTATGTGGAGCCATTAAGTCACAATAACATATTATTGTTTATTAATAACTTAACTGCTCAGTCCTTGGTCACAGGAAAAGTCAGCATGTACAACAGGAATCTCCAAAATGCCCCTTTTTTGTTCTTGATTATTTTTCAAAGGGCAATTTAATTACAATATTTTTCCATTCAATTTTCTCCCACCAAACCCTCCCATCTCCATTAAGTCACAATAACATATTATTGTTTATTAATAACTTAACTGCTCAGTCCTTGGTCACAGGAAAAGTCAGCATGTACAACAGGAATCTCCAAAATGCCCCTTTTTTGTTCTTGATTATTTTTCAAAGGGCAATTTAATTACAATATTTTTCCATTCAATTTTCTCCCACCAAACCCTCCCATCTGTTTCTCATTTCTCTCCTTCAAACTCATGGCCCCTTTTTTATTAATTGTTATTGCATTCATACATGTGATATGTATTTCTAAATATAATATTTTCAGTCCCACATAATATTACTTTTATCTATATTTTCTGGGTTGATTATTTGTTGCCCCGAAATAGACAGAAGCCTATCTCCAGCTCCCAGGTTTATGTGATTGCCTGTAGTTCTTTTGAGTTGGGTTGAGGTTGAGGACATTTGGACTTTTCCGCATCAAATTTGACGCATTCCTTGGTGTTTTCATTGTTCAGATCAAGTTTGGGTGGTCACATAAGTAAGATTCTTTTGGTGAGGCTTTTTACATTATTATGAAATATTTCATCTCAAACTCTTTGATCTTATGACTTTTCTAGTCTTTCCAGAACTTTACAAGCATGTCTGATGACTGAACCAGTAATAGAAAATGATACGTTCTTATGTAATTACTCAAATGGTCAGTCAATGACGGAAATAGTTCTATTTATTGTCAGAGGGGCTCCCTGCAGTTGTGCCAGCCTCTTCTCACTGTGATCATTGCAGTTGAAGTGTTATTCCTGGCTTCTGCGCCAGGCTGCATATGCAGCAGAACATTATTCAGAAATTTCTTGGAAGTATACAAATTGAAGCCAAAAGAAGTACTGCAGCACTTTTCAACTACTGTGTTATTTTAAAGGAATCATTTTATTCGTTGTATTTATATAAATATTCTAAACATTCTAAGCTAGTTGGTCACTTAATTTCTTGAGAACTATTTTTTTTAACTGCTGGAAACAATATAAGAGCATCTGAATGTTTATGTGCCTCCATCCAAAAAAGCACAATGGACTTACAGGTAAATATATTCATATGTACATTCATAGATGTGAATATTGAATATCTAGAATGCATAGAATATCTATATTCTCTACATATTTAGTATATGCAGTATGCTTGTGATTAATTTGCTTTCCCAGATATGTAGAGGAACTAATTGATCTGGAACACTGGGTTAGATGAAAAGCCTAGGGAAATTGCTGTGGGCAGCAACATTTTTCAAAATGTTTCCAAGGATATGGGAAGGGCTAGGATTGTAAATTACTGGCTTAATGGCTACCTGGTGCGAGCTGATATGCAGTACTCATCCCATAGACAATTTCCTTTTCACCTTCAGCAAGATGCTAGATGTTTTCAAATAGCAATTTTGTACTGTGTTATTGGTGCTATGAGAACTATTATGACTGTTACTGGCTATCTTTATTGCCCTTTGATGGCTCACACACATAACATATATGTCTGACCACAAAAAATAACATTGATCATACTTTAAAGCATCATCTTCAGATGAAAAAATGGGTAATATCATTGAATGACAGATTTGAAAGTATCTATCTTCAAAAGTCTCTCAAACAGATGGCAAATATACCACTGTTTACATTCCTTAAATGAACGCTACAGATGGTAAGAAATTATTTTACCACGTTTAATAGGAAAATTCCACAGCATTTCTACAAAGGCACTTCTATTTTTATTGCAAGAAAATATATTCAGTAATTTAGCTACCAAGCATTCTTTTGCATTCCAAATTGTATATTGGAAGCATATGGGATAGATATCAAAATAGCAAGTATCCATTTGCTCCTTTATGTGGCCTTAAATTTATCACGTAGTAAAAATAAATAGGAATGAGAAAAATGCATGAATGTTTATTTTTTCAGAGAAAGATAATAATTTTTAATGTATCTTAGATATTTTACTCATTTATTTAAAACATGGTAAAATTTTGATTGAAAGATAACATTTAAATGTCATGTGTTAACTTTCAAAAGAATATTACTTTAATGTGTTACTTTGATTTTTCTACTACATACTAATTTCATGCATATTATAATAAAGGATACTGTTTTAACAGAATGTTTAAAATATCAAGAAAATATATAGGTTAAATAAAGTTTGGAAGTGAAATTTTAAATATTTTATTTCATTTTGATTATTTATATATCTGATCATAGTAGAGTATCATAGACTGTCACAAAAGCATAATCTACTTAATTCTGTTCCTCTAATAGAAAATAATTACTGTTGGGCTGGGGAGATGACTTAGTGGTTAAGAGCATTTAGGGCCCAATTTGGTTCAAAGGACAGACACACTTATGGTTGTTCACAACCGCATGCTCCTCCAACTCCAGGAGACTCTTATAGCCTCCTTTACACTCTGTGGGTACTGGAAATTTTAAATCTCAATTTAAAATTAACAATCAATGAAAAAATAGGTTTCTCTAATTTATTTTTGTACTTTTTAAAAAAAACTTAATTTCTCTTGAAAGATTTCTTGTAGATCTTTGAATTTAATTTCTATTTTTCTGATTAAAAATAAATCATGGGCTGGTAAGACAATTCAATGTGGAAACACATCCACAGTCAAACTTGACCTGAGTTGAACCCATAAGAAGCCTGTGATAGAATGGGAGGACCTACTCAGTCAAGCTGTCCTCTGCCCTTGCCATATGTTTAAGTGTTTTGTAATACATATGCTGTATCATATTTAGAATTTTCTAAGTCCACATATCATTCATTTCAACTTCTACATTATTTCAATAAAAATAATAGCTTTTGAATTCTAAAAATGAGTTTTATATGGACAGAAATTCATGCAAATTAAAGATAATGTAGACAAACAACCAGAAATCAAGAAAGTGCTGTATCTTTGTAGCTAAACAAGCGTTACAGGTTATTTTTATCATACAACTGGATGAGCTTTGCCACTAGCTCTTTAAAACACAGAAACCTTGAACCCAAAGCCATAAATAGGTAAAAAAAACTATGTAAAAAAAGTAAGAATATTTTCAAATATGTCAAATTTATTATTAAAACTATACATTTTAAAACAATTATCCTTACTTTAATTACAATGATTTGATTTCTTTATTTGGGTTAGTGATTCAAGCATGGTAACTACTTGAGCTACGAAAATTCATCCTGAGTGGTTCAACCCAGACCCACAAAGACAAATGCGGTATTTGCTTTTATGTGGATATTAATTAGTTAAGTTGCTGATAAAAATGTTATGATCTGTATAACCATACAAGCTGGGTATAAAGTAAGGGACTAGTGGGAAGGGTGAAGCACCAGGAAAGACAGCTTCAACTGAATGTCTCTCACCAAAAGAAACTTCCAGTTCCAGGAATGATTTGCAGTTAATCAAGTTGTTAGTTAAAGGGGCCCCACGGAAACCGCCAAGCCACCAGGCCGTTGGCAAGGCTGTTGGTTGCTCTCCACAAACAAATAGTAAGGCCCTGTTCCTGAAGACAACATCTACATGACTCAATGAACATGGACAAACTGGGCTGGTGCCTACATAAAGCCTTCCCCACTTACAGACTAGTGTTTATGGTACAGAAAGGTATTTTGCACACTACCAAAGGAGAAAGTTAAACACCAAAGATGCAAAACCTTAGATCTACAGTGACGATCTGCTGCAAGTTGTGCTCATACGATAATGATATAAGAATGTGGAAGCAACCTACTAATGTCTGGTTGGGTTTAAGGCCCACTGCATGAGATGCAACCCTTCTTTGACACTGTGTAGGTGGCCAAGACCCGACACTAGAGAGGACAGAGACTAGGCAAAAACCAAGTACTCTTCTGCTAAAGTTACTTAGCCAATCAATGACTCCTAAGACCGTTTTTTATATGTTTATATCAGTGACTTACTCAGGCATCACCAGAAGTGCTTCTTATGCCAAGGATGGGAACAAATACAGAGACCCACAGCCAGACTATATATAGAGAGTGAGAGATGTTGGAACACTCAGTCCTAAATGGGACGTCAAATCCTACTCCATTTGGGATTAAGAGGTTCCCAAACAGGGAAAACTTTCTAAATATAGCATGACTGATCCCTATGTGAACATGCTAGACAGTGGCAGTAAGCACAGGACCTGGATATGTCCATGACATGTGGGGGTCACAGCACTGAGAGAAGAAAGAGACACCTGGCCCCATCCCTAACTCAGAAGCTATCTTCAATTTACAACCACTCATAAATAAAAAAAGAAAATAGTCTTCTCCAATGCAGTTTCAGTAGGAAGAGAAACCACTTTTAAGAGTAGGCTCCATCTCCAGCAGTATAAGCCAATACAAAACAAACTCCATGTTTTCTTTAGAGGTTCTGTCTTAAAATGTTTAGTCAGGGCATTTATTTGCTTTTAAATTTAATTTGATTTTTTAGCCTTATGGGTTCATGGTTTCAAATGCTGTGTTTTTAATAGGACCCTTGTGTGTGTAAATATGTCCATTGATGTGTCTCTATGTGATTTTGTGTATTTACTTTGACTATATTATTGTCCTTTTTCCCATTATAATTTGCTTTGTTTGATTTTACTTTTTGTTGATCTTTAGATGTCTGTTTTCTCATGAGATACAGAAAGGTGTGAATTTGGGTGAGAGGGTAAATGGTAAAGATATCAGGGGAGTGAAAGAAGGGAACCCATATTCTAACAAGCTGTCGATTGATTTTGATGCTGCCGATATGGCAGTAAAACAACAGGAAATGACAGTTGACTTCATCATAAAGTTCTATACCCAACTTGTCCATTAGCTACAAATGGGAAATGCTGTTTGCTACTCTAGGATCCCCGTCTGGTCTGTTGTCCAGGGAGAGTATTGACGAAGCTGATTGTTCATTCTTTTCTATTGTACTCCAAAGCTGTTGAATATCAAAAATTAAAGTCCTGAAGACAGAACTACCATATTTCATAACTATACTACTCCTAGGCATATACTCAAAGACTGGAATGCTGCCAAGATTTTCACATGTCTGTGCTTATTACTGCTTTATTCACTGTAACACAGAAATGAAACCAGCCTGTATGTATGTACATATATACATACAAAGATGAATGCATAATGAAAAGCTAATGCAGGAAAGCAGTAGAATTTTAATCAACCATAATGAAAATTGAAATTTTTGATTTAAAATGAGTAGATATAGAAATTACTATATTAAATGATACGACACAACCAAAATTCTGAAAGCCAAATGGGACATAGTATAACTTATATGTGAATACTACCTTTAAAATGTTACGTGTTCATATATGTATGTGTGAGTGTGGTTATAGGCGACAGAACCAGAAAAGGACCATGAAGACCAAAAGAGACTTAAAGGAAGCAGGGAAGAATAGTAGAACCTAATAACATGGACACAGGAAGCAGATAACTGTGAGTGGTAGGGTATTGATAAGGATGGTGGAAGGATGGAGGAGAAGAGAGGGAACTCAGATGGATGAAAATAAAGTATTTACGAGCATGCCACAAGGAAGCCTATTATTTTATATGTTAATTAAAATAAAGAGAAAAATTATGAACTATCATGATAAAATGTAAAAGAGTGAATTATAAAAATCAATCCTGATTTTCACAATACCTGTGCACCGGCTTATCATTGTAAAAGCATCATACTTCTATCTATAGATGAGCAAACTGATATAGTAAAATAACCAATTTGCTTCCTCAACTTCATTATGACATGAAGATGTAGCCAGGACAGAATCTGAGTCTGTGATTCCAATGTTTACTCTTCTATCAAAATTCCTCTTCAATGTAAAAACTGATTGAACATAGATTATATTTCTTATGTGCATGTCGTCACTTTGACAAATATTCTCAGAGAATACCTGTTATCCTGTCTTATAAATCACATCCCTTCCTTACTCTGCAACAATTGCTACATAGCAAAAGTTTGTATTTCCTGCATACTTGCCCAGTGCAGATGGGAATTATTGTTTATGTACAATCAATATTTTACATTTCGGAGGAGTATTTGGTAAAAGTTTGAGTATTTAAATAATAGGAAATAACAATTTTTTTTGTAATTAGTTTAGATCACTAAAGCAGCTTTGGTTACAAAGTTATTAGTGAAACACCAGTGGCATTAATATTCTCAAGTACAATGTAGTTAAATTACTATTGTGACTGACTGATAATATTCAATAGAAAATTATCTCTGAATTCATCCTGGTAATTAACACTTATAATCACCTCGAATTTTAAAAGAAATATCCTCAATTAGTTTAATCACAGCAACTGACAAAATACCTTTATATAACTAAAACTTTGCCACTGGTGTCTGAACTCCCAAGGATATTTGTTACATGGCCACACATTTCTCTTTCTTAAAAGGCATCATTATCACTCTTTATTTTAATAGATAGGTATTCTCAGAGCTCAAATATACACAGGCATCCAAAAACCTTGTCAGTCATTTTGACAGGAAAAGAAAATCCTGAGCATCGCAGGGGTCAAATATTACCTGACCTTTTGCCCTCAAACATCAGGGAGTACTCAGTTATTAATTCAGCCTTTGTTGTCAAAAGACATGTTACTTTCATTCGGTGATTCCAGAGTCTAAGAAAAGAGTTTCGTTGCATTGAAATTCTCAAGAGCAAGAAAAATTATAAAGAAGTAAAAATTATAAAACTGTTAAAGACAAATTTGAAACAAGTGAAAAGTTCTAAGTACTTAAAACTGTTTTTAGAGTACAGAACTGTAATTGTTAAAACTGTTTCTTCAATCTGTGCCTGGTTATTTCCAATATTTATGCATGCGGTACTAAGGTTCAGCTTTTTATGGCAAAAACAATGTTGTATTCTAGTTTATTCTCTACCACATTTCCAGATACGCTTACATAATACCTAGTGGGAACATTTGGTCAGAGGACATGAATCTGAAAACAGCATCCTTAGCTTTCTCCAGGACTAGGAATTTTCCATGTGTAGCGTGAAACAAAGAGAGAATCACTTAGTGTAAGACTTCTGCATCTATTGTACCCATGTCATGCATCAGAGTGGGCTGCTCAAGAAAGCATGCATTGGGAAAAGATCTTTTAAAAACTTTGTATCTCTTTACAAATAGAGGGCACCATATTGTTTGTAAAAACTGCTTCATGGAAAAGATGCTAAACATCTATTAAACCACCTACCAGCTATTCCTGAAAAGCAAGTCTATGCAATGATAATGATCCCAGATACCAATTAAAAGGCAATAGGCTTGAACTGAAAAAGAACTGCTATTGGAAACTGGGCTCCTTTAGAGTTAACCAGGTGGCAGAGTACTTTCAAGATGAAAGTGGTGGGCGGAGGGGAGGGGGGAAGAGGGCATTCTCCAGATTGTGAGGAGATGCTTGCTTCTGCTTGCTGTTCATCCTGGCGTTCCTCAGGCTTGGTGAAGTGATTCACGTTGTAGTCAGTCATAACTTCACTAAAGTGTGCAGTCAACAAGATGCCAAAATTAAGAAAATCTTGAAAGTTCAAAATGGAGTAAAATTCACTTTCCGAACCTTAGATGCCACTTTCTATTTAAATATCACTATAAAATAGCATAATGCATCTGAATAATGTTTCTTCCTTAGCACATCTTGATAAATGTGTTTATAAGAGGCCAATTAATGTGGTCTTTGTGTATAAAAACAGAATTTTTGCAGGCCCACTGCATTGCTCAGAAAGTCATTTCTTTCTTTTGTTTTTGGTCATGTGTTATTTGGCAGGTGACTGTTGTTTCAACATTTAGTCTTTACAAACAGGTCGGTTTTATAGGAAACATTGGTAATTTTTTTTAAATAATAGGTCTGAGAGCTTCTGTACGTGAAGATTTATTATATGTAACAATATCGAGGATAGACAATGTGCACTTACCCTAATAAAAGCAAGTATATCCATGGTCAAGTACAGTATGCTAGAACTGACATATAGAATGTCCCTTCAAATATCAGTTATGCAGACTTAGAGCCTCTGAGGTTTCCATGACGATTGTTAACTTAGCCTTATAATCATGTATTTAAATATGAGAGATACCTTAAAGTATGGATCCATGTATAAATAAAACTCTAAATATATTCATTAATCTATAATGTTTTCCATAAAAATACCCAGAAATAGGAAGTTTAAATATGGAAATGTATTCTAATGTTTATTTTCATTCTCGGGCTTTTATTAAGCCAGCTAGTTTCCATGTGCAAATTATTTGCTTGAATAGCACTTGATAGTCACCTTAGAATTGATGTTATCTAAATTAAATCTATTGAGTCTATTGGAAAACTTTGAGATTTCACACATGACTCACTTCTATTGTCTGAAATAATTTGGTCAAAAAGCAAAATATGGTAAATTTCCTTATACAAATACTTTTTTGCATTTAGCATGCATTTGAGAATCATGAAGAGTAATTTTAAATATTTTAATAAGCCATTTGTTTGCCTCAGTGCATAGTACAATTTTAGTGATAATCTGGTGTATCATAATAGAGAAGATTGATCAGCTCTTATTGCATTTGCTGGAGAGAATGAATATAATTGCATGTGATTTTAATAAAGATTTAGTTTAGAAGAAAGGTATGTCATTTCTCCCCCACTTTATTAAAATCTCATATGACCATGAGGATATTAAGCTTTGCATTAGAGCATAACTGATATTATAAATTACTTGTCATACTAATGGTGCAATTAATCAAAGAAAATGTCAGGAAAGTAAGGAAGATTACTCCACAAGTTTGTAATAAACAGATTTTCTAGTATGGGGTTCTATAAAAATATGAATACGACTTCCAGAACATCTTCCATTTTTCTTCCTGACTGATGAATGGTTCCTTTGTAGTTTGGATTCATGGTTAAGTTAACAAATAAAGGGAGTAGCAAGCAAATGGTTGCACAGATACCGTTAGAACTGGAATAAACTGAAACATTTTTAGTCCCTGATATTCCTGTGCTTTTCTATATATACACTCAGAAATTTCTAGCCGCGATTCAAATGGCATTGTCATAAAATGATGTCACTTTACACCATAAACACCTGCAAGCCAGTCTCAGACCATAGTCTACTGCAGACTACTGAACTCTTGAAGTGGCATGCTGATATATTAATTAACTGCTTGGTTACATATTTTAATTGCTATTTTTATTGCGACTTTTATCGACTAACCTATTACAATACTTACTTAACTATGTTTAAACTTTGAACTATATTTACTAGAAATTTATGAATGTTAGGTTATAATATTAGATGTTAATATTTCTAAGTGCACAAATTATAGTTTATAATCCACAAAAGTTGACATTTAACTGTCCCTTCACATTCTACTGATGTTTAGTCTCCAGATTGACACGGACATGATATTCTTCTTAGAGAATACTGAAAACAATTTCTTGATGTAAAGAATGTGGTAAATAAACTCAGTTCACATTATGTCAGATACCCTTACTTAAAATGGTATTGCATGGTAGGCATGTGCCTGCCTCATAAATGTCACCTGCATATAATTTGATGTGACAAATTTCACCACTTTATTAAATCATCTGCTGTGGGACGATGAAGATTTCCTGTGATGTGAATTTCACAATCATGGGTGAATGAAATAGGAAGAAAGGTACATGGATGAAAATTTTGGCAGAAGCATTCATAGAGAGGAAATCTACGTCTGGACTATGTGTGCCAGTGTAAGTGGAGACTGTGCTTTGGTTTTCCGGTCACCCACACCCAAATAATCCCACAAAACTATATTAATTCCAACACTGTTTGGCCAATGACTCATATTCGTATCTAGCTCTTACATCTTAAATTAGCCCATTTCTGTCTGTCCATCTATCTGTCTGTCTATCGCCATGAGGCTGTGTCTTTCCAGTAAGGTTTGCCATCCTTCTTGTTTGGCAGCTGCATGGTGTCTGCTCAACTCTGCCTTTCTTTCTCCCTACATTTTGTTTAGTTTTCCTATCTAGCTCTATTCTGCCCTGCCATAGGCCAGGGAGATTCTTTATTAACCAATGTTAATAAAAAATAAAACCAGCATACGGAGGGAATCCCAATCATTTCAGTAAGGGTAAAGAATAGTTATTTTCCATCATGGGTGTCAGAAAACAGTCCAAGACTGGAGTTGGTGAAGAGATTTCTGAGTGATTGTGAGAGCCCAAAGAAAGCAAGATATGAGTCCTGTGACCTCAGTTGTAAAATACAACTCTTTATTCACTGTCATTTCTACCCAGAGAAAGCAATGTATCAGAATCAAGCTCAAATTTCTACCATAATGGGCACAGTGCTTTGGAGCTGTACCATAAAGGCTACCACTTGCCATAGGACTAAGTGCACTCTTCACACTAAACTCTTCCATAAGCTCCTTCTGCACTCTGAAACTAAACTTTAATTACAAAATCACAACCGGTAGAGATTTATTGTCAGAAAAAAAACAATAAGTTTAAAGACTTCATGCAAGGATATATTTGTGGGAACTCTCAAAAGAAAACATCAAATCTTTACCAGACAAAGAAATATAGGTTTGAATGCTAAAATAAAAGCTGAAGCTTTTATTCATAGCTGGAATTTCTTCTTCCTTAGGAAACAGTTGTCTTTATTTTGAAGGTCATATCAGAGTCAAAAGTCTTACAAATAATTTTTCTAAAATGCTACCCAGTGAAAGCAAAGTACCAGAATCGTACTAAAACTGGAAAATATTTTCAGATAACAATGTTAAAAATGTAAGTTCAAAAATATAATTTTAATTCAATAGGTTCATCTTGTAAGGAAAACAAAACACACCAAGTTATCAATATTCAATGAAATAAATATGAAGATAGGAAAAAAGGGCAAAATCAGGGGTATCTTTAGCTCATCTCTACCCTACAAAGGTGTTTAAGTGTATAATGTGATATTTAGAGATTTAGAGAACTAAAAGGTGTTGAGCATGTCAGCTTCCTACACATTCCTCAAACACTTTTCATTTTCTTGTGGTGTTTATAAGTGAACTATTGTGGCTTAAGTCGAGGAAACATTTTATTTCTATGAATGATGCAATGGTAACATTAAGCAGAGATGTCCCTTATTGTCATTATGGTCAAAGGACCATTGTTATTTGTGAGGTGATAAAAGGTTTAGGTACCAGAAAGAAATTTTTATAATCCCCATTTCTAACCATGTGGCTGCATGCCAAAGGCAGAGTAGTAATTATTTCCCTGATGTAACTTTCCTGGTTAGAGAGTTGTCTCAACTGTTGACTTCTGAGGAAGGATTACTTGTTCTCTGGCAAAAGAGCTCAACTAGCAAGGTTTGAATTCCCAGTAAAACTGAGGTGCATTTCTTGCCCACTAAATTGATGGTAGAAAGTACCTTTCTTTTATACAAGTATGCTATTCATATACATTATATGTGAGTTATAAATATGATCAGGAAAATTAAAGGAAACGGTGAAATAGTTCAGATAATTTTGTATAAGTTTCTACATGGAAGAGTCTAGCAAAATAATGATTTGCTTGGATCTTTAATTATGAAAAATAAAACAAGGCATTTCCAACATAAATGGCACATGAAAGATCTCTAAAGATGATCTTCAAAATATGAATTATTTAATCATAGCATTCTCGAACATACTTAGAGCTGACCTTCTTCCCACCATGTCTCTATTGCCCATCACTGTTTTATATTTTTACCCCGGTATCCCACATTCCGCATTCACATCACGTGTTCTCTTTCCTCCCCTACCCTTTGCCCTTAAAACATTTCTTTTCAATTTCCTCTCATGTGTCTCTTTTTAGTTAACTGGTGTTGGTATTCAGAGAGATCATTAAATACATGCAGTTTAATTGATATATTTTGTATTTTTAGCTTTTATTATTATTTAGCTAATTATGCCACTTTAAAATACTTGTTTTGTTGTTGTTGTTTTTTAACCTAATGGATATTTGACTATAGAAATTTGTATTAATTTTAAATAGCTATATCTATCTGGGATGAATTTTTTCTCTTCTTATTTATTTTTAAATTTTCTGCTTTGTTTTGTGTTGAGGTGGGTCTTACTTTATTTGTATCCAAGGTTGGCCTATAACTCACTATGATGATCAGATCACCTGAAACACACAACAGTCCTCCTCCCTGGAATTTTCCAATACAGGCATGAGCTATCAGGCTGCCTGAAACTTAAGCCTTATTTTTTATACATTCCCTTTCATCCCTCTATCCCTTCCTATGTTCCCTCCCTCCAACTCTTTAGATGTGTCCCCTCCATTCTCCAATAGATGGTCTCATTTCCCCGTTATTGCCGTCACACTAAAACACACATATGTATAAGTATGCACAAATATACAAGTGTAACCTGTTGAACCCAATTTTTGTTGTTTCTACAGTTTCAGGGTTGTACATTTTGTCTTGGATAAGCAACGAGGGAGCTTATTCCTGGGAGAGATTGTTTCCTCTTCTGGCACTAGCCGTCAGTCTTCTGTAGTCTTTGTTGAAGGGCAGACCTCCATGAGGGATGTTTTTCCTTCTTTAATAATGTCATTAGTTTGGGCTTTTTTTTTTACCAATATATTTCTATAAAATACTGTTTCATAGCAGACTTCCTAATATTCTGGATCTTCCAATCTTTCTGCCCCCCTCTTCCAAGATGTTCCCTGAGTCATAGATACAGAAGCTGCAATAGTTGGGACTCTTACTTCTTTCCCTCCCTTAGAAGCTGGCAAATTATTTTCTGGTAGCATGAAAGCTAGACTGCAGATATAAGGCTTCAGGATAGATTTAACTTGAATATTTGCTCTTAATTATGTGGTGTTTTCAACCATAAGGGCTTAATTTCATCCTCTGAGAATAGCAATACTGTATATTGGTTGGGGAGTCATCTGGCTACCCTGACCAACTGTATGAAAGGAGTTTCTCCTGGCATGGGACTGGAATTTTGTTAGTCTGTGTTTCTTGTGAGGAATATTGTCAACCAAAGTTGCATAATTTTATTTAAATATGTAAACACACATATTGTGTAGTGCATAATTTTTGGAAAGTATAAAATAAACCTTGAGGCTTTAATTGAAAACCGTAAGTCTTCACAGCATTTTAAGGAGAACTTCGTGTCATAAGACTGAACCACAATTAATAAAAACTCAGAGAAATTTGGGTTCAACCTGAAGACCCAAAAAGCAAAGCAACCAGCCATTATTAGGTCTTATCTTAACCTTAGTTCGAAATGGCGATCCTGCCTCTAGGAATCTTAGAATGAGACTGTGACTGAGAGATGTCTCCTCACACCACTGGGAATAAAGGTATGCACTGCCCAGTTTCTATGGCAATTAGTCTGGCTACTGGTATTAAAGGTGTATGTTACCATAACTTGATCTGTAAAGCTGAGCAGTGGGACTGTTTATCTCTTAGATATTCAGGCGAGCTTTTTTATTAAAATACAGTTAAAATGCCACTACATAGAATTAAAGTAATTGACTAGAATGTAGGTGTGAAGGTTCTATGTAGGAACCGGCTTGACTTCTCTATGTTCAATGAGTTTTGCCGGCATTGTCTTTTCTCAAGGGACCTTGCTATCAGTTTGTGGAGACCAACCAATCATTTTGCCCACAGGCTAGAATGTTTGGAAATTTCCACGAGACTCGTTGAGCCAAGAACTAGCTTCATTTGGAGACCCCCCCCCCCCCATTTAGGATTTTATCTCCTCCATTATTTAGAGATTTAACTAATATTACCTTCACATATTTTAACAAGGTTCCAAAGTATGAGGTTTCAATATTCTCCCTTAATTCCAGCTGTCTCTCCACATTTCCCCACCTAATTTACCTTCCCCCTCCCCACCTAATCCTCCTGTTCCTGTCCCTTCCACCACCAGTCTACCCATAAAATCTACTCTATTTCCCTCACCCAGGAGACTCATGTTTCCTGCCCTATCCCTTCCTCAAAACATAATCTCTCTGGATCTATGGGTTGTACTTTGGTTTTCATTTATTTAATGGCTATTATTCACATATTCTAGTGTTTTTATAGGAAGGTGCTCTGCAAGTTACCAAAAAAGAAACATATATGCCAAACCAGCCACAAACCTTTTGAGACACAATGCTGTCCTGCCTGCAAATTATGTGGGTCAATGGTGGAACAAAGCTTCTGGGTAACCAACCAGTGTCTGACTGGACTTAGGGCCCGCAACATGAGATAAAACCCATACCATAAACTTTTTGGGTAACCTAGAACCAAAGGCTGGATATCCCAGAGACTTAGGATAAAAACAAATATAAGTAGTTAATAAAAAAAAACACAGTGGTGTTAAAATGATCCCTGATGATACTCTGCTATACTCATTGATCAGTAACTTATTCATCTGTCATCAAAGAAGCTTCCTCCTACAGCAGATGGGAACACATACAAAGGAATACAGCTAGATATTATGTAGAAAGTGAGAGACATTGGAACACATAGCTCTTGTATGTCTCCATCAAATCCCTCTGCTACAGTTCAGGGAACTCCACATATGAGGGAGCAGAAAGAGTATAAGACCCAAAGGAGATGGAGGACATCAATAGAATAAGTCCCTCTAAATCAATTGGGCAATGCTCATATAAATTCACAGAGACTAAAGCAGCAAGCATAGGACCCATACAGGTCTGTACCAGACCCTCGTTGTATATATTATAGCTTTCACCTCAGTATTTTTATGGGACTCCTGAGTATGTCAAGAAGTGGGTCTCTGATTTTTATGCCTTCTCTTGGGCTCTTTTCCTTCTCTTGACTTGCCTACTCTAAGTTCAACATGAACGATTTTACTCTACCTTATTATATTTTATTTTGTTATGGTTTATTGATATCTCTTAGAAGTCTGTCTTTTTCTAATAAGAGAAAGAAAGGGAGTACCCAGAAGTGAGGGGAGGCAGAAAGGAAGTAGAAGTTGTAGAGTGAGGGTATGAGAAAAAAAGTCTATTTTCAATCAAAGGAAACTAATCCAAATGAGGACACAATTTTCTTTCCTATCTTAAAGAAGGATTGGAGCCAAATATTCAGTATTGTTTCCCATGATTGTTCTACATTCATTGCCACTCCAGAAAAAAAGGATAAAGGTAAGAAATAACACACTGCAAATGGACTCACAGAACAGAAAGGCAAACTAAGTGCTGCTACTTGAGTTTAGGAAAGAATGTGGTAACACAATAATTCCATAGTGTGACATTTGTTTGAACATGAGGAATTTTCAAGTGAACTAGTGGGAAAGAAAATATTATTTCAATAAACAGTTTTAGGAAAACATACTTTGTTTTCAAGTGAACTTATTCTCCCTGTATCAAAATAAAGGACTTGCTTTGGCTTGTTCTTGGCATTTTGCTGGGAATGTATGTGGTGAATAACCTTTCAAAATAATTTATTAAAATGTCTATTAATGTCAATCTTTACTCCTGTGTGACAGTCCCTGTCAAAAATGACTTGTCCTAGATATAAAGAAATGACTGTGCTATAACAACTCCTGATTAGAGGTATATTTGTCCTTTGATCTTTCAATTTGATTAATCCAGTTGAACCTGAATGCCTGCAAATGACAGGAAGCACAGGCCAATGGCTTGCATCTCAGTAGAAGGCTGAACACCAAGCTCAGCCAAGGAATGAGGATGCTTATATGAATCCTAGCGAGATCTTGGTGCAATCCTGTCCAGTGTTGTTTCTGTCCTGGTAAGGTTTTCAAATTTTCAATGTATGAATTTGATATTTGACAGAGCAAAAGAGAAAGGCACCGAGCAAAATTCAGTGTCAACTGAAACATTTTTCTCCCTTAAAGATGTTTAAGGTTGTCTGGAAAAAGTCCAACAGAGATTATTTAGCAGCTAATTAGATGTTATTTTAGTATTAGAGAATGAAATCAAACATCATCTGGTTTATGTCTCTTCATATTAGTGGGGGGAAGGTAGAAGTACCAGTTCGTTGCAATTGACAGATAACTGCCTCCAAGACTACAGAAGTAACTAGTCTCACAAAACACTGCAAATAGCCTCTAGTTCTGGGTGTTTTGTCATTGTACATTTACATAACAGTTTGTATCTTCACCAATAGTACATCAGTTTCTTTCCTATTGCTGTGACAAAAATACCATGACCAGAAGCAACTTAATTATGAAATTTTGTTTGGGCTTACAGTTCCAGAAATAGAGTCCATAATAGTTGGAAAGACAGGGTATTCTACAGGAAAGGAAGCTGAACAATCACCTCACAACAACGTCGAAGAAGTAGTGATAACAAATGGAAGTGAGCCAAGACTATAAGCTCTCAAAACCTATCAGCAGCAACCTGCTGTTCCTGCAATGATCCTATTTAAATGTTTCATAACATCTCAAACAGAAGCTCAAACTGGAGTATAGATAAAGATACTGTTTGTGTCTTCTCTTTCATTCCATAAGCTGTTAAATATCATCATTGCCTTTATTGCTCACTTTGTGTCCTGTGACTATAATATCCACTGTCTGATATGTTGTAGTTTTAAAAAGACATCCTAATAATCCAGGCATTTGAATACCTATTTCCCAGTTGAAGGCTATTTAGGAAGGCTTTGAAATACAACTTTACTGGAGGAAATATGTTACTTAAGGTGCACATTCAAGTTTTAAAAGACTCTCATACCATTTTAAATTCAGAGTTTGCTTCGTTTCCTGTCTATGGTTTGAGACATGATTTCTCATCCCAGTTCTTTCTGCCATGGCTGTTTCTTGCTCTCCTCACAATATGGACCTTATTTAACCCACTGAAATTGTAATCTTTAAATATTCCCTATATTCTAAAAATGGCCTTAGTCGTGATATTTTAGACACACACATGCACACACACACACACACACACACACACACACACAGAGAGAGAGAGAGAGAGAGAGAGAGAGAGAGAGAGAGAGAGAGAGAGAGAGATCCCATAAAAACAGAAAATGCAGGGGGAAACCCTTGACAAACCACTATAAGACAAAGACACTCAAAAAATGTTACTGAGTATCTTTTGTGATTACCATTCACTGATGAAGATGGGGTCTGAGCTTGTCATTTATATTCCCAATGAGACCTCATTGGAGAATTGATTTTTCATTTGCTAGTGTGTTGTGGATTGTTTTAAAATGGGTTACATTTGTTTGTTCTGTGGAACATGTGTTCAATGATGCAAAAATGTGTTGCATTCTTTTATGTTGCATTAATTAAACTCTGTGAAGCAGTGTTACTTTGCCTGTCTAAAATACCTGATTAATATAGTAAAGAGCTGAATGGTCAATAGCAAGGGAGGAGAAAAGATAGGCAGGGATGGTAGAAAAAATAAATAGAAGGAGAAAAAGAGGGCTCCGGGAGTGAGGGAAGATCAAGAAGCAGGATAAGGAGGAGGACTCCAGGGACCAACCACCCAGCTACACAGAGTAAGGCATGGAATAAGAAGTAAAGAAGGGTGTATAAAAGTAGAGAAATATAAAAGCCCAAAGGCAAAAGGTAGATGGAATAGCTTTTTAAAAGCTGGCTAGAAACAAGCCAGGCTAAGGCCAGGCATTTGAAAGAAAGAATAAGACTCTGTATGTGATTTATTTGAGAGCTAGGTAGGCAGACCCCCAAAAGAATAAAAACTAAAAGGGTAAAACCAACCAAAAACACTTGTGGTTGTCAATTGGAAATAGCTTCTGGGTCATATATAGGGTCTTCATTCACTTCTCTCTGTGCTGGTACCTCACCTGTACAGATCCTTTTATGTCCTGTGTATGCATCCACAGTCTCTGTGAGTTTAATGTATGTGTCAGTCCTGCTATGCAGACCTTGGACCTTGCTTACTTTTTGTTTCCAGCCCCTCTGGAATTTGCAATCTCTCTATACCACTGTGTAGGCATTTTCTTCAGCAACAGAGCCTTAACATGAGTTTGTGAAGAGCAACCAATAGTCTCAGTAATAGCCTGTTTGTTTGGGACATTTGGTTCAACAAGTCAATTAAATGTAATCCATTCCTAGAATGGCAATCTTCATTTGATGATGAGAGATATCCAGTGAGGCTTCATCGCCTTTGTTATTTGGCTGTTTCATTCATTCATATCACTGTCAGGTAATATGAATACAATTTAGGAAGCTACTACTGTACTAGGTAACCCCTCAAATGGTCCTTCGTATTTGCTGGCCTCCTTATATTCTCTCCATGGCCTCATTTTCCCCTTCCTCTTTGATCCTCCAACACAGATTTCCCCAACCCAATCCATCCAAACTACCCATTCTATTTGCTCTCCTTAGGGTGATCCATCATCCTGCCCTAAGCAGTTACTCTTAACCTACCTTCTGTGGTTATATGATTTTAACTTACTTATTGAAAGCTTAACAGATAACATCCTTTTATAAGTCAATAAATACTTTACTTGTCTTTGGGGGACTGAGATACCTCTACCAGTATTTTTTTTCTTTCTACATTTATTTATCTCTAAATTTTATTTTTAACAGCTAAGTAAATATTTTATTGTATAAGTGTACCAAATTTTCTTTACCCATTCATCTGTTGATGGACATCTATTCTGTTTTCAATTTTTGGCTATTATGAATAGAGCAGCAACGAACACAGTTGACCAGTTGTCTCCATAGTAATATGTAGAATCCTTTGGGTACACGTTATAAGTAAATATTGAGATAAATCTGTTTTCAGCTTCCTGATGACTGTTGCACTGATTTCCATAGTGGCTGTACAAATTTCCTCTCCCAGAAATGTATGCATGTCCTCCTTTCTCTCTATTCTTACCCACATGCGTTGTGTACTGCCATTTGTTTTATTGATCATGGCTATTCTTACTGGACACATAGTTTATTTAAAAATATAAACTCGCTTTCTTTTTCCTGACAGAAATGGCAATATATAAGACCCTCAAAAATGTGGCCTCCATAGCTTTTCTAAGCTGTGTGTGAATGAATGAATGCTGTATGTGGCAGAATAATGTATGAACTCAAATCTCTAGATAGCTATAGAAGGCTGTCAAATGGGGCAAATTTCATAAGGACATCAATTTGATCACATTTGAAACCACAAATTATATCTAAAATTTGTAGGCAAACAATTACACCAAACTATGGGCTCTGGTGACATCTTTTCAGTTATCTTCAACATGAAATGCCTTGTTTCTAGCAAGGATCTAGGTCATGTATGACTGTTGCCTTGACATTTTAAAGAACACTCTGTATTAGTACAGTCTCAGCATTGTTTTAATATATACTTTCAGCAGCTCATTAATTTGGCATTGTAGAAACAAAAGAACAAAGAATTACAAAGAATGAAAAAGAAGTTAGTGCATGCACTAGGTGTTTTGTGTGTCAACTTGACATTTAAGCAAGAGTCATCAGAGGAAGGAACCTCAGCTGAGGAAATGCTTCCTTGAGACCAAGCTGAAAAGCATTTTCTCATTTAGTGATCTACAGGACACGGCCCAGGCCTGTTGGTCCTGGTTTCTATAAGAAGGTAGACTGAGCAAGTCATGGACAGCAAACCAGTAATTTGCATACCTCCAAGTCTTCTGTATCAACTTCTGCCTCTACGATCCTGCCCTATTTGAGTCCCATCCTGATTTCTTTCAGTGATGAACAGCAATGATGAAATGTGAGTCAAATAAATCCTTTCCTCCCCAACGTGCTTTGCTTTTTCATCAAGGTAGTAATAGAAATTCTAACTAAAAAAGTTAAAGATTTCTTTTCATTAAAAATGTTAGAGCATATGGTCAAGCCAGTGAAAATGAATTTTATGAATAATATTCATTCACCATCCATAACAATGTATCAAAACTAACTTGAAAGATTCTTCAGGCTTTGAGCAAGTGATAAAGCTATAGAGAGCCCGTCTTTATAAAGTTGGCATCCATTTATCATCCATTAGATTAAGCTTTCAAAGATATTCTTTATTTCTATAAAGAAACACAATGACCTGAAACAGAAGTTACTTTCCCGGGCCCCTACTTCTTAGTAATAAAACTCAGGCCCGATGGTGTTTAAGAAAGAATAACCTGAGGAATGTCTTCATTATAAAGAGCAAAATCAGAATTAGATATAGTGACAGAAGAGGACGGTGGGTTAAGGCATCAGTGCTTTGTAATCCTGTGGATTTTATATTAAAGCTGACACAACAAGTAGATGATATTCAAAGCTCATGGACTGTTTCTAGTAATAATGTAGTAGTTTAAATTAAGCTAATCCTCATGCAATTAATACTAGATCTGTGAAAATATCTCAACAACAGGTAAGTGGAATAAAACATAAGAAAATCAATACAATGAAAAGAAAGGCAATTTGAACCTTACAAAGGGAATTAATACCATCTGATCACTGGACTATCAGTGTCTAGTTTAATCACTGGGCCAGAAGGATCACTGGAAGTTAGGTTTAGAAGAGTCTATGGGAGATAATGGCCATGAGAAATAAAATAGAGATTATATAGAAAAGTAGGGAATGGACAGATTTATGTCAAATTGACCTGAATTGACAAATCTAATCTAACAAGTGCACCATTATCCTAGCCTATATTGCATGCACTATATAGTACATTACAGAATACTTTCAGATATGTTATTTCTTACCAGTTCCTGGTTCAGATAATCCTACTTTCATTTTACAACCTAGAATATATTGTATAAGAATCAGCCTCCCCAGAGTCAGATCACACATAAGTGGTCAAACTATTATTTAAATTCTGGTCTTCAAATTCCAAATTGCTGACCAATTTTAACAATAGCACCAAAAATTGAAGTGTAGTTAGACATATCAAAATTAAATTTCTTGAAACCAAGGATAAGAAACAATCTTGAAATCTCTGAGGAAGAAAAATGACACATTATTACATAGAGAAAAACAACATGAATTGTCATGATTGTCTCATCAAAAAATACATAGGTCAGGATGAGCAGAATAGCATAAATATAATTATTTTAAAAGATACATCAACCCAAATTCTACATCTATTTAAGATTTTCTTTATTGGTATCTTATACTTTGTCATTAGGAGGATAATAAAACGTATCTTCTTACAGTATGCTGTATGTAAAATATGGCACAAAAACTTTAGGTAGTGGGAAATGATGCCAGAGTATAACTTTCATCTTTAAGTAATGAATAAATCAGAAACGATAATAATTTAATAAATTAAAGTACTTTTCTAGTTATATTAAATACATGCGAATATGTGAAATAAATATGACAAAATGAGAACTTTCCTTACATATGCATCTAATATTTACGACACCTGAAAGAGAAGAGAAACTGGAGCTTGAAAGATGTTTGTATGGTTTGAAGCCCTCTACACTTAACATGAAGCTAAGTAGTATTAACTCCAGCTTAGTTGTAAAGGTTGCAAAGACAGAGACTGAATATTTAATGAAAAGGATAGGACCATTATACTGCATCCTAAGGGCACAGTTTATATACAAAGCTTCAGCAAGACAGAAACTAAATACGATGGAGCAAATATAATATGCTTACAACAAATACAAAAACGTTTGAGTGGAAAAATTCATACTGAGTAAAATACAAGTCAAATGTGGTCATTAACAAAACGATGGCTTTGTAATAAACAGTAACAGCTGGAAAGATACAATAATTATAAATGTATTAGTATCTGATAACAAAGTATTGAGTTTCAAAAACAAAAGAGCAGAATTAGGAATCATGATAGGAAATTTCAACATTCTTCTTGCAGGATAACAGGATAATTATCAAAAACAAATAAACAAACAAAAGCAAAGAAACAAAAAACACTAGATAAAGAAGAGATAGATAAATTTACCAATTCCCTAATGGCATTTGGAGAACATTCAATAATTCTTCCCCAGTGTGTACTGAATGTCTATTAAAAGGGCCTCAGAATACGCCTCCATTTTTATTTATAAGAATTCAAAGAATAAATTCTTGCAAAGTATCATTTCTGACAGCAAATGAATTACATTATAATTCTGTAAAAAGAAGTCATCTATGAAAATCTCAGCTAGACTTGAGACAGCATGCTTCTAAATGACCTACAGAGAAGTAACGATACAGCAGAGGAAGTCAGAGGGCCCTGTGCACTGAACCAGAGGAACATGTAATGATGTATACAAGTTTAGGAAAGAAAAAATCATTTTGTTTTAGTGTATTTTAAATATGTAAGAAAAATAAATATTTAAAAGGACTCCTTTTGATAAAAGGGTAAAATCATCATGAGACACAAATAAATAAGACTTGGATGTGTGTTCGGTATGTAGATGAACAGTGTGTACAAATATATATAGTACGCTGTGCTGTCTTTAATACTGACTTAGAAGAATTTCTTCTACATGAATTTACAGCAATAAACAATCCAGATAACTCCATTATTAGATAAAGGACAAGAGCCTTTAAAATTGTTTTTATATCTAAATTAATTATTTTAATTAACCGTAAATAAAAGAATGATAGCCCCATTCATACTGATGGGAGATTATTTTTAAAACTAATGAACCTAGGAGGAGATAAAATTAAATGAAGAATTTGTTTTAAGCTATTTCATCTTTCTTATCTTATGAAGCTCTTGAGCCTTCTATATTTCCCCACAGCAGAAAAGTATAAAAATATTTCCTACCTCACACTCAGATATTTGTTCCTGGGCTCCCCATTCCACATTACTTTAGTGTACTAATAATGGATACATCCTTAGTATTTTGAGTATTGCATGTTATATTTGTAGATGTGCTGTGGAATAGCTGTGTTTTCTTGTTCTTTAAAATAAAGCATTAGAATTGTTTTCTTTTTTTAAGCCTGATTGATTTTTTTTTTCTTTATTCATTTTACATAACAACCACAGTTCCCCCTCCTTCCCCACCCTTACTTTTAAAAGGTAGGCCTCCCATAGGGAATCAGCAAAATGTTTCACATTAAGTCCAGGTAGGACCAATTCCCTTCCCCCTGCATCATGACTGAGCAAAGTGTTCCACCATCTGGGAATAGGCTCCAAAAAGCCAGCTCATGAACCAGGGTAGACCTGGTTCTCCGGCAGCTCACCATGCCCCCCCCCCCCGCCACTCACCATGGTCCCTTCAAACAGATTAAGATTCACATTTGCCATCCACATGCAGAGGGCCTAGTTCAGTCCCATGCAGGCTCCACAGCAGTTGGTCTGGAGTTTATGAGTTCCCATGAGCTTGGGTCAATTGTATTTGTGGGTTTCCCCTTCAGAATCTTGGCACACCCCCCTTACTCATATAATACCTCCCCCTTATCTTCAACTGCACTCCCTGAGCTTTGATCTCAGCCTGGTGCTTGGCTATGAATCTCTGTAAATGCTTCCATCAGTTGCTTGATGAAGGTTTTCTGATGACAGTTAGGGTATTCACCAATCTGATTGCAAGAGAAGGTCAGTTCAGGAACACTCTCCAATATTGTTAGGAGTCATAGCTGGGGTCATCCCTGTGGATTCTTGGTAATTTCCCTAGCACCGAGTTTCTCCCTTGCCCGGGAATGGCTCCCTCTGTTAAGCTATCTCCTTCATTGCTCTCCCACATCAAACCTCCCCAAACTCAACCATTCCATTCCTTCATGTTCCCATCCTCCTTGTTCTCTCCTCTATCCCCACCCCCACTTTTACCCAGGAGATCTCATCTAGTTTCCTTTTCCAGGACATTTCATGCATCCTACTTAGTACCTTCTTTGTTACCTACCTTCTCTGGGACTGTGGATTGTAGTCTGGTTATCCTTTGCTTTACGTCTCGTATCCACTTATGAGGATATGTACCACGTGTGGATTTCTGGGACTGCATACCTCACTCGGGAGGTTTTTTTTTTTTTAATGGATCCATCCATTTTCCTACAAATTTTGTGATGTCATTGTTATATTTTACAACTGGGTAATACTCATGTAAAATGTACCATGTTTTCTTAATGCATTCTTCTGTTGAAGGGTGTCTAGATGGTTTCTAGGTTCAATTGTCAATAATGCTTCTATGAGCATAGTTGAGCAGGGTCCTTGTGGTATGGTTTAGTATCCTTTGGGTATGTGTCCAAGAAGCATTCTCCTTTTATAAAAATGTTAAAAATCAGAATTTTTAGCTACAAATATTCTAAATGCCACTGGTCCCCCTGGACTGGGTTTTCTCAGTCCTGCTGTTCTCAAAGCCACTTATGAAATAACCACTCTGAGACTTAATATTAATTACATACTCTTTCTTTTCTGTAAGTGTTTAGTCTCTTTGTTGTAGCGGCGTAAACGAATGCAGACAGTTTGTAAAAATATATATAGTTTTAATGTAGAAATAGACTTACAGAACCACCGTTCCCGTGGAGACCAGGAAAGTAGAAGAGACCGCTTGGAGCACGCTCGCCAAATTTATAGGCAGACATTAGCCCGAGGCGAACACGCCCCCTAAGGGGCGGGACTTATCCCTACATCTCCCCTTTTTGTCTAAATAAGACAGAACTAAACCAAATACAGCTACATACAATAACAACAAATAATAAATATAACAAACAATATTGAGAACAAAAGCTTTGCTAAACATTCTATCTCAAGGAGTCCAAATAATGTAAAGAGTAACTACAATTATATAATCTTCAACTCAGTCAAAGATCGGAGAAGGGAATAAACACTACTCAACAAACGAGATATATCCAAAATGTGCAACAATTGACAGAGACAACTGACTACCTGGGCAATCACCCAAAGTCTCGTTTGCAATGTTGAGTCAACCAATTTTGGCTAAGGCCTAACATAACTGACATACCATTATTAAAGGCAAGGAACTTTTCAAAACTATCTTACCCTGTCTTGGCAGGATATGACAGTCCTGTTTTATCTTTTGATGCACGCTCTGTATCTGTGTCAGTGGTTGAGGTATAGGCATTTCTTTGCCCAAAGGCCAGTTCTGCCAAATAGAAAGGCTCCAGGTGGAGTGTCTTTGATGCTCAACATTCTCTCGGGAATGGAGTGGTATTGCCAGGAGCAATTGTGTCTCACTATCACGAAACTCTGAGTTAGATTAAAGGCCATTTTCTACAGCTCTTTGAAGAGGTTGAAGATTATCTATCTATACTGAGTATAATCTCTATATATCTAAAGAACCTGATTAGTCTGATTATAAATGACAAACTTAGATGACTATTTATTTATATAATTCTCAATGTCTATCTAACTTAAAGACAAAGACAATAAACAACTGTGTAACAAATGAGGATAATGATCTCCAAATATAAACACTGTACAAATACACATTGCAATATGGTAAATATATATCAATGCACAAACATTATATAAGTATCTTAATCAGAGGTAGGAATGTACATTGCAATATGGTAAATGTATACAATATATATATCAATACAATATATGGCAATACATAAAAATGTTTTAAACAGACATAGAAACATGCATGCATACAATAGTCAATATAATTTAACTTTGTTTCAATATACAAGAATTGATACCAATATATTTGTCTAAAAGCAGTAACTCACAATTATAAATCTATAATCCCATCATTCCCTCTTTTTTTTTTCAAAATGGTCCCTGAGCTTATAAAATTCCTCCCCCAACCTCCCAACCCCTAAATGATGTCCCTAAACCCAGGGGTAAGCTTTACTGGGAGAGGGGACGACATCCTCTAGAATTACTTCCAGCTGTCATGGGGGCGACGTTCTTTCTGGGGGATCCTGTGAAAGTAAAATGATGGTTAAATTTCAAGATCAATATCTTTTAAAATTGCAAATAGTCTCTGAGTATTTTGTGGAGGTCTGGCCAGAATGTTGTACAAGATGTGCACCATTTCAGCTAACCAAGTTGGGATCGTCTTGTGCAGCTGGTATCCAAAACAGGTCTTGTAGTAGCGCTATCAGTATCATGACGTCATATCAACCAGGTAGAGTTGTTGTTGTGGGGCCCCATCTTCTTCCTGGAAACTTCAAATGTCACTTCGGGAAAAACTCATTGTTCGTTGTGAAAAACTTAAACATTAATCATATAGACATATATATACATACATATATATATTCAATAAAAGGCATGATATATATATTCAATGAAAAGTATGATAGATATGAAGAAAAGCAAGGATGTTTTCTAAACTCATATTTCTTTCTGTCCCATATCATGGCTCTTGACATGAGACAGAAACTCCAGAAACTCTGGGTTTTTCTCTTACTAACAGGCTTGGAATTGGAGAGGGACTGAGCCAGAGTCCAACTTCAAAACCAGCTCTATATATTTATAAAGAAATGTTTAATAAGATATATAAATAAAAATTAATACTTACAAAATGTGTCCATCATCAGTAATTAAATATTCAGGGTCCCTCAATTTCTTTGAAGATGAGTATTTTCCTGTGGAGATAAGAAAAGAACCCTGCCTCCAACCTATCTGTATTTCTTACCATCAGTATGTTCGCCATCCTTATGAAAGAATTGTTATTTATCTTTTCCAAGTGGCTTCTCTTCTTCAAACCGAACCTTTATTAATTTTGATGATATCCACAATTTTTCCTCACCTGTGGAGATAAGAGCAAAACCCCTTCCCCAACGTAGCACATATCCTGGCTTCTATTGTGAGGTCAGCACATCCTTGAAATAAACTGGTTGATTTAGTTCAGTAGACTTTTCCATTATCCAATGTCTTTCTGCAGCCGTTGTTCCCTTCTCATTAGCGTTGAGAAAATTCAAGGTTAACAAAGCATTATGTAGCCTATTTCTGGGGGTGTTTTCCACCCCTTTCTGTTTGTTCAACATATCTTTTATAGTTCGATTTGAACTTTCTATGACTGCTTGACCTGTAGGATTGTATGGTATACCTGTAACATGCTTGATATTGTAATAATCAAATAACCGTTTCATTTTCCTAGAAACATAAGCAGGACCATTGTCCGTTTTTATTTGTGTAGGTATACCCATGATAGCCATGACTTCTAATAAATGAGTGATTACTGAATCAGCTTTTTCTGAACTTAAAGCAGTTGCCCACTGAAAGCCTGAATAAGTGTCAATGGTGTGATGAACATATTTTAATTTGCCAAATTCTGCAAAGTGGAACACATCCATCTGCCAGATTTCATTCCTTTGGGTGCCCTTTGGATTAGCCCCTGCAGGCAGTGGCGTTTGGTTATAGAAAGAGCAAGTAGGGCATTTCTTTACAATCTCCTTAGCTTGTTGCCATGTAATTGAAAACTCTTTCTTCAAACCTTTGCTATTAACATGATGTTTTTTATGAAATTCAGAGGCTTGTAGCACACTACCAATCAGTAATTGATCAATTTCTGCATTACCTTGTGCTAGAGGACCTGGCAGACCCGTATGGGATTGGATGTGTGTTATGTACATAGGGCAAAGCCTGTTCCTGATCAAATCTTGAACCTGGAGAAACAATGAGGTTAGTTCAGTATCATCAGGTATAAATTCAGCAGTTTCAATATGTAAAATAACTCTTTCTGCGTATTGTGAATCTGTAACTATATTAATAGGTTCTTTAAAATCCCTTAGCACCATAAGAATGGCATATAATTCTGCCTTCTGGACAGAATTATACGGACTTTGTTCCACCTTATCCAAGTCTTCTGATTTGTAACCTGCCTTCCCTGATTTATTGGCATCAGTATAGAATGTACGGGCTCCAGTTATTGGAGCATCACGGACGATTCGAGGAAGAATCCAAGAAGTTCTCTTTATGAAGTTAAGCCGCTTGCTTTTTGGATAGTTGTTATTAATGTCTCCCAAAAAATTAGCACAAGCTCTTTGCCATGGTTCATTATCTTCCCATAATTTCTTTAGTTCATCAGCAGTGAAGGGCACTATAATTTCTGCTGGATCTATGCCTGCTAGTTGACGAAGTCTCAGCTTGCCTTTTATAATTAACTCAGAGACTTTTTCCACATAAGTTTTCAGTTTCTTACTTGGTTTATGTGGTAAAAAGATCCATTCCAAAATAATATCATCTCTCTGCATTAAAATTCCTGTAGGAGAAATTTTTGATGGTAGTATGACAAGAATACAATCGAGCTCTGGATTCACCCTGTCCACATGTGCCTGTTGTAATTTTTCCTCAATCATTGTCAGTTCCTTTTCTGCTTCAGCTGTTAATTCTCTGGGACTGTTTAAATCTTTATCACCATCCAAGGTTTTGTTCAAATGAATTATTAGATCAGGTGTTATTCCAATAGCTGGTCGTAGACTGGAAATGTCTCCTAACAGTCTTTGAAAGTCATTAAGAGTCCGTAGGCGATCTCTCCTAATTTGTGCTTTTTGTGTCTTAATTTTTTGCAAACCTATTTTATAACCTAAATAATTAACAGAATCTCCCTTCTGAATCTTTTCAGGAGCGATTTGCAATCCCCATTTAGGTAAAAGTATCTTTATTTCTTCAAACAGTCTGTTCAAGGTATCCATGTTTGAATCGGATAACAAGATGTCGTCCATGTAATGGTATACTATAGATTTGGGAAATTTCTTGCGTATTATTTGCAATGGTTGGTTCACAAAATATTGGCAGAGGGAGGGGCTATTTAACATACCCTGGGGGAGAACGGTCCAGTGGTACCTCCTCGAAGGTTGAGAATTGTTATAAGTAGGCACTGTGAAGGCAAATTTTTCTCTATCTTCTTTTTGCAAAGGTATAGTGAAAAAACAATCCTTTAAATCAATAACTATGAGAGGCCATCCTTTTGGTAATAAAGAGGGCAAAGGAATTCCAGATTGCAGAGGGCCCATAGGTTGAATAACCTTGTTGATGGCCCTGAGATCTGTCACCATTCTCCATTTACCTGATTTTTTCTTAACCACAAATACAGGAGAATTCCAAGGGCTGGTAGATTCTTCTATATGTCCAGCATCTAATTGTTCTTGTACCAGCTGTTCTAAAGCCTGTAACTTTTCCTCAGCTAAAGGCCATTGCTTTGTCCATATTGGTTTCTCAGTCAACCATTTTAGAGGCAAGGCTGTTGGTATCTCTGAAGGGACATCAATTGCTTGTTCTTGTACAGCCCGAATGGCCGGTTTTCTCCGTTTGTAATATCTTTTAATATTATTCTCAGAACTATAGGCTCTAGAAGTAGCAGGAATGTTAATTTCGGTATTCCATTGTTGTAATAGGTCACGACCCCATAAATTCATTGCGATATTGGCTACATATGGCTTTAATTTTCCTATTTGTCCCTCTGGCCCTATACATTCAACCCATCTCGTGCTCTGCCTTACTCGAGATAGGGTTCCAATTCCCAGGAGCTGAACATTTACATTCTGAAGAGGCCAATACGGATGCCAAGATTCTGGGGTAATGATACTTACATCAGCACCTGTGTCCAGCAGGCCAGTAATAAAAATGCCATTTACACACACTCTCAGTTTAGGTCTTTGATCATTTATAGAAGTTTGCCAAAAAACATGTAACTTATCTTTCTGATCATTATTGCTTGTAACAGTAGGCATGGGGCTTCCTAATTGTCCTGATGAGGCACGTTCTCTGCAGAAACTGGATATGACTGAACCATGTTTGCCATGGGGGCCTGTGAGGCCCCCCTCTCACGTTTCCCGACTGTATCAGGTTGCCTTGTCTATCTCTTGTAGACCTGCATTCATTCGTCCAATGTCTGCCTTTTCCACATCTTCTACATAAACCTGAAGGCTGAGTCCTCCTATTTCTGTTATTTCTAGAAGATGCATTATTATTATTATTTCTGAAAGATGCATTATTATTATTATTTCTGAAAATCCGTTGTCTACAATTCCTTTTCATATGACCCATTTTGCCACAATTAAAACATTTGGTATTCTGGTGTCTCCTTTTACCATTGGAAATTGCTTCTTCTACCCATGCTTCAGTGCCATAATCAAATGTATCAACATTGAGTGTATGCAAGACCCATTCTTCCAAAGGCGCTGATCTGAGCTTTAAAGGCCCCAAAATCCTTTTGCATTCCACATTTGCATTTTCATAAGCCAAAGACTCAATCATTATACGTCTTGCTTCTGGGTCAGATATCCCTATTTGTACAGCCTTAGTTAATCTTTGTAAAAAGTCACTAAAGGGTTCTCTCTGACCCTGTTTAACTCTGACAAATGATTCTATTCTCTGTCCTGGGTCTTGTACCCTGTCCCAAGCCCTTAAGGCTGCTGTAGTACACATGGAGAGTGTGTTTTCATCCAAATTAGCTTGTTCCTGAGGGTCGGAAAAGAGCCCTTCACCTAGAATTTTATCTAGGGAAATGTCAATTCCCTTTGCTTTTTCCTGCTGTTCTAAGAGTTTAGCCTCTTGCCTGAATAAGCATTGCCATTTCAATTGTGGTCCACTCTCAAGTACTGCAGAACTCAGCTGGAGCCAGTCCAAGGGGGTTGCTCTGTTTGTCTTGGCCCAAGATCTTAGCATCTCTTTAACAAAAGAGGCTTGCATCCCAAAAGTCATGACAGCCTGTTTAATTTCCTTGAGGTCATTCATACGGACAGGCTCCCATGTATCCTCCTTGATGACCCTAGGGTTTCTAGAACCAACCACCTTCTCTGTTGTTATTACTGGAAAGGCAGGTAGAGCTGTCGGTAGAGCTTTGTGGAAATTGTCCCGGAGAGATTTACCCACAGATGTAGTTAAAATTTGCCCTTCTACCCTTTGCTCTTCTTCATCAGAATTTAGAAATTCCTCAATCTTTTCAATTCTATTCACTATTGCCTTCTGCAATGTCTGAATCTCCTGTCCAGAATTATGTTCCAAAGCCTTCATTGAGGATTCTAAAGTATGAAGTTTGTCCGGTAGAGATAACATCTTTGGACATAATTTTTATGGCATAAACCGTGCCTTCTTGTATTGACAATCTTTCCATCAATTTGTCATAAGCTTTAGACAAAATCCGATTGTCACATTCAGCAGTTTTGATTCTCTCAGTTAATGTTTCATTTCCTACAGAAAGGGACTGAATCTTATTGTCCAAATCAGCTGTTCCCTCTTCCATAGTAATGAATTTCTCCTTAATATCAGCCACTAATGTTTCAGTTCCTACAGAGAGGGACTGAACCTTACGATCCAGATCAGCTGTTCCCTCTTCCATAGTAATGAATTTCTCCTTAACATCAGCCTGGAGAACCTCAAACTGATTCTTGAGAAGATTGTTATCAGCCTGGAGAACTTCAAACCGATTCTCGAGAAGATTGTTATCAGTCTGGAGAACTCCAAACTGATTCTTGAGAAGATTGTTATCAGTCTGGAGAACTTCAAACTGATTCTTGAGAAGATTGTTATCAGTCTGGAGAACTTCAAACTGATTCTTGAGAAGATTGTTATCATTCTCAATTGTTTTTAAGCGTTCTATCTCTGCCTTAAGAATCCTGGATTCGTCTCGTAAAGACTTTATCATATTTCTATTATCAAACCATTTGGTGCCAATGAAAACTACGAATCCCAGAAGGATCCATAGAGGTGGCGTGACAGACACCTCTTGTAAAATCTCCCACATGGTACAATTAAAAAAACTGTTAAATTCTTGAACAGTAATGTGTTCAGACATTTTATTTATAAAAGAAAAAATTTTTTACCTGCAATGATCGGTTCCTGCCAGTTGTTGGTCTCTGTGTTTTTGGAGCCTGTCCTAGAACTAGCTCTTGTAGACCAGGCTGGCCTCGAACTCACAGAGATCCGCCTGTCTCTGCCTCCCAAGTGCTGGGATTAAAGGCGTGCACTACCACGGCCTGGCAGGCCTCAAACTCACAGAGATCCGTCTGCCTCTGCTTCCCAAGTGCTGGGATTAAAGGCGTGTGCTACCACTGCCTGGCAGGCCTCAAACTCACAGAGATCTGCCTGCCCTTGCCTCCCAAGTGCTGGTATCAAAAGCGTGCGCCACCACTGCCCTGCCAAGTCACTTTGTGTCAGACCAAATCTGCCGCTGTGGCAGCTTTTTTTTTTCTTTTTTTCTTTTTTTCTTTTTTTTTTAATTTATTTTTTTTTATTTAATTTATTCATTTATTAAGGATTTCTGCCTCCTCCCCGCAACCGCCTCCCATTTCCCTCCCCCTCCCCCGATCAAGTCACCCTCCCTCATCTGCTCGAAGAGCAATCAGGGTTCCCTGACCTGTGGGAAGCCCAAGGACCGCCCACCTCTATCCAGGTCTCCTAAGGTGAGCATCCATACTGCCTAGGCTCCCCCAAAGCCAGTACGTGCAGTAGGATCAAAAACCCTCTGCGATTGTTCTTGAGTTCTCAGTAATCCTCATTGTCCTGTGGCAGCTTTTGTTGCAAAACCGCAGGTACTTAAGCTTCCGCTAATTCAGGCAGTGGGGTTCCGCTGTAAAACTTAGCCAAGGCAGGCAGAATGGGCCTGTGTGGCCGAGTATGTCTCAGACTCGGCACTGGGGCCGGAGTCACGAACTGAAAAACAGCACCCAGGAGGGTGCTGTGTTAGCTAGCGGGCTACCCGCTTGAGTTGGGGGCAAAATAGCCCGACGTTGGACGCCAAAATGTAGCGGCGTAAACGAATGCAGACAGTTTGTAAAAATATATATAGTTTTAATGTAGAAATAGACTTACAGAACCACCTTTCCCGTGGAGACCAGGAAAGTAGAAGAGACCGCTTGGAGCACGCTCGCCAAATTTATAGGCAGACATTAGCCCGAGGCGAACACGCCCCCTAAGGGGCGGGACTTATCCCTACACTTTGTGAAATGCCATATTTATAAATGGATATCTGGCACTAGAGAGAGAGAGAGAATGAGGAAAGAGGGAAGAGAGGGGAGAGGAAGAAAGGGAAGGAAGAGAAGAACAAGAGGGGGAGCAGATGAGGAAAGGAGAGAGAAGTGGAGATAAGATCGCTTGGGAAAAGATGGTTCAAAATTCAAAATTAGAATATTTTAACTATTTCTTAATGTGGTGTGTGGAGATACTGGTTTTACATTTAAGAGAGCTGAGTTCCTTTCAATAACATACAACAAAATTTCTTTTTAAAGTTTCTCTTGTTCCTTTATTACCAAAATTACAAGCGTTGTTTAATATTCCATAATAAGAGATCTTATTTGATTTAATTGTTTTCTATTTTGCTTCAGAGACCTTTTCATCCCTGAATTCTTCCCACTCTCATAAAGCCACGTTAAATCTTTTTGTTAGTTCTAAGGTCAGCCAACAGTGTTTTGTAGGATTATACCTATCATTAAGGAAAGTGAAATGTGAAATATTCATGGAAAAATTTATTAAGCAGGTAATTATCCTCCTTAGGGAATTGGTTTGCATTTTTGGCTTACACCACTTCTTTGTGTGCCTTGCCATCTTACTGAATTAAAGGAATTGTTCTGTGACAATGTACCTTTCTCCCCCGTCTTTTGAGGAAATTACCCACTTTGTAACTGCAGTGCATCCTTTATCTAAAAGTGGCTTACTTATTCATTGCACACACACTTTACTGATGGAGATCTGAAGAGGTCCTTGGAGTTGATAGGTGGCCTGGTATTTGCATCAAGCTTTCTAATGACATCTAAAATTAAATTCTGAACTCTCTCTGTGCTAAATTGATAATAGCATTACAGATAAAGGAACACGTCAAAGGTGTTCTAAAGTTTTTAAACATTTTTTTCTTTGGGAAAAAAATTGGAAGTTATTTCATCTCTGTCTTTGACGTGCTTATCTCCTTGTTTCTATGACTGTATTTTCTCTAATCTAACATTTTCTCTTTTTTATCAATCTTTAGATTATTATGTAAACCTTTGGACAATCAATTCAACAGAACTACGTTAGATATTTTGCACCAATGTAGGGAGTCAGTCTACAAACAAAAGCCTAAGTTCAAAAACTCTGCAGCAGGGACACATATGAAAGCAAAAGGCAATTATAACATAGTGAAGTAGCAGCAGAAGTTGTCAAAGGGCTTGAGAGGTGTGCAAGTCAAAAGCCCAGAAAATGGTTCAGAAAACTGCACAGATGACAATGGCAGGCTAGTTTTGGCATGAACAAATCTGAAATTCATATTTTTTCATTTATTTTCTTTAGGATGATTTTTCTTTGAAAATTGTAACTTTTGGTTAAGATGATACAATTAAAACCTAACAGGTTTCATAAAGATGTAGTTAACACAGATATTTAAGCAAAAGCTCTGGTATTGTATGCAAGAGTCTATCGTTTTAGAGCTTCTTAATGGTATTTGTAGTATGATAAAATTATTAGCACCCTTTGCATGGACATATTGTCTATCATCACCTTTACAGAAACAACACACAGTTACATGCTCTTGTGATATATTGTACACTCCACAGAGATTTTCTTGGTGCTAAATCACTCATGGCATTGGTATCTTATAGGTAGATAAAAGTGTTTCAAGTCTACCTACAATGCTATCTGCAGTACTGTACTGAGAGGTCATATAATCTGCATGATGAATTCTCTATCTGGAAAAAATTCTGACCCAAACCTTCTGTCTTCCATTTAATTATACAGAAATAGTCAATCTGAGACCCAGTTCTGCAAACGCACACACAATGAGCTCCGGCCATTAGAGGTAGGATAGCTCGCTGCTGTGATATCACCACACATCTTTACTGTTTTGAAAATACTAGTAAGGCTGCTCCAAGCTTCTGCAGAAAAGACAATGTTCTAAATATTTTATTATTATTTATTATATAAATTTATTTGAAATGGAATTTTAGAAAATTTAAAATTATATTTATTAAGATTAAAACGAATATAATTTTTTCAGATCGAGAAATAACAAACCTTGAATTTTATGAACCAAAAGAAAAACCAGAGGACTACATGTAAATTTTAATAGTCTATATAAGAAAAACATACATGTTTTATCTATTTTCTCTCTAAAAACAATTGGCATTTTATAGAAAGTGCACTTCATGAGGCTCTGAATGATTATCAGAATGTTCTAACATGTGTTTTTTGTATGGAACCCAGCATCCCCTACATGCTAGGCAAGCACTCTCAATCAAGAGAGCAATTTTCTAGTCTGGCAACATCTCTTATTGAGTAGTGTTATAAAAAGATATCATGGCAACTAATGTTTAGTTTCCCTTTTGAAACTGTATTGAAGAAGTTAAATTTCCACACCAGAAAACATAAAGATATGGTATAATACCTTCATCTTTTAAAAACATGTGAATGAAGTTATTTTTCTACACAATGTGGAATTCAAGTATAAAAAACATGCAACTTGATTTTCGAACTTCATTCTGAGACAATATTCTAAGATGTGATTTAAAGAAAGTACCTCTAGCAATCCCACAACTTTCCAAATTGGTGACTTTTTTCTGTGTGAACTCTAGTTCGTGAGCCACAGTGTCTCACAGATTACACACAGGCACCTTGCTGGACAAAAGGCTGTTCTTACATTTATTCCTTCTGGGTCTCTCAAAATGAATAGTCATTTTTTCCATTGTCAATAAGATAAACCTTTCTTTTCACTCTGTTTAGTAAGAAGTTCTTTCAGTTTGGTATATACAAAAAGATTGTCTATAGAGCATAGTTATAAAGAATTTACAACCAAAATACATCTTATATCTTTTGTTCCATTAAAATGTCAAAGTTTTACACTTGACTGTAGATGAAGAGATAGTACTAACATTAAAAAGTCCGTTGTGCATTTTAAACATCTGTGACAATCTGATGGCATAAAAATGATTATGATAAGATAACAAGTGATTGGATGCTTCAGAATAAATGATTTAAGCAATTTCCAGAAAACCTGGGGGAAACAGAGGTCAAGCATGAAAAGTTGATAATGAGAAAGTGAAATAGTCAGTCCTTATCGGATTCATTATCTAGGAAAAAAAGCTCGCGTAAAAAGCTCTGTTAACAATCAATGAATATTGGCCTTTTCCTCACAAATCTGTCCTCAGAGAACAACAGTAGGTGTCTCAATTTGAGATTATGAGAAAAGTCGACATAAAGGTAAGGCGTTATTTTAGAAAAGAAAAAGAAGATTAAGTCTCATATATACCTATATATGAAGGTTTATACCTTTGTCATCTTAGAACTCTGGGCATATTTGAGAATAAGAATGACTAATATGTTCTTTTAGGACCATCCTGTACTCCTTAAACACACACACACACACACACACACACACACACACACACACACACACACACTCCTTTTATTGAAAACAGTATTTTTCATTCTCACAGAATATATCTTGATTACAATTTCCCCTACCTATATATTTCCCAGCTCTATCCCCCCCATCCCAACCCCATCAACCTCTTTTCTGTCTATCTTTAGAAAACAAACAGGCTTCTAAGAAATAATAATATAAGACAGAAACTAAAAGACTGGAATTAGGTAAACTATATAAACAAAAGGAAAAGAAAGCAAGAGAAAGTATAAGATACAGAACCATTAACTCACACTCTTGAGAATCCCATGAAAACATTGAACTGGAAGTCAAAGAACCTAAAGGGTAAAATGGGAGAAGAATTACAGAAATAAAAGAAAAGAAAACATTTTAGTAATAATAATAAATTTAAAAGAAGGAAAAGTCAAGACATAGCATTATGGAGACAAGGACCCTCAAAAGATGCCTCTGAGATCATTTTCTGTTGGCCTTCTTCTATAAACATGCTGATTACCCATAAGAACAGCTTGTTTCACAGAAAGACTCCCTTGGAAAGAACTAAATATTCATTTGCAAGTGATTGTCAATTGGAGATTGGTACTGGGTTAGGCATGATGTTTAGGCATGTGTCCACTTCTCCTTTCACTTCTAGGACCCCATCAGATGCAGATTCATCCAGACCCTGTGCGTGGTGCCTCAGTCTCTGTCAGTTCATATATACTTGATTATATTGATTTTGAGGACCATGTGTCTTATGTCTTACTTCTACTTGGCTCTTCCACTCTGTTTGTTTCCTCTTACAAAGGGGTTACTGAGGCGCATCGCGGCACCCGTCTATGCTCTATGCGCTAGAACCCAGTACTGGAGGTTGAGAATACACACACAGAGACAGACCGACACACAGACCTTCCAACACTGGTACCAAAAAGCCCTCTTTAATAGCACCTTGGCGGCTTAAATACCCTGCAGTCAATGGCCAACAGGTGAAAATCCCATCCTCTGATCCTCTAGGCAAAGCACAGCTTTTAGTCACTTCAATTAGAAGGCTCTAGACAGGGAAAAGCAGCTGAAAGTCAGGACTCAATTAGTCCCAACAGGCTACCAGAGTCGTGAAGGGAGGGATTTGATGGGGACATTCCATTTAGGGATGAATGTTACATGGCCCCTCATGCTCTGCATATTGTCTGGCTGTGGGTCTCTATTTCTGTTCCCGCCTGCTGCAGGAGGAAGCGTCTCTGATGATAGGTGATCAAGGCACTGATCTATACATATAGTAGAATGTCATTAGGAGACATGTGTTTGGTTTTGGTCTGTTTGTTTGTTTGAGAACAGTAGTATTGTTTACATCTTGGGTCCTTGGCTATCTAGTCTCCGGTCCCCAGTCACCCAAACAGTATCAGGTATGGGTTCCATCTCATGGAGTTGGCCTTTCATCAAATCAGATGTGTTAATGGACATCTAGGTAACTTCCTATTTCTGGATATTATGAATAGAGCAGCAGTGAAATTGAATAAGGAAATGTCCCAGTGGTAGAAGGAGGATCCTTTGAGTAGAAGACTAGGAGTCCTATAGCTGGATCTTGGGTTAAATTGATTTCCATGGTTCTGAGGAATGACCACACTGATTTCCATAGTGGCTATACCAAGTTGTACACCTGCAAGCAATGTATGAGTGTTCCCCTTACACCGTATCCTTGCCAGCATGATCTGTGTCTTGTTTTATTGATCTTAGCTATTCTGACAGATGCAAGATGAAATATCAAAGTAGCTTTGATTTGCATTTTCCTGACGCCTAAGGATGCTGAACATTCCTTTAAGTGTTTCTCAGCCATTTGACTTTTGTCTTTTGAGAATTTTCTGCTTAGGTCTGTACTATATTTTTAATTGGGTTATTTGTTTTCTTAATATCTAGTTTTGAATTAATAACATGAATCTGGTAAAAAAAATAACATTCTATGGGTTGCTGTATTGGTTTTTGTTAGTTTTGTTTTTGTTTATTTTTTATTTATTCTTTGTGTCGTTTTCACACCATGTCTCCTGATCACACCCTTCTCCACCCCCACCCCAAAATAAATCAAAAGAAAATTTAAGAGAAAAGGAGGGTAAAATAAAAGGGCTACTGATTTTTTGTGAATTGTTTATATCCACCTACTTTTTTGAGAGTATCAGCTGCAGGGCATCCTCGATGAAACTTTTGGTTTCACTTATGTAGAGTATCATGTCATCTTCAAGGAAAGATGCTTTGACTTCTTCCTTCCCAAGGTGGATCCCCTGGGTATCTCTGTTCTAGTCAGAACTTCAAGTATTATATATAAATGTGGAAAGAGTGGACATTTTGTCTTGTACATGATTTTAGTGGAATTACTTTGAATCTATCTCCATTTAATTTGATGTTGGTTATAGTCATCTTGTAAATTATCCCTGTCAGTTTTAGTTATGTTTTTGTATCCTAAATCATTAAAGAATTTTTATCAAAATGGGTGTTGGATTTTTGTCAAAGATCTTTTTTGCACCCAATGAGATGGTCATGTGTTTTTTTTCCTTTCAGTTCATTCATCTGGTGAATTTCAATTAATATATTTTGTTTATTGAACTATTTTTGCATCTCCAGGATAAAGACTACTTACTTGATGATCCTAGATCAAGGAGTTGATGTGTTCTTGGACTCCGTTTGCAAGTACTTTATTGAGCATGTTGGCATCTGTTCATGCGGGAAATGGGGCTTTAATTCCCATTCTTTGTTGAGTCTTTATGTGGCTTGGATATCAATGTAACTGTGAGCTCACAAAGTTAATTTGGCAATGTTCCTTCTGTTTGTGGACTAGTTGGAGGAATATTTGTGTTAACTCTTTGAAAGTTTGGTGATAGAAAACTTTCAATTACTATTTCTCTTTTTTAATTTATTTTATTGAGCTCTACGTTTTTCTCTACTTCTCTCCCTGCCTCTCCCCTTACCTTTAGCCCTCTCCCATGGTCCCAATGACATAGAGGACCAGAAGAAAAGAAAGAGATCTACACTGAACCTACTGCTTCCCTGTCAGGAGTGGTCTGGGATAAGCAAGGAACTGCTAGAGTTGGGTAATGGGGGAAAACAACAAGGATGGAGAGGGAAGTTTGGAGGAGAAGGTCTGTTGTGTCTAGAGGAGATGAAAATGAGAAGCAGGTAAGGCTGCCACAGGAATTCTGCTGCAGAGCTGGGGAAGAGACTGGGGGATTAGATCCGGGAGATCAGAGGAAGAAGAGATCTGCAGGCAGCCTACCTTGTTATGTTGCAGACATATAGTCATTTTTATATAGGAAGGCTACTAATTTTTGAGGTAAATTTTTATCCAGATACTTCGATGAAATTGTTTATCAGCCATAGGAGTTTCCCAGGAGACTTTTTGACGTCAATTGTATAAGTTATCATAACATCTTCAAATAAAAATACATTGATTTCTTTCCAATTTGTATGCCCTAGATTTCCTTCAGTTTTCTTATTGTTCTAGCTAAGACTTCAAACACTATATTAAAGAGGTGTAGAGTAAGTTGAGAGTCTTGTCTTGTTCTTTTAGTGAAATTGTTTTGATTTACTCTCCAGTTATGTTGAGGTTGGCTATGAGATTGCTATAAACTATTTTTATTATGCTGAAATATAGCCTTTGCATCTTTAATCTCTCAGGACTTTAACATGAATATATTTTGGGTTTTGTAAAAGGCCTTTCCTCCATATAATGAAATAGTCTTGAAGACTTTGTTTTTCAGTGTGTTTATTTTATAGATTATCTTTATGGATTTATCTATATTGAATGATCCCTGCATCTCTAGGACACATTCTGCTTTATCATAGTGGATTATATTTTGGTGTGTTCTTGGATTTTGTTTGTAAATATTTTAATGAAAATTTTTGCATCTACGATCATAAGGCAATTTGATTTGTAATCTTTTCTCTCTCTGTCTCTCTGTCTCTCTCTCTCTCTCTCTCCCTCCCTCCCTCCCTGTCTCTGTCTCTCTCTCTCTTTCTTGTTGAGATTGTGGTTTGACTTCAGGCTGACTTTGATCTTTTAAAACAAATTGAGCAATGTTCCTTCTGTTTGTAGTTTGTGGAGTAGTTTGAGGAGTATTTTCATTATTTCCTCTTAAATTGTCTGATAAAATTCTGTGCTAAAACCATCTTGCCTTGAGCTTTTGAGGGGTGGCAGAATTTAATACTGCTTTTTTTTCCATAGGGGTTATATGTTTGTTTAAACTGATTTTCTCATCTTTAACTAACTTCGGACCTTCTTATTTTTTATACTGTGTAGAATGTGTATTAGGGCAAACTAAAAAATTCTCTTCTATGAAAGGTACCCAGAATCCAAGAAATCCACATGCAAATAAATAAATAAATAAACACTATAATGTAAACTCATTTCTTCAACACTATAAAAAATCTATTCAAAATGTATCACAAGCCTTAATGTAAGATCTAAAACTGAAATTTGTAAAGGAACAGAGTGAAGACAACTTCAAGACACAGGTACAGCAAGGTGCTGTTTAAAACTAAAATGCTTCCTCTCTGGAAAGGAAACAGTGAAGTGAGGAGAACTCCTCTAGAACAGGAGAACACCTTCACCAAATTATACCAGACTCAGAGTTACTACCAAGAATATAAAAATACAAAGAGCAAAACAGCATGCCAAATCATTCAATTCCTTATTAGAATAATGAATATGAGTGACAATTCTTAAATAAAGAGATAGAATTCCCAATAGATATTTTAGGTAGTAGCTGTTTTCATGAGCTATCAAGGAAGTGCAAATTCAAACATTTTTGAAGTTGAACCTGACAATCTTACTCTGTTTGGAAAGACTACTATGAAGAACACCAAAGCAATCTGTGCTGGGAAAGATGTGGGGATGGGAATGTGCTTGCTGTGGCAAAGGCAGACTGGTCCTTAAACTCTGGAATTGAGCGTAGAGGGTTGTAAAAATCACTAAAGTTGAAACTCTGTATGATTTAGATCGATTCTGATAACATACACAAATGAATCTATATTTGCCTACTGCACACATGCTTGTATATTTGTGTTTATTGCTATCCTATTTATCATAGACAAACGACTTGTATAAACATGACTGATTTTTATTTGACTGTAAAGGAAAATTAAATTAAAACATACACAGGAAAATGAATGGAATGAGGTCATTAGCCATACTCAGGAAGATAAATGTCTGACCTTCTGATGTAGAATGCAGATTTATGTACATATATATGTAAGCAAGTGTAAAATGTGTTGCATATATATGTATATGTGTGTGCTTTTGCCTTCATGTATGTATGTGTGAGAATACACGGTACTGAAAAGGGGAAATGAGAAGGGATAAACAGTCCAAAGGGCAGAGGAGTATGGAAGAAGAGAGAATAAAAGAATATATATTCCATGAACACAGAAAGGGTAAATATTTGGGGACTAGAAATAAATAGAGGGAAGATGAGGAAGGGCAGGTAGTAGGGACAAATAAAAAAAGACAAATATGTATACATATGAGCACACACACATATATACTACCTTGTTGTATGAGAAAGGGAATACAAATAACTAGCTTTTAAAGACAGCAACAAAAATAAAAAGAGAGAGAAAACAACAAGAGAAGACAATTGTTCTTATAAATCAATATTATACTTGCAATCCAAAAAAAATCATCCTTCAATGTTTACACACACACACACACACATGTTTATATATATATATGTGCCAACATGTTTTAAATGATACCTCCTAGAATAGCAGCTACCATAATCCTTAAAATGCAATAGAATAAGAGGTTGCACATAATCATCTATTTTTGAGACTCCAAGGCACAAATAAAGACAGATAGCCTACCACAAAAGAGATGGCAGATAAAAGAAATTACATGTTTTCAGGATGCCAAAGATAAGCTCAGAAGAGTAATGTAACAATGAAGGTAGCGTAGGTTGTTAGATATTCTAAGGGATTGTGGAGGCAAGAAGGCTTTTGTTTACTGCTTATACTTAACACATTCGCAGAACACAGTAGTTGCTCTCAGATCTTTTCCAATTAGTTATTGTTTCAAACTTAGCCAGTACCTACTGGTAAAAAAAAAAAAATCCTTAATATTCAACAGGTGAGGGGAGGTCCAAAGAGTGGATTAAGCTGCAGTCATGGAACTGTAAACATATAATACTTAACTAACACAAAACGATCATCAAAATTATATTAATTCCAAATGTACCTGGTTTCCAACAAATCTTCTAATGAACTGACATTACACCACACACAACAAACATTGCAGCACATGGATGTTTCCTAGGATGACATCAAAAATGTTCCCAAGTTGGCAAAGACTGTGACATAAATAATAAATAAGGTAGAGGCACAACTGAAGAGTCTTTGAAGAAATTTTCAAACTTCAAAACCAAACAACAATATATTTCTCAAAGTATATTTCATCATAAGCAATAATTTTAAGAAACATATGAAATTAAATCTGTTGATTTTAATTTTGAAAATATGAATTATTAAAGTTACAACAGGTATAAGTTAGGGTGACCAGGTTATCACAGATGTGCTTCTTGTCACCCCACACTGTGGAAACCAATCTATAGTACAAGGTTAAAACAGTCCTGTATTTGGCTTTGCACATTAATACTGAAACTTTATTCCTTTCAATATAACCCTAAGAGTGTTGTAATCATTCATGCTCGTGACTACAGAGTGTTGAATTTGTCATCTATAGTCCTATGAGTCAATGCTTTATTTTTTAAGCTAAAAACTATACATGTACATTAAAGATGCAATTTCTTTACAACCTTCTTTCAAGATTTGATTAATACAGTGTTATCTTGGCAACTGTCGGTACCAGGAAGGGATCACTGAGTGCTCAGGTACCCATCTGTGAGTTTTCTGGGACGGGTCCATATACACCAGGACAGAAATGTCTCAACTGTACTTCAGTGTGATCATTTTCATGGGTGTTGTCATACACACTCAAATTGCAGGTGTGCTATTCAGAGTTCTTCCTGTGGGTTTTATCAGGTTTCATGCTGCCTCTCATGGTTAGGTGTGCATGGCTTTTACACAGTTCAACCTGGTGATTCCCTTCATCAACAACTCTTGGACTACTGATCATTCTCAAAGGTCCCAATAGCAAAAAGACCTTGGAAGGTTACATCCCACCCATTCTCCACTATGCAGCAATTACTAACAGCTGTGAACTTTTCCAAACACGTCTCTCACCTTGTACTGTAGAGGTGACTCCCATTTGCTTGCTAAGCAAATCTTAGTATCTTAGTTTCTTTCTTTTTTTTTTTTTTTTTTTTTTCGAAACAGGGTTTCTCTGTGGCTTTGGAACCTGTCCTGGAACTAGCTCTGTAGACCAGGCTGGTCTCGAACTCACAGAGATCCGCCTGCCTCTGCCTCCCGAGTGCTGGGATTAAAGGCGAGCGCCACCATCGCCCGGCTGCAAATCTCAGTTTCTATAGGCTACCTTCAGCATCTACTTTGTTAAGAACACACACCTATATACCCAAACTAACCTGCTCAGTTATAGCTGGTATCTTCATGATGGAGGAAGGTCATTGGCTAATAAAGGAACTGCCTTGGCCCATTTCATTGGTTAGAAGATAGGTGGGAGGAGTAAACAGAACAGAACGCTGGGAGGAAGAGGAAGTGAGCTCAGACTCGACAGCTCTCCTCTCGGGAGCAGACGCCTCAGAGAGACACCATGCCTTGCTCCCGGGCAGACACACGCAATGAAGCAAGCCGCCAGGTTAGACATGCTGAATCTTTCCCAGTAAGACCGGTGCTCACAGATTATTAGAGATGGGTTGATCGGGATGTGAGAATTAGCCTGTAAGGGCTAGAGCTAAAGGGCCAAGCAGTGTTTAAATGAATACAGTTTGTGTGTAATTATTTCGGGGCATAAGCTAGCCGAGCAGGCGGCCAGGGTGCTGGGAATGCAGCCCCGCTGCCCCTTATTACTACATCTTCAGAAAGCTACTTAGACACCCAGCTATCATATCTCTTTTCTAAGTCACTATGTCACATATCCATCAGCTCACATTGATGGATACATTTGCTGTGTGGATATTGCGAGTAACTTGTTTAAAAATTTGTCTTTCTTGACAACATCCAGATCCAGGAGGAAAGGAACATACCTGGTATGGGACAGGAAGAGCCTAGTAATTCTTCTGAGCTTGCAGGGGACATGGAGGTGAAGGAATGGTGTTCCTAGTGGTCAGGGCTCTACTACCTTTATATTTGTTGATCAATATTACCTCATATGAAAGACAGTTCTGTCATTTTTGGAGCAATTTGTGTGCTTCTGATAATCAAACCAAAACCTCCTACCTACCAAGCTATTTTTTTCTGCTCCAATGGCATTCCCTTGCCACTTTTTAAACATGTCTTTCTAGGAGGACTTCTTCAGTAAATCACTTGCAAAGCTTAACTCAGCTGATGATCTAGTTTGTAAAATCTTTGCCTTGAACACAGACAGAGTGAACTGCTGTGTAACAACAGTGCATTGTCAGCAATTTATAGTTCTGAGACAGTGAAGGGTGAAAAACATGAAAACAATAGATTCGTGGGAGTTATAGCAACTACGAAGTTATACCATATATTTCCTTAATTACTTAAATAATGCACACTGGCAAGTTCACTGCTTCTGTGTGTTGGAAATGACACAACATTTTGCAAAACTTTCTTCTTCACCCCATTTATAATATTATGCTCAAGCAATTAAGAAGGTTTGCTGCCATGTTGAGCTGTATCTCAGACAGCATTCACATCCAGGCTCACTTAGGGGTTGTTGGCAGGATTCAGTTTTTTGGGCGACATTGTTCTTACTTCCTCATTATCTGTTGAACAGAACAGAAGTCTCTCTCAGTTCTTTACATGTAACCATGTACATGTGGATTTCTTGAAACTGCTTTTTCAGTATAGAAAAAATGTGTGTGTGTGTGTGTGTGTGTGTGTGTGTGTGTGTAAGAGAGAAGAGACAGAGAGAGAGAGAGACTGCCGGGAAAAGACATGGTCTTTTGTAACACACCAACAGATGTTTTAGCTTGTCATTGTGACTTACTGCTTTGGGCAGGGAGCCTCAGTTCAGCTCATACTCAAAGAACGTTCCTCAGGGCATGGGCACTTGATGGAAGCAGAGCTGTCACCAAGCCTGCACCTACTTGGCAGCTGGGAAGCAAATTACTTGGACTGTTTGGGCTGCAACTTGCTTGTTCTGGTTTCCTTTCATTAAGCACTTTAATTTATGCCTTAAGTCTTGACTTCATAGCAAATGCAATGAAGCTTATCATTCAGTCTGAGGAAGAGAAGCTTGAACTGGTTATAAATAACGCCTAAATAGCAGTATAGGAAAGAGGTCTTCGTAATAGTTTGACCCTTGGAATTTATTAAGAAATTCTGCCATGGGAAAAAAAAAAAACAGAAAGCCGAAAATCCTTGCTGCTGCTGCCAGGTATTTCACAGTTTTTGAAATGAAATGATGTTTAGATAATTTGCTTTTTTTTTTTTTTACTTAATCTGACCACTGGAAGGTGTTTTATAGTGCTCTTCTACGAAAAGTCCTGTGTTTACTTCAGTACCTCCAATATGAATGAGCTTAACTCTTGGATATTAATGATTCATTGGCTCTTCTCATGCCCATGCTGACTGCTTTGACTCTAAACTCTAATAAGGATTTCAAATACTGAGTACAGATGTCCCCCAGGATGAGCAGGACAGGCAGAGCCCAGGAGTGTTTAAGAAGGAAGTTTTATTTCTTTTGAAGTTGTAATTTTAAAGTACACTTAGGACGATAGACTCTGTGCACAAGGCAGTGGGAAGGGGTGCACTCAGCCCCATTCTCTCCACCACCATCATTCTGTGGACACTTGCATATATCAAATAATTTTAATTTATTCTTCTCTCATACAATACATCCCAACAGCAGCCTCCCATAAATGTCTTCCTTCAAGTTCTTTCTCACCTCCCCTCTCCTCCCGATCCACTGTTTCTCCATTTCCCTTCAGAAAAGATCAGGCCCTTTCAGCTATTTCAAACAAACATGGCATAATGAGATGTAATGAGACTAGGCATAAGCCTTCTTATTAAAGGAGCAAAAGAGAGACATCCCCACTCGCATTGTAGGAGTCTCACAGAAACCCCAAGCCAAACAACCACAGCATGTATGCAGAGAGCCTAGTGCAGACCCATGCAGGCTTCCTGCATTATATCTAATAAATATAAGCTAGTAGGCAATCCTGCCAGGATATTCATCATGTAGAGTTTGACCTTCAGCCTGTCTGAAGTTTCAGAAAGGATTGAGAAGTCCCTGCCCCTAGAAGTTAATAAGAAAACCAAGTAGCTTTAAAAAGTAGCTACTGTATGCCATATTGAATGGCCATTTATGTTCACTGATTCAGGATGAACTGTAAGCACTGTCAAGGACTATCGCCTCTTTTTATTTTCAAGTATGCATGAAGGTTATCACTATACATTTTTTAGTTGTTTAAAACTAATTTGAAATTGAATTATGATAAATAGGTAATCATTAATACGGTATTTGCATACATATGTGTATGAGTGTCTGTGTTTTAAAAAATAATAGTAGTAAAATGGAACACTTATTTTATCCACAATTTTAAAAAGTGCTTAAAACCTAAGGTACTGTTTCCTAGATAGACACTCACACAGCAGAATAAAATATTGGAGCTGAACAATTCATGTAAACACACAAAGATGCAGCCTTGTAAATTCATTATTTTTCTGGGGTCTATCTTGAATGCAATATAATTTATACACCTGTTAAGTAGATGCAATTTTTATTTTGTCTAAGGGCTACCAAGTCTGAGAACTGGAAAACATAGATAAGATCATCACCTGTAACACACCCTACAGCCTCACTATCTGCGGAGCTCCTGGCAAGAACAGGTGAACGTCTGATCTCTAGCTGTGGTTCCACTTTCCCCAGTAAAGTTGAACAAGAAGTGTGTAATGTCTCCCACTTCATTCAGAATGATTTCATGAATAGAAAGGGCATGGGCAAGAGATTTGGGTGGTGTGGAGACACTAAGATTATTTACAAGCTGACAAAGTAAGCAAGAACATCTGGCCTATTCCCGGAAGCCTAGAAAAGTCTGTTTCAATGGATTTTTGTTTATCCTTCATTTCATAAAAAGTTTCTTATTTTTAATTTTTCATGCAATGTATTTGTACATATTCTTAAAAGCAATATAAATCTGATTATTTTTCACAAAATTGATAGGTATTTCTTTACTACTAAAAGAGACATTTTCATGTGTGTACTGTGCACACTAAATTCTTTTAAAAATAAGAATCATACTATAGCTATAATTTATAAACATACATATAAAATATATTATTTTTATTTTTATTTAATGTTTGTGTTGGGCAATGAATCCAGAACCATGTGCCCGCTAAGCATCATCACTGAACTATACTTTTAGTTCTTATAAATTAGTTTTTAAATTTGAAATGTCATTTTTCATATCACCATAGAACCTTCATCTGGCGATGGATGGAGATAGAGACAGAGACCCACACTGGAGTACTGGACTGAGCTCCCAAAGTCCCAATGAGGAACAGAAGGAGGGAGAAGATGAGCAAGGAAGTCAGGACCAAGAGGGGTGCACCCACCCACGGAGACAGTGGGGCTGATCTATTGGGAGCTCACCAAGGCCAGCTGGACTGTGACTGAAAAAGCATGGGATAAAACTGGACTCTCTGAATATGGCAGACAATGAGGGCTGCTGAGAAGCCAAGGGCAATGGCACGGGGTTTTGATCCTATTGCATGTACTGGCTTTGTGGGAGCCTAGCCAGTTTGGGTGTTCACCCTCCTAGACCAGGATGGAAGGGGGAGGACTTTGGACTTTCCACAGGGCAGGGAACCCTGACTGCTCTTCAGACTTGAGAGGGAGGGGGAGAGGAGTGGAGGGAGAGGGAGAGGAGTGGGGAGATGGGGAGAGGATTGGGGGGGGAGGAGTGGGAGGCGGGGAGGAGGCGGAAATTTTTTTTTCTCAATAAAAAAAAAAGAAATGTCATTCCAATTTTGAAGCCCTTGTTAGAGATCTTTCCAATGCTTTCTCCCCTCACTCTTGCTACAACCAATGCTGCAAGGTAGAAATAACCCTATCCAAGGGATTGTGTAAGTGCGACTCACAGCACCCTCTTCCCTAGCCTTCCAGTCTTGTGAGCAGATGCAGCAGGCACATGAGATAGTCCACACCACAAAGCATAAGGAAAGAGACCTGGAGGACTCTGGGCATGCTCTACTTTAAAAAGACAAATCGTACTGCCACCTGAGCCCATGTTGACGATTGTGGGCCATATTACTGCTGAAGGCCATTTCTGAGACCATGCTCCTATTACATCCAGGGGCTGTGTTGTTGCCCATGGTCTGTGTTACCATCAAAGGTTTTGTGTGTGTCTTTAGTGTATATTGCCAACTGAAGCCATGTTGATGTCCATGATCCGAACTCCCACTGTCTGTAAAGGGCAAGGTGCTATTGTTGCAATGTTCTTGCTGGCATGAAACACACAGTTGAGAAAGAGGAACATAAAAAGCTTCTGTTGCAACCCCAATGTCCCACTCAAAAAAAAATGTAAGAGTCTAGACAGAAAGTTATTGAAGAGAACTTTTAAAAATTGGGTAAGCATAGCTCCTGCAGGGCTGTGGGAGAAGTACAGCTCAGTTATGTTTAAGTGGCTGTACTCTAGGAGTTAGATCATGCTCCAGTGAGCACATGGACAGCACAGATTAGATCTTGCTTGTTTATTTTTTTTTTACCTTTTCTTCCTTATATTTTTTGGAAGTGAGGATCACAAGTATGGCAGTGTGTTACAGACCTTGGAGAACTGATTGTGAGTGAGTGTGATCAGAGTTCATGATGTGAAATTCCTAAATATTTAATAAATATAATATGTTGAAAAGAAAAATGAACACATATAACATGGACCTTTTATCTCCTTCCATCTTAAACACAGATGGGAAAGAGCTGATGCTTTAGGGCCACTTTGAGAATCTAAGAGACACACCAAGGATCACAGACACTGTATCCTGCTGCACTTGCTGGTTTTGTGGGTCAACTTGACAGAAGTTAGAATCATCAGAGATGAAGGAGCCTCAGTTGAGGAATGCTTCCTTTAGATCCAACTGTAAGGCATTTTCTCAATTAATGATCAATGAGGGAGGTCCCAGCCCATTGTGGGTGAAACCATCCTTGCGTTGGTAGTCCTGGGTTCTGTAAGAAAGCAGGCTGAGCAAGCCTGTAAGCAGCACCCCTGCATGGTTTCTGTATCAGCTCCTACTTCCAGGATCCCACCCTGTTTGAGTTCCTGACCCGATTTCCTTCAATGACAAGCAGCAATGAGGAAATCTAATTTGAATCAACCTCTTTCCTCCCCAGCTTGCCCTATGGTCATGGTAATTTGTCACAGCAGTAGAAACCCTAGCTAAGACAACTGCCTTCCTCTAGGTTCAAGAATATAGAACTATTATTGGTTACAGACACTGTGGTTGTTTCTTCTGAACTTTGTAGCCAAATATGACTTTCATTTTAAACTTGTCATAACTTTTCTTTTCACCCAGGTTGCATATCAGTAGTAGAGACTTGACTATGATAACTAATTTCACATTGTTTAATAAAAGGCACTAAGTCCCATCAGGTATTAGAACAAATGCTGCATACCACTTTGTCTTCTTTCCTTCGTTCTAATCCTGAAGACACAAGTATGACAAATTGAAATTCGCCTGCATCTTGGTAGTTATCTGTAATAAACGGAGGCTTTGACAAACTTTGCATGGCCTTCTTCCTGTCTCCTAGCCCATATCTTCCAGGTAGTGCCTCTCCGTGACCCTGGAATAACTGAACTGCCAGGCGGGTTACTAACCCTAGACTAAGTAGCCCGCCGAGGCAATCGACAGTTATCCTGTTATATAATATTCATACAGACTCATTCACAACAATTAATATTTTTGAAATTATGATTGAGTTCAAATCACTAATCTTTTAGAAGAGCAGAGAGAATCAGTGCTTGGCTATAGATGTGCACATAAAGAGTGAGTCAGCCTTCACATCGCCTTTGTTCTTCAGAGGGACAGCGTAGCCAGTTAAGAATGCTGTGACAACGTTGTCCAAGATTTTGAGCCTTATGAGGATGAGATTTAATCTTCACAGCTCCGAAGGTTAGAGTATCGAGGCCAGGATATCGACATGGTTCACTGCTGATGAGGTTCAATCTTCCTTTCTCAGACTGTACATTCCTTACAATGGCCACATGGCAGATTAGAGGAGAAATGTATAAATGCCCTTAAGATACTTGTAAAGGTCATAATAGCATTTAAAAATACTGCTCACTCATGGTCTTATCATATCAGAAGGTTATTTTGTAAATCTTTAAATAAACAACCTATGCAAATTTTTGTTCTTTCTTTGTCTTTCTTGCAATTTCTTCCTTTTATTCTTTTACGTTTACTTATTCCTTTCCTGCCCCCTTCCTCATTTAGATTTTTCTACATCTGAAATCTATGTAGAATTTTCTTTTCCTTTTGGCTATAATCACCTCTTATAAATGTATCCCCCCCCAAAAGCATACTATAATATTTTGCTTATGATAAAATATTTAAATAAAGTAATATACTATTTACTTTTTAGTGACTTCCTTTGTCATTTTAATATTGTTTCAGTGTTCAGACATATAGATGAACATGTCTATAGTTAATTCAATTGAACTGTTATGTAATATTCAATAGTAAGAATAACCTGCAATTTATAACCTATATCGTTAATAAATATTTTGGTTCTTTCTCACACTCATCTTGTTTCTGATAGATGAAATACATTTTATTGTCAGCTGACTAAACTACTTAATGAACATTTCTGAGTTCCTTTATCGTCGATTCAAAGTTCTACAGTTTCTAGATTATTAAGAAAGGGTACGGATAACTTACCTAGAAAATATAAAAGTATTATCTAAATATCCTATCAGAATATACTTGTAGGGGCTGGAGAAATGGCTTAGCAGTTAAGAGCACTGACTGCTCTTCCAGAGGACCAGGATTCGATTCCCACCACCCACATAACAGCTCACAACTGTCTGTGACTCCAGTTCCATGGGATTCAAAACCCTCACATAGACATATATAAAGGCAAAAACACCAATGCATATAAAATAAATAAATTCAAAATATATATACTTGTATTGAACAGGACAGAAAAATGGCTAACTTTTTTGCTTAAAGTTGATAATATTTGACCACTTAACTATTGATAATTACTGGATGTGAAATGATATCTCACTATGAATTAATTAGAATTTACTTACCTATTAAATGGTATACAGATATTTGTTTTAAGATAAAATATTGAACTTTAAATTTATCTTCTACTCTCTTAAATCAAGAGAGATCAGAATTTAATCTTTGAAAACTGTGATCTTTTCCTTAAGGTTTTATACCTGTTCACACATTAAGTTTTTATTAATCAGAGAACAGTTACTAGCTACATGCTTGAATCTTCCCTCCTTCAGCCTTACAAATGGTTTTCCCCATAAAGGATATTTTTAAAATATAGCCACCAACAAAATGACATTTATTGATCCAATCTCAGGCCAATACGTAAGTCAGATTTTTACCGTTGTAACAAAATACCAGGCATTATCAATTTCTAAATAAAATGCTCATTTTGGATCACAATTCCTTTTGCTTTTCAATGTGATAACAGTCCATTAGCAGGTGTGGTAGTTTGAGAGATTATGGCCCCTATAGGATGGAATAGCACTATTAGGAAGTGTGGCCTTGTTGGTGTAGGTGTACCATTGTTGGAGGAAGTGTGTCATTGTGGGGTGAGCTTTGAGGGTTCCTTTGCTCAAGCTATACTCAGTGTGACACACAGTTGCTTCTGTTGCCTGTGAATTAACAACTTGCAGCTCCTTTGCTAGAACCATGCTGCCTTGCTTCCCACCATGATGATAATGGACTAACCCTGTGAACTGTAAATAACCACAATTAAATATTTTCCTTTATAAGGGTTGTATGGTCATGGTGTCTCAAAAGAGTCATCTTAAGGCTAAAGTGAAGAGATTTGGATCAATTCTCTTGACAGAGGAAATCTCAAAACAGTCTAGTATAGACTCTGTCTTATGGTTATTAGTGTTACTTCTTAGGAAGATTTATAATGAAAAACATCAGGATAATCAAGAAAAAATACAAAATGTACAATTAGAGGGTGAAAGGAGTACCAGGAAGCAAGATACAGCTAAATAAGAAATAGAACAAAGGGAGTGATGACCTTTGTGCAAGATCCTATCCACGTAATTTTTCAGTTTGCAAAAAGAAATTAAAGAAAAACTTAGAGCTAGGTGTGGTGAGGCACACCTTTAATCCCAACAATCAGAAGACAGAGGCTGACAGATCTCTAAGTTTGAGGCCAGTAGGCAGTGAAGGAAACTACCAAAAACAGAAAATTGGCAAAGATGTAATTGAACGAGGGGGTCATGTTTCCAGCCCCAGCTAGCAGCAGAACTGGGCAGATTTGGCCACATTGTTCTGGCTTTAGAGTAAAGAATAGAAGAAAAGGCTTATGGACTCTTCTCTGTGACTAAGAAAAGACATTGACATCAAGCATATGTCTGGGGTGTCTGCGGCGCACCGCGCCCCTTGTCTGCGCTCTGTGCGCTGGCACCCAGTTCGCAGGCTTTGGGCAAGGGGCTGGAGGTTAAAATACACAGACACACACAGAGACACAGCGACACGGGTCATCCTTGAATTCCCCAAGAATGTCCCCTTTATTGTGTTCAAGGGCAGATTATATAGAGATAGCCATGCCCCAGCCAAATCCACCAGAAACCACTCTCCTGCCATCAGGAACTCCCGAAGGTCTCGTGCTCAGAGCAGCTGTAGGCACTCAGATCAGGGGAAAACAAGTTGTTTACAAGAAATTCAGGATCTGGGGTCTCACTGTTCCCAACAGGCGTTCATGAATGGAGGCCGAGAGAGGCCATTGCATGAAGCTCTGAAGGTGAGGCCTAAGTAAAATCATATCTTTTAAACATGACAAGACTAATGCACTCAAAAAATAGTGGCAACCATATTTATCCCCACAAAATTTTGATATAAGATTAAGCCAGCAAACATTCCTGAATACAGGGGGAAGGGATCAATAAGACCCACTTTTAGTTGAAGAGACATTGACAATTGATGTTTTTCATGGGAAATAGAGTCAGTTGGTCAATTGTCTTTATGAGTTCATCCTTGATTGTTCCACTGCATCCTTGAATGACTCTTTGTCCATAAATATGCAAGCATCACTAATACACATGAAATACAGAAAATTAGAAGGTGCTTGGAAGGGTAGACCATACATATTGGAGGAATTAAGGGAAGGAGTGGAGTTAACATAACCAAAACACACTAAACATGTGTGAAAAATTTAAAGAATAATCCATTATATCATAAAAATGTAATTGAAAGGGAATTAATAGTTATGCTTGTCTGCACTTACTAGCATATATACAAATATCATTTCTCCCTTTACAGTTATGTGCTTCCTAGAAATTAACTACATAATGAGGCAACTTCAGAGAATACTAACCTTATGTGTAATTGTCAGCATTTTTGTTATTAACTAGGTAACTTGAGGCAGAACCACAGCGATCACACCATTGAAATCCAAAACTACCTGATTAAATGATGATCATCCTGATTAGAATGCATTTGTTGAACTGATAGTATACAGAGTATTATAGTGATGGTCAAAGGGAGAAATTAATAAAGTCAATGGCTTTTTGCAAAACATACTTAGTATTCAGCTTTTACACATGTTACAAATTTTCTCACCCAATAAAAATTACATGTCTGTTAACGTAATATATAATACTTGAAAATAAAAGAAGAAAATTGATAGTCATAATTTTTACCTGAAGAACAGAGCAGTGGACTATGAATCACTCTGGTTTATCAGAGTGATATATTGATTATAGCTATAATGTTAATTAGTTTAAACCATTTCTGGTAAAATGTTTATTAATTAGAACCATACTAAATTGAACTCTTAATTAAATGGGATAATTTAAGTCTCTGTTTAATCCTGTTAAGATAATTTTAAAAATTACAAAAATTCCAAATAAGTAATAAGGATTAGAAAATTTGAAGATAAAATATATTACTACTCTGTAGATTTTGCAAATTTAGTAAGGAAATTCAGTGAGATCAATTCAGATACTTGTACATAAATGATTATTGTTTATTTACCTAAATTCATGTTTGAAAATTTTGTTTGACAATTATATTGCAGAAAAGATATCATGGACCCTTTTTGTTTTCTCCTGTCTGTCAAGCATAACTGTAAACATTGAAAATAGTGAGTAGAAAATCAAATAAGAAATTTGAATTGTAGTAAGGGGAGTGTGAGATGCTTTGGTATTCCTGAGCAGATATGTCATAATATCAAAATACTTCATACAATCACCTAGCAAGGGATAGCCACCTCACTTCTAACATTTCCTGGTAACTAGTTGATCAATACAGACAACCCAAATAGTCAAATTATTCCCATAAACCAAAATCGAGGTCCTGTATCATCCTAACAACCTAAAATTAATGTCAAAGAAAGTTAATAGAAAGCCAGACCAAACATAAACAGCAAAGAAAAGTATTTCCATTCTATCAAGCCTAAGACATCCTGTTTTCTACAGAGGAATACTGAGGTCAGAAAACAAGTGCCATCAGGATGGAGTGAGTCACACCAAATGTCTTAGGGCGCATACCCTTTGTTCCTTAGATCTTCACACCAGAACACAGAGAGCAGTGGGGAGGATAAGGGTGACCCTGGCGGCGATAGCACACCTGCACTGAGAGTCTGGTCCAGAAAAGCTCTTGATATTTGTGAACCCAAGTCCTTCTGCCCATTTAAAGCACACAATTGGAATGGTCAAAAAATATCTATGTGTACTGGCTCAATTCACAAACCAACTTCATACTCCTGGGTGATGGACTTCGCCAGCCACAAGCATTTAATCAATAAGAAGGCACTAATTATCAGGTCCCATTTCATTCTTTTTTGCTGTGAGAGATGTCAGACATACAGGTCTAGAAAAATGCACCCACATCCCTCACACAACATATTTCAAACAGAAACAACAAACTTCAACAAGAACAATTGTAAGACTAGATATATGCCATAATGCTTTATAAACTGTTACTGAACCCACAATCCACAGGGGAATGTGAATATGCATGGCATGCAAAATCAAAGTGACTGTTTACTAAAATAAAAACCTAAGCATGACTCTAGAAATGCCTCAGACAGATTTAAAAAAATCACTCACTAAAGTAAAATCACAGCTTATATTTTCTGTATATATAATAAATAATATATGTTTATATATATTATATGATATATGTAAAATAACACTTTTATGAATCATGTTGTTTAGCAAGTTCAAAGTGTGCTGAGATATTATCTGAAAGAATTTGTACTGTTGAATTTGACAATGAAAGCCTGTTAAAAGGTTAAGACAGGTTAGTAGATAGGGTATCTCTCCAGGAAGGCAATCTGCACACCATCCAAATAATATCCAAGAATGAAAAGTTATCTTTAATGGATAAATTTCATACCTTGGAATCACATGTGCAGAATGAGGACAAGAGGTTATGTGAGTCAATGAGATCACTAAAATTATACACTGGTCAAGAAATTCAGGCTTTAAAAAAGGTAGTAGTAAAAAGATTTGAAACAATTGAGGAACTTCTCAGTACGGATAAGCAGGGAAGAAAGATAGAAGCATAGGATTTAGCCTTACCAGAACCTTTCAGAGTGAGAGATGACTTACCCTCGATCATTAACTTTCTAACCTGTAATCACCTCTGACAAACCATCAAGTTCTAAATGCCCAAAAGGATCCAAATAATGTAGATGGAAACCTATAGGTATGAATAATCTAAAAGAAATTAAGGAAGCAGTAATATCTTATTGCTTGCATTTACCATTTGTTAGGGAAATTTGTTAGGGCTTAAAGCAATATGACCACCTCGCATGATTGGCTTGAATTATTCTCTGGTCCTTGAAGATGGACCTCAACTGCTATAGAAATTCTACTAGTGAGAAAAGCCTTCTGAATATAACAAGAACTAATGAATATATCTACTCATAGAGACTTGGCAGTATGCTCAGTATCTGAATGGGTCTACACCCTATAAGGTCCCTGTATTGAGAGTAAAAGTAGACATACGTCTCCATTCCTAACCCAGAAACTCCTGGTAAAATGCTGTAATGAAAAAGAAAAAAAGGAATAGAAATAATTGTGATGGTAATAATAATAAAGTCTTATGAAAATGACAAAATGGTGGAATACTTTTAATGGGGATGCAACTTTTTACAGCTATTATCTAGAGTTTAAAGAAAGAAATACCATATAATTAAGAAATCAACCCTATATATACACAATCAAAGGAAACAAATCACAAGTGAAATCTACTTTCACTTCCATGTTTATTGCCACACTCTTCATAATAACCAAAATATTCACTCAGACTAGAAGTCCATCAACAGATAGATGTATAAAGGGAACATGGGATAAAATGTTACATATTATAAAAATCGTTGATATCCTGTTGTTTTGGGAAACATAGGGAGAACCAAAAATTATTGTGTTAAGCAAAAGAAGCAAATACAAAAGAACCACCATGTTTTTTATCCAGAAGTGGAATCTATCAAGTCAGTTTTTTAGAAGACATAGGATAGTGCTAACTACAGACAAGGATGTGTATGAGATGGGGGGAGTAAACAAAGATGTGATAGAAAGAAAAGAGAAACTAGAATCCCAGAACACTAGAATTAGTTTTAGCTTTTCTACTGTGCAATAGGGCAACTGTTGATTAAATAAATAAATGATATATTTCCCCATGAGTAGGCCATAAATGTTCTAACATATAAAAATGATTGATTTTTTAAGAGATAGAAAATTTCATTACTATAATCTAATTATTATATATTGTTCATATGTATTAAATTACCATAATGTAGTCCATAAAAATGTCTAAATATTCTTTCTCAATAAAAAAGTCATGTTTGTCGAACAACAGTGCCAGCTGCATGCAAGAGATTTCATTATGAATTGTTAGGCAAAGAAGCTGTCTTCCGGAACTAGATGATAAGGCCCTAATGCTGAAGATGACTTCATACCTTGGTTGCAAGCTGGAACTGAGCGGAAAGCTTCCTCACTGCTGGCAATCTTCCAAAAGGCTGGAAGGTGCTTTCAGACTTCTGTGGGACACAGAGAGTAGAGAGTCTTACCCCACTGTGACCCCTCTGTACTACAATGCCCACTATCTAGGAAGGTGTGCCTACTGATACAATATTGCTGTGATTTGTATGAGGTTAACTATCGACTCTTGGATAGGATTGGAGGCCAGTCACACAGGAAGGAATCTGTGCCTGCTACTGTCTACCCAATGCAAAGCCCATGGATTTGGAAATTATAAGGCGTAGAGGGTAACTTGCTGCTGTGGTTTAGCGAAGTTGACATGGAAAAAAATTATGACCCACATATTTATATCAATAAACAAATGCTACTTTAATCCTGAATTAGAGAAGAGTCTCTCTGAAGTGACTGATAGTGGATCCGGATGCTCATGGCTGGTCAAGATGCTTATATATGACTATTACTATTCAATCCTAAATGGTACATTTATAGCACTCTTTCTGAGGCTCAAATTTATTGTGGGAGACAGAATAGAAAGAATGTAAGTGGTAAAACTTGGGGAGAACATCTGAAAATTGCTATCTTCATGACATGAGACAGTCATTGCAAACATGATCTCACAACCTGCTATGGTTACCCTCACTGGGCCTTCTCAAGACCAGATCCTTCAACAGTTTGATCATGGATCATGGAGAAACTCATGGGGTCCTATTTCTCTGAGTTGAATTATTAGCACCTGATGAATTCTTGGGGGAATGTCAGCTATTATACTTAGTTATGTACCAAGTGATAAATGCACCAAGCTCTAATGGATAGTTCCAATCTTCTGGCCACGCATGGCAATGTGTGTGGGTCATGTTGGATTCCTCTTTGTATGCTGTGAATACCACTGGCTAATAAAGAAACTGTCATGGTTCTGCACAGGGAATAAAGGTAGACGGGGAAAACTAAACTGAATGTGGGAAGAAAGAAGGAGGGGTTAGAGAGAAGCCGTAGAGCCACTGCCAGAGACAGATATACTGAAACTTTGCTGGTAAGCCACGATCTCTTGGTGATGTACAGTTAATGGAGATGGGTTAAAATAAGATGTAAGAGCTAACCAATAAGAAGTTAGAGCTAATGGTCCAAGCAATGATTTAATTAATACAGTTTCTATGTGATCATTTTGGGGCTGAGCAGCCAGGAAAGCAACAAGCAGATCTTCTACAGCATGTGGGGCTGTAAATTCTGTTCATGTTTCTTCACATATTTAGTAATTTTTCTTTTCTAATTAAATATAATGCCTTGAATCACAGAGATTGTAGATTCTGCTCCAAAATGCTTTCCCTAAAGATAAGTCATTTTTTTATAACAAAATTATTCTGTTTTAATACCTATCACAATTGATGTTGTCAAAAGATTATATCTCTCCTTATCCACCCCCCCCATCAATTACTAGCTTCTCTCCTTCGGGTACTCTCTATATACTATTTTATGAAGATGCCATTCTGAGGTTAACTACGGATGTGGAGAGGAATATATACAGAGATTTTGAGAACTCTAGTTGTGTTTCTTCCACAGGAATTAGATTTATTCCGCGGTCTGCATGCAGTCAAATGTATTTACTACAGCTCCCAATTTATAATCTTGTAAATCACTAGATTGCTGTTTTATTCAATATAATATAATATAATATAATATAATATAATATAATATAATATAATATAATATAATATAATATAATATAATATCATAATACCTCTCTTGATAGTTCATACCTCTGTGATGGTTTGAATAGGAATGGCTTCCATAAACTCAAGTTTTTGAGTGCTTGGTCCATAGAGAATGGCACTATTAGAAGGTGTGGCCTTGTTGGAAAAATTTTGTCATTGTGGAGGTCGACGTTGAGGTCCTGTATTCTCAAGTTACTCCCAGTGTGATACACAGCTTCCTTCTGCTGACTATGGATCAAGGTAAAGAACTCTGTGCTCTTTCTCCAGGAACATGTGTTCCTGCATGCTGCCATGTTCCACCATGATTATAACTGTAACCTAGCCCCAACTAAATGTATTTCTTTATAAGAGTTGTCATGATCATGGTATCTCTACATGCCAATAAAAACCAAGCCATCACGACCTCTTATACATTAATTTTTATGCTCATATGTGCTTATACATAAATATTCTTAAATTTAGCCTAAACAGTCTGTATCATATTCTGTAAACGTATATTTTCCAGGATGACACTTTGATATTGGATTATCCAGTGGTTTACTTTTCCTTGGAAAAGTCTATTTCTTCCTCTTTTAGTATCCCTTTGTTGCTGGGCTGTGGTGGCACATGCCTTTAATCCCAGCACTCGGGAGGCAGAGGCAGGCAGATCTCTGTGAGTTCGAGACCAGCCTGGTCTACAAGAGCTAGTTCCAGGACAGGCTCCAAAACCACAGAGAAACCCTGTCTCGAAAAACAAAAAAACAAAAAAAAACAAAACAAAAGTATCCCTTTGTTGCCTGTGTTTCTTTGTGTAAGTCTGAGGCCTCTGGAGCTTTCCCACACCCAATTTAGCATATTTGTTGTTGCTATTGCTGTTATCCTTGTTCAACTCATGCTGAAAATTTATGAATGTCTGGATGTAGGAGGACGTCTGACAGAAAACTCCGATTCTGGTTTTAAACTTTGGCTTTGTTTAAATTTAACAAGTTATCCTAATTTTCCAATGTACTTACTCAGCTCTCAACTTAAAAATCAATTGAAGAAGAAAGCCAAATATTTATCTGTAGTGAAATGTCTATATCTGGAAGGGCTAGCCTTGTTCCAGTTTCCTCACTGGTATGTTCTCTTTGACAGTACTGAGATTTTCAGAGCTCTTATTCACGAGTCCTGCTCAGGACAAACGTAATACATTAGTGCATAGTTGTCCTTAGGGACAACATTCTTTCTTATTAGTTGTTTCGCTCTTAACTTTGTTCCTTTGTTTTAAAAGTTCTTGAAAATTGGTTCCCATCAATATATTTCTCTGGTGACAAGCATTATGCATTTCAGAAACACTCCAGTGCTACCTCCATCTTCCTCCACAGGGAGCCAATTTCTCTAATGGCTCTTATTCACAAGACATCATGAAACAGGAGAATTAAAAAAATGCTTTTCTTTGAATCTGTGATCCATAGAACAATTTTGGATTTTAATTGCAAAAATTATATATAACTTTTTATGTAAATCCTTGGAGCTTTCATTATATTCATTTTTCAAAACAAAAAGTGAAAATTAAAATACAAATGCTTATTGTATATTCTATAGCTTCTAAATATCAATAAATTGTGATGCTCAAGGGAATAGATTATAGAAAATTTTGACTCTTTTGCTAACTTCCAAATTGTATAAGCTGTTGAAAAACAATACCTATTAACAGGAAAAGACACTATGAAAGAAGTTGTTCCCTGTGATTCAGACATACAGCATCCTGATGGTAATAAATCTTCCGGCTGAATCTAACTTTTATTTGGATTCTTTCACTCCTAAATGTAAATACATTGCAAAAGTAAGATGTTAAATCTTGCCAAAAATATTGCTCATTTGGGCAGCTCATGTAGCACAAGTGTGGCTTTTACTTACTATTATAACTTTTCAAGAATCCTCATTATTGTAACACTCTTTAAAATATGACAATTTACTCAATAAAATATGTATTACAATTCCCACTCAGCTAACTATAATATGATTGTCATTTAGAAGAATGGAAACATAGGACACCTGGGGTCTCATATAATTTTTAAAAGGCTTATTAAATGCTATATACTGCTCACTGTTGTAAAACATAAAAAAAATTATTCAACAATAGAGATGAGAATGCCAAGATGAAGGCTTATTAAAAAGGAATGGAATTTCATTATATTCTCTTTTTATTTGCCTCAATTCTACCTTCTTAAGATTATTTATCAATTCTTTTTCTTTTAATCATACTAAGATCTCATTAATTAAAGATTAAAATTTAAGGTTTGAAAGTGAATGGGTAGGTGACTAGTTCCGTAGAGAAAGGGAATCTGACAGTCACCAAAAGTGTAATAGGAGTGAGTAATATCAAAATACTTAAATATAAACAATACATATTTAAGAAAATGGCATAACATAATCCATTGTTAAGTGTAATTAATATATGATAATAAAACATTAGAACTATTGATATTTAAGTAATGATGCCAAATTTAGATGTACTACACGTTTTTCCAATAAAAATATAGGGAGTTAATATTATGGTAAAATGCAGCTCACCCATTACAGAGGGAGTCAAATCACTGAAAAGTGAGAAGTAACGTAGGTATGATGATGTTGCAAATGTGCATTGATATGACCCCTAAATAGCACGTTCAAGTCATACTGGATATGATCATAAGTACTTTTATAAAGTACTTATCATTTATATTTGGGTAACTACAATCTGACAAAGTTTTATTTGACTTTGAATTGTGAGCTCTCTCAAGTTACTCCTTCATTGCATCTCGTCTAAAGAGAAAACACTACCTATTTTACATAACACTGTGAAAAGGTAATAAGCTAAAGAACATTAGAGTATCTTGGGTGTATTATGTTGTCTGTCCATGGTCATCATACGTACAGGAGAATTTGGAAATGATGACCATGTCATGCTTTGTGATCTTATAAAGAGGAATTTTTTCAGGCATCATACTTCCAAACTAAAACATTTTGATTTGTTTTGTATTATCTTTTTAGAATTTGTTGTCAAACAAGAATCTATTGATGCTCACTGTCTGTTCATAATGAAGAGAGACAGAAGGCATGGTCCTTCTCTGTCCCTTTGATTCTCTTCATCAGTCAGTTCTTCTAATATTGCATAACTAAATTCCTCTTTTGATTGAGGATTGTGGATATGAACCTGAAGGAGAAAAGGAATCATACATGCTCCAATTTGAGAACATAAAGACCCCATATCTCCTTGCTGTTCAAAGATAAGCAATGGTCAGAAGTGCTAATGGTATTTTAAATATGATTTTGTTTTCAAATATTCTACCCCACAGTATTTGTTCATGCTTTTCTTCCTATAATATTGTATTATCTTTTTCTTCTTAAAATTCAATGAACAAATATCTACTTATATAAATTAGCTTAAAAATGTTACTACTAGACAAGTCAATTCAATGACAATATATTTTAAAGATAAAAACCACTGGATGAAATTTGGTGAACAGAATTTTTTTCCTTATGTGTACATATAAGCTCTAAATATGTTAATTTCCCATCTGTGACTTGACAACCCCAAAAGTTCTATATTTGCTGTTTTCTTCTGCATAATATAGTTTTTTTGATATGTGACCATAACACAAAACCTTGCTTCTCTATAGCAGCTAACAACATAAGCTTATGAACATTGAGATTGCCAAATAATAAAGGGTAATAAAATTCACATACATTTGTGATGACTGGTTTAATTCTGTTGGATATGAGCCAGTACTGTAGGGTTTAGTATCACATATCCTTGAAGTTTGTTGTAAGAAGTGATTAATTTATAAAATTCTCAATACAAAGCTTCGATGCTATCACATTTGAAAAAGTCTGAAAGGAGAGAAATCTAAGTCAGTTAGAATTCCACAATTGTGATTAACTACTTTCTCTTAATTCATGACATTAAGAAATTGACCCGTACATATGGCACTGAGAAACATTCACCATCTTACCAGTTCTTATAATCCAGAAATAACATTTGCTTTGCTGAAAGTTCAATCCCTGGACCATGACTCTGCCACATCGGCTTTCCTTGGCTCTTCTTTATCTCTCACGTACCCTTGATTCTATTATTTTATTTGGAATAAGCATAGAAACAAACAGGCAAATCCATAAAAATATTTAATTTTCTGCTCATATTTATTACTAAATAAAACAAATATGCTCCAAAAATTACATGCCTACAAGTGTTATGATTTCAACAACAACATTGACTTGTCAAAACATTTCTTAATTATCACCAGTGCAGAAAGTAGATCTCAGAATATGCAGCTTCATGGAACTTCATGAGAACATGTAGCTGCTTTCTTTGCTTTACATTACCGACTTTGATAGCCAAGTTCAAATTGCTGAAGCTACTTTTTCTGGGCCAAGTAATTTTTTTTTAACAGAAAAGGAAGTACTCCAGAATCATTGAATAACTCTAAACTGAATGAATAGTTCAACAGTCAAGATTGTTAACACAAAACACACCATTTGGAAGAGAAGAAATTTAGCTCATGCCACCGTTTTCCGTACTCATTCCTAAAGATTGGTCACTACTCTGGGAATTTTCAAAGAACCCTATCGTTTACTTCAAATTAAAACGAAAGCATTACTTGCAAATCAATTCAAAATGGGGAACATACATATTTTGATAGAAATCACTTTAATGGACCATGCCTTGTAAATTTCACTATCCATGGCTCGGAAGGAGAATCAGTAGCTTGGACTTCTCCTGGACGGTAGGAAATTACCTTAAAAAATGCAGAGAAAATGCTGCTTGACAGTGCAACGGATGATATAAAGTTAGTTCATGCTGTCAGTAAACACATATAAAATCGATATAACAGTTCAGCATATGAAATGCTCCTAGTAAGTCCTGAAGCTTTTGCAGGTTGTGTTTTCCACTGTCTGTCCCACGTGCCTGCTCACCAGGTGGCAGTGCGACAGTGCTCATCCTTGAGCTGTTGGGAGAAAGCCGCATTGAAAAGGGATTTGCATGTTGCCTAGGTAGAGCTGTTTGGGCTTTCAAAATTTTAAGTGTTTCTTTGACAGCTTTAAAATAGCCGTGCATACCAATTTTCCACAATTGCCTTTCGCTTTGAGAGCTTTGTAGATAGTTCTCTAATTTTCTAAACAAGGAAAATAGAATATATATAATCTAGTGGGCCTTTGTTGTCTCACAGCGCTAAATAAGAACCCTTTCACAGTAAAAAGTGCAGCATTTTGTTTTTAAATAAACTAACTCTTCTCAATAATTGGATTAAGTAGGGTTTCCACCAATTTCAACAGAAAAATATGCAGCAGACTACAGGCCCTAAGACAAGAATTCTGACATTTCATTTTTCCTTATCTAAACTTCTCCAGCTGCCATTATGCCATCTGAGACTGAATTTCGGTTTACAGAGCCACTCCACTCTATCAGGTCCTTTGTAGTTATACAGTGTTCACGCTGCTCTTTAACTGGGACAGAAGAACCAATTTCCACATTTGGTTTCCAATATCTAGGCTTTATTACGTGTGAAAGGATGTCTGGATTCTACTTTTTTGAAGATGGAAATTCCGAGAAGAACCCACAATTCTGCTATCTGATCCAACCCCAAATCATAAGAATGGGGCACCACATGAATGTCACTGGTCTCTGAGTTTAATATCAATCCAAAAGGTTTCTTGCTCCAATAGGAAGCACCTATTTGTGAACACACGCTGTCTTCTTTCCTTAGCATTCTCCCATACTTAGGATAGTAATGGAGGAGATTTTCTTCAGCTGAAGCCACCATGCAGAAGGCGACAAGGGGGAAGCAGAGGCAAGGGCGTTTTCATGCATGAAGATGAGCTAAACTTTTCCTTATGGTCCTTGAAAAGTTACTCAAAAATCAGGTGAAAACAAAGACAGCCCTGGAGGCTGACTTTAAAAATGTTTAGAATTCAATTTCAAAACTTTCTTTGGTAATCCACTCATTTTCATACACAAACTACCTTTGTGGACATTATAAAAAATACTACTTAGTTTATCTCTAGAAAGAGTAAACTTGCTAGCCCACCCAGCTTCCATCCAGACCCTCCCCACTTCGGCCCCACCGCCCTCTTTCGGCACATAACATCACCCAGCCCAGCCTGTCTGGGCACTGGGTCCGAATCCTTGGGGCACCCAAGCGGGCGGGAGTTCCTTAGTTTCTATGGCCTGCCTGCACCAAGCAGGGTAGGCGCTTTGTTTGCAAGCTGCCCAACCAGCACGGAGACCTGATCTCTTTACGCCAAGGCAAGAATTCGCCCAACAAGCTGAAAAGCAACATGAAGCCACCAGAAACCAGCGACCTCACAACAGGAGGACATGAACACCTTAATCAAGAAGTAGAAAAGATTGACTTCATGAAAGTGATTGACGCCCTTAAACAGCATGTAAAAAACGCCCTTATAGAAATGGATGAGAAATATAATAGAAAGTTTGAAGAATTGAATAAATCAGTGAATGATACCATAGAAAACCAAGGAAAAACAATCAAACAGATAATGGAAACAGTTCAAGACTTGAAAACTGAAATGGAGGCAAAGAAGAAAACACAAACAGAGGGCCGGCTGGACATGGAAAATTTAAGTAAACAAACAGAGTCTACAGAAACAAGCATAACCAACAGAATACAAGAGTTAGAAGAAGGAATCTCAGATTCTGAAGATACCATAGAGAAAATAAACACACTGATTAAGAAAACAGCAAGTCCAACAAACTCTCATCACAAAACATTCAGGAAATATGGGACACAATAAAAAGACCAAACCTAAGAATGATAGGAGTAGAAGAAGGAGAAGAAGTACAGCTCAATGGTCCAGAAAATATATTTAATAAAATTATAGAAAAAAACTTTCCCAACCTAAATAAAGATATGCCTATGAAGGTTCAAGAAGCATACAGAACACCGAATAGGCTGGATCAAAAAAAAAATCCCCTCACCATATAATTATCAAAACACAAAGCATACAGAATAAGGAAAGAATATTAAGAGATGCAAAGGAAAAAGGCCAAATTACTTATAAAGGTAAACCTATCAGACTTACACCTGACTTCTCTATGGAAACCATGAAAGCCAGAAGGTCCTGGATAGATGTACTACAGAAACTGAGAGACCATGGATGCAAGTCCAGATTACTATTCCCAGCCAAGCTTTCGTTCACTATAAATGCAGAAAACAAAATTTTCCAGGATAAAAACAAATTTAAGCAATACGCAGCCACAAATCCAGCCTTACAGAAAGTAATAGAAGGAAAATCACTAACCAAGGAGTCCAACAATGATCACAATAACTCAGACATCTAGAGACCCTTCACCAACACAAATCAAAGAAGGGAAACACACAAACCCTACTACTAAAAAAGTGACCGGAGTTAACAACCACTGGTCATTAATATCACATAATGTCAATGGACTCAACTTACCTATAAAAAGGCACAGGCTAAGAGATTAGATAAAAAAAAACAGGATCCAACATTCTGCTGTTTACATGAAACACACCTCAACCACAAAGATAGGCACCTACTCAGAGTAAAGGGCTGGGAAAAGGCTTATCAAGCAAATGGACCTAAGAAACAAGCAGTTGTGGCCATACTAATCTCTAACAAAGTTGACTTCAAACCTAAATCAATCAGAAGAGATGGAGAGGGGCATTTTATACTCATAACAGGAACAGTTCATCAGGATGAAGTCTCAATCCTGAACATCTATGCCCCTAATATAAAAGCACCCATGTACATAAAAGAAACATTGCTAAAACTCAAGGCAGCCATTAAACTGCACACACTAATAGTAGAAGACTTCAACACTCCTCTCTCACCAATGGACAGGTCAATCAGACAGAAACCTAACAGAGAAATAAGAGAATTAATGGAGGTAATGAATCAAATGGACTTAACAGACATCTATAGAACATTCCACCCAAATAGGAAAGAATATACCTTCTTGTCTGCAGCTCATGGAACCTTCTCAAAGATCGACCACATGCTCGGTAGCAAAGCTAACTTACACAGTTGCAAAAAAATATTAGTAACCACCTGTGTCTTATCAGATCACCATGGATTAAAGTTAGAATTCAACAACAATGCTACCCCCAGAAAGCCTACAAATTTATGGAAACTGAACAGTCAACTACTGAACCATACCTGGATTAAGGAAGAAATAAAGAAATTAATGTCTTCCTGGAATTCAATGAAAATAAACAACATACTCAAACTTATGGGACACTATGAAAGCAGTCCTAAGAGGAAAGTTCATAGCACTAATTGCCCACTTAAAGAAAACAGAGAAAGCTCACACTGGAGACTTAACAGCCCACCTGAAAGCTCTAGAAAAAAAAGAAGCAGACTCACCTAGGAGGAGTAGAAGACTGGAAATAATCAAACTGAGGGCTGAAATCAACAAAATAGAAACACAGAAAACAATACAAAGAATCAATGAAACATAAAGCTGGTTCCTAGAGAAAATCAACAAGATTGGCAAACCCCTATCCAAATTAATCAAACGGCAGAGAGAGAATTTGCAAATTAATAAGATCAGAAATGAAAAGGGGGACATAACCACAGACACAGAGGAAATTCAGAGAATCATCAGATCTTACTACAAAAGCCTATATGCCACAAAACTGGAAAATGTAAAGGAAATGGACACTTTTTTAGATAAATACCATATACCAAAGTTAAACCAGGACCAGGTGAACAATCTAAATAGACCTGTGAGTCGTGCAGAATTAGAAGAGGTTATCAAAAACCTCCCTACCAAAAAAAAAGGCCAGGGCCAGATGGTTTCAATGCGGAATTCTACCAGAACTTCCAAGAAGAGCTTATACCTATACTCCTTAATGTATTTCACAATATAGAAACATTAGAGGCATTGCCAAATTCCTTTTATGAAGCTACAATTACTCTGATACCAAAACCGCACAAAGACTCAACCAAGAAAGAGAATTATAGACCAATCTCACTCATGAACATCGATGCAAAAATCCTCAACAAAATACTGGCAAACCAAATCCAAGAACACATTAGAAAAATTATCCATTATGATCAAGTAGGCTTCATCCCAGGGATGCAGGGCTGGTTCAACATATGAAAATCTATCAATGTAATCCATCATATAAATAAACTGAAAGAAAAAAATATGATCATTTCATTAGATGGTGAAAAAGCATTTGACAAAATTCAACATACCTTTATGATAAAAGTCTTGGAGAGATTAGGGATACAATGGTCATACCTAAATATAATAAAAGCTATATACAGCAAGCCGACAGCTAACATCAAATTAAATGGAGAGAAACTCAAAGCCATCCCACTAAACTCAGGAACACAACAAGGCTGTCCACTCTCGCCATACCTCTTCAATATAGTGCTTGAAGTCCTAGCAATAGCAATAAGACAACATAATGGGATCAAGGGGATTCGAATTGGAAAGGAAGAAGTTAAACTGTCGTTATTTGCAGATGATATGATAGTGTACATAAGCGACCCCCAAAACTCCACCAAAGAACTTTTACAGCTGATAAACACCTTTAGTAATGTGGCAAGATGCAAGATCAACTCCAAAAAAATCAGTCGCCCTCTTATACACAAAGGATATGGAAGCAGAGAGGGAAATCAGAGAAGCTTCAACTTTCATGATAGCCACAAACAACATAAAATATTTTGGGGTAACTCTAACCAAGGAAGTGAAAGATCTATTTGACAAGAACTTTAAGGCATTGAAGAAAGGAATTGAGGAGTATACCAGAAAATGGAAGGACCTCCCTTGCTATTGGATTGGGAGGATCAACATAGTAAAAATGGCAATTCTACCAAAGGCAATTTATAGATTCAATGCAATCACCATCAAGGTCTCATCAAAATTCTTCATAGATCTTGAGAGGACAATAATCAACTTTATATGGAAAAACAAAAAAACCAGGATAGCCAAAACAATCCTATACAATAAAGGATCTTCTGGAGGCATTACCATCCCTGACTTCAAACTCTATTACAGAGCTACAGTGATGAAAACAGTGTGGTACTGGCATAAAAACAGAGAAGTAGACCAATGGAATCATACAGAAGACCTGGATTTTAACCCACAAACCTATAAACACCTCATTTTTGTTAAAGGGGCCAAAAGTATACAATGGACGAAAGAAAGCATCTTCAACAAATGATGCTGGCATAACTGGATGTCAACCTGTAGAAGAATGAAAATAGACCCATATCTATCACCATGCACAAAACTCAAGTCCAAATGGATTAAAGACCTCACTATCAGTCAGAACACATTGAACCTGATAGAAGAGAAAGTGGGAAGTACCCTACAACAGATGGGCACAGGAAATCGCTTCCTATGTGTAACCACAACAGCACAGACATTAAGGGCAACATTGAATAAATGGGACCTACTAAAACTGAGAAGCTTCTGTAAAGCAAAGGACACTGTCACCAAGACAAAAAGAGAACCTACTGACTGGGAGAAGATCTTCACCAACCCCACAACAGACAAAGGTCTGATCTCCAAAATATATAGAGAACTCAAGAAGCTAATTAACCCAATTAAAAAATGCTAATTAACCCAATTAAAAAAATGGGGCACTGAACTGAACAGAGAATTCTCAGCAGAGGAAGTTCAAATGGCCAAAATAAACTTAAGGTCATGCTCAACCTCCTTAGCGATCAGGGAAATGCAAATCAAAACAACTTTGAGATATCATCTTACACCTGTCAGAATGGCTAAAATAAAAAACTCCAATGATAGCCTTTGCTGGAGAGGCTGTGGAGGAAGGGGTACCCTCATCCATTGCTGGTGGGAATGCAATCTTGTGCAACCACTTTGGAAATCAGTGTTTCGGTTTCTCAGGAAATTCGGGATCAACCTACCCCTGGACCCAGCAATACCACTCCTGGGAATATACCCAAGAGATGCCCTATCATATGACAAGAGCATTTGTTCAACTATGTTCATAGCAGTATTATTTGTAATAGCCAGAACCTGGAAACAACCTAGATGCCCTTCAATGGAAGAATGGATGAAGAAAGTGTGGAATATCTACACATTAGAGTACTACGCTGCGGTAAAAAACAATGACTTCTCGAATTTTGCATGTAAATGGATGGAAATAGAAAACACTATCCTGAGTGAGGTATCCCAGACCCAAAAAGATGAATATGGGATGTACTCACTCATAATTGGTTTCTAGCCATAAATAAGGGTCATGGAGTCTACAATTGGTGATCCTAAAGAAGCTAAGTAAGAAGGTGAACCAAAGGAAAAACATATAGTTATCCTCTTGGCTATGGGAAGTAGACAAAATTGCCGGGGAGAAAATTGGGATCTTGGGGGTGGGGTGGGATGGGGGTAAGGGGAGATGGGGAGAGAAAAGGGAGAAGGGTAGGATATGGGGAACTTGGGGAAAAAGGTGGATTGGGATAAAGGAAGGTCGGATAGGGGAGTACGGAAGCACAATTCTTAGTTAAGGGAGTCACCTTAGGGTTGGCAAGAGACTTGAACCTAGAGTGGCTCCCAGGAGCCCAAGCCGAGATCCCCAGTTAGTTCCTTGGGCAGCTGAGGATAAGGAACCTGAAGTGACCCTATCCTATTGCAATATTGACAAATATCTTGCATATCATCATAGAACCTTCATCTGGTGATGGATGGAGATAGAGACAGAGACCAACACTGGAGCACTGGACTGAGCTCCCAAGGTCCCAATGAGGAACAGAAGGAGGGAGAACATGAGCAAAGAAGTCGGGACCACGAGGGGTGCACCCACCCACTGAAACAGTGGAGCTGATCTATTGGGAGCTCACCAAGGCCAGCTGGACTGTGACTGAAAAAGCATGGGATAAAACTGGGCTCTCTGAACATGGCAAACAATGAGGGCTGATGAGAAGCCAAGGACAATGGCACGGGGTTTTGATCCTATGTAATGTGCTGGCTTTGTGGGAGACTAGCCAGTTTGGATGTTCACCTTCCTAGATATGGACGGAGGGGGGAGGACCTAGGACTTACCACAGGACAGGGAACCCTGACTGCTCTTGGGACTGGAGAGGGAGGGGGAAAGGAGTGGGGGGAGGGGAAGAAGGGTGGGAGGAGGGGGAGGGAAATGGGAGGCTGGGAGGAGGTGGAAACTTGTTTTTTTTTCCTTTTCTCAATAAAAAATAAATTTAAAAAAAAACAGAAAAAAAAAAGAAAGAATAAACTTCACTTCCAGACTTGAAGATGGTACATTTACAATCCATGTCTGGTGTTTTGCAGCCATTTTTTTCTATTAACTTAACTATAATTCTTCTACAATTATATTAGAACATTTTATGTAGCATATTAAAATAACATGCTCTAAAATTTAGAATGCATGATTGTGAATTTCAAGTCATACTCCACAGAGAGAATCTAGTTTATCCTGGTCTAAGATAAAGGATTGTACCAAAATTCCAAATTTCTTATGAACAGGGCTTTACTCTACATATTATATTTAAAATTCTATGTAGCCATATTTAGTATAAAAATGATTAGGAATGCTGAAATTTTCAAAACATGTTTAATGAATAGGAAGACATTTTAACATCTTCATTTAAAAAATGTACTTATAGAACTCTTCAAGAAAAATCCTATGGAGTAAAACAAAAATAATTTTATTAAATTATGTTGATCAGCTTGTGATCACTGTCATAAAATATATAAGGTAATGAATTTCTAAGAGAAAAGCCTGATTTTGATCGTGGATCTGAAGGTTCAAGTTTAAGACAAATGGTAATGTGTATCTCACAAGATAGTGTTCAATGAAACAAATCATGTAGGTCAGAACCACAGAAGAAAGATGAAACTAGGGCTCCCTAATCATCTCGGTAGACCTTTGTCTATCAATCTAACGCTTTCTACTGCCACACACCTCGCCCCCGTGTCTGTGCTCTGTGCACTGGCACCCAGTTACCAAGCTTCGGGCAACGGGCTGGAGGTTAAATTACACAAACACACAGACAGAAAGACAGCGACACGGGTCATCCTTGAATTCCCCAAGAATGCCCCCTTTGTGTTCAGGGGCAGATTATATAGAGATAGCCACGCTCCAGCCAAACCCACCAGAAACTACTCTCCTGGCATCAGGAACTCCTGAGGGTCTCGTGCTCAGTGCAGCTGTAGGCACTCAGATCAGGGGATTACAAGAAATTCAGAATCTGGGGTCTCACTGCTCCCAACATTCTACCAGAACTTTCAACCTTAAAATTGTCTCCTTCTAATACCACCCTAGAGAAATACATCTTAACACATGGGCATATAAGGATCATCTAACATTAAAACTATAACACACGATGAAATGTAAATTTACTTATCACTAGCTATAAGCTTCTAAATAATCTTGGTTTACCCATTACAAATGATTTAATTATTTTGATAATTAGTAACAACTTTATAGATTCAATTTTTAAGTATTCTCTAGTCAATGTTGTTTTTTTTTTTTTTTTTTAAATCACACTGTTCTTCCAAGAACAACAAAAGTTTTGGTCCCCCCATGCAAATAGATAGTAAAACCTCCTTTGATTCAATTGAAAAGCCAGTGCCCGGCCAAAATATGCTGCCCTGGCAGGTTGTTCTGTCCTAATATACTGTCTCTAAAAGGAGGGAGGAAGCCAATGCAGCATGTGAGAGGTCTGTTGAGGTCGATGGTAACTAACATGCTTCAACTTGAAAATCCCCCTCCCCATAAAGTGTCATGGAGAACAGTGAAATTTCTGACCAAGCCATGGACTCCAACATCCCACTGCTCTGGACCAAGCTAAATCAAGAGTATACAAGGGAGGTAAATATTTGCTCAACTCAACATAGATATGACAGAAATTCATTGCAAAATTTATTGAAGTCAAAGGACAAGATTTACTTATTGGTTAAAATTACACTTACAGATGGGGCACATCCAAAAGCTACAACTGCTCTTGTTTGTAGTTAGTTTTCTAATTTGTGTTTCATTTACAAGCTGAGGGTTAAACATACGTAAGCTTACTAAGATATGCATCTTTTGTAAAATAACAAAATTCTTCCTAATCAAATTATAACAATTTGTAATATTATTCAATAGAGTTGAATAAAATGATCCATTTCTATATGAATTTAGTCTATCCAAATTTAGTCTATTCATGTCTTAAGTAGAAAATAACACAATATGTTTCATTTTTCTTCTTTAGCAAGCTTAATCTATTACATGATAATTCTTCCAATGAATGTGTCAGAGTGCATAAGAACAAAAACTCAACATTTCATTACTTTTTTTTTATCACCTCCAGTGTCAGTTTTTTCCATCAAAAAATACTCTAGAAAACATAAATTGCCATGTGTGTATATTATTATTCTACTTGTATCACTGAAAAACACACAATCTATCAAGAAGACCCAAATGTCTCACATTAACCTTACTGACTTGCGAATACTTTTGAACAACTTTGTTGTCAGCGAGAAGATAGCAGACACTGATGGAGAGAATATGGGAAAAGTCATCTTTATCTTTGTCAGTATGTGCATGTGTTTGTTTAATCATTTTGCATATTTGATTTAGTGAATAGTTAGTAGCCCAAAATTTTAAAATAATATTATTTAATTAGGAAAATCAAATGACAAATTTACAGAATTATTTTACCCTTTTCTTCTCCCTCTCTCTCCTTCTTTGAGTCCCACTTCTCATTTTTTCTACTCTTTCTTCTCCTTCTCCTCCTTCTCCTTCCTCCTCTTCTCCCCTTTCCTCTCCATTTCACCATAAAAGACTTTCAAGAAGTTAAATTATGTGAGACAAAGTTTATACATATATGTTCTTTTGGAAAATTAAATCCAAGAAAGACTTGCATGAGTTTCAAATATTTTACAAGAGCCTGTTGGTATCACTTTTTAATGTATTTATCTTTTTGATGTCATAATGTGAGGACTTGAAGGTTTTTATTGCTGGTATATTACCTATTTATCCCACAACTGTTTGGCAACTTGTAGTGGCAGGAGGCCTCCCTAACGGCAGGTGTCTGAGACTCACAGAAGAGATAATGCTAGAGTCACTTGGACTGCTGTTAAGAGAGTTCATCACCTTCACTGATGTAAATAGGAGGTATTTACTTCCTAAACAGCTGATATTCCCAACAACACAGCATGAATACATGAAAGGCGACTGCTAGAAACAGAAAACATTGCCAACTATGAAAACAGCTCAGTGATGGTCGTTTTACCTACGACAACAAATGGCATTTATAAGTGGTGAAGTTCTTTAGCCATTGGTTTCTGTTATTGCAATGAACACAGCCGGAGGAAGTGATGCCAACACGGAAACAGAACTGCTGCTGCTTAGCTGTGCCTTGTCACTGGCATGAACACACATTCACAGTCTGTATTCCAATGTGAAAAGGGACAATGTTGTGTCAATATAGACACTTTCCTTAAAACCTGCCAAGATCATATTCTTACATTATTATTCATCAGTTACAAGTTTCATTAAAGTTTCCATCTAACTATTGATCACATTTATCTACCTGTGTCCCTCTCTGCTGATAGCCCCATAGACCAAGTCATCACATCTTTATACAAATGGACAGTTTTGTGGGACGTGACTTCTGCTAACCTTTCTATGCTTCTCCATCTTTCCTTGAGTATGCCAGCTACTTCTGGCTCAGAGTTCTATGTTCAAATGGCATTTTATATTGCTATTCACAGTTGTATACAGGCCAATATTTGTATACTATTTTGCATTCAAACTTGAATGGAAAGTAACTTTGAATATGATGTAACAGCGATGATTCCAATAGATTTAAAAATTATTAGAAATAGTGAAATCTCTATATCAATGGCACTATTATCTCTAACTAGGTCGAAATATTGGATTCTCTAGAAATTATTGTTGTTTGAAAGAATGGGACCATATTAATGAGAGGACAGTTCTGTAGAAATATGATAAATTGCTACAACCAAGAAAATAAATGCCAGAGATAAATTTCTTATTTTCTGAATTTATCCTACAAACTCGTTTTATTTATAGAACAACACAAGAGGTACAAGTTCAAAATGATATTATCTTTATTGACACTGATGTTCAGTATACATGATTACAGGGCTCTAATAGCTTACGGAAGGTTAATGTGATCTCCAGGGTTTTAATTTCGTTTTCTGGACTACTTATGAGATTCCTCATTAAAATGCCGAGAAAACTGCCTAAAAGTTTTCCCCCAAGGTTTCAATGAAGTTATATATGCACATAATCTAGTTGGTGATAGATACTCACAACCTTGTATTTATTTCAGTGTCCTTTAAATAATAGTCACATAGTAACTCTCTAGTCATGAGATTTTTTTTGCTCAATATAAAATAAAGAAAGTAGTAAAAACATAATAAGAAATTAGGGAGACCCTTGATTCCTTATTAAAAGGCACTGGCATGCTTAGTAGAACTTAACAAAAAAGAATAAATAAAAATTTTTATTCTGAAAGGAAGGAAAAATTTTTAATATTTCTATTTAAAATTATTTTCTGATATATTGATCAGAACTCCATTAAAGCACACAAGGGTAATATCATGAAATTTTACCAAGTGTTTGATTTCCTATGAAATTGGTTCCTTGCATAGACCGATATGATCTAAATCATATTTTGTAGAAAGTAGTTAAGGTGAACTTTGCAATAGTGAAAAATGTTGAGAGCCTAATTATTACATAGAAAATGCAAAAAAAACCCATAAAAGTGCTTAAAGGAAAAAAATACTGAGATCCTCATGAAATTAAAATGTAATAATAAACTGCCATCAGAAAGTTATTCTCACAGAAGTTATAAAAAAAATAAATTTCTTTAGTAACAACTACCAGTAGTGATAATAATAGAGGGGGGCTTTCTAAAGCGAGTTCTGGTTAAATGGGTCCCCAGGAGTGAAATTAAATTACTAAAGAGAAAAAATAACATCTTTGATGCATAAGGAAAATTTTTTTCAACAACTGCCAATTGAACTAAGACCTTAGAATATAGTGTAATGGCATTGACTTCAATGACTGTGGTCTTAAAAATTCTTAAATGAAATACTGGGTACTTTTTTTTTTTCCATTCAGCTCTCTCTTATTTTAAGTTTGTCGTGCCAATAAATGCTTGGGCAAAGACAACTGCTTCTATCAGTAAGGGCAGTGTTCTTCTGTTACACTAATGTTTATTTTGCCCCTAATTGAAGAAAACTGACTCTTATTTATTTATTTTTTTAAGGAGAAGCAATAGTTTTAAGATGCAGGATGCGGCAAAAAAAATATACATTAACATAAAGATTCTCTGAGAAAAAAGCAATAAGAAAATATAATCCAACAAAAGCGATAGTTTTAGAGTCTGCTTTTGTGGATTTCATAGACAGCACACACAAAAATGACCTTTGTTTAAATTCATTTGTATCAGTTCAAAGTTCAAACTTTGTAACATTTTCCAGTTGACACCTTTTAACTAGGATAGAAAAACTGGAATAGTCTTAGACACTGTCTGTTTTCAACCATGAGTTGATCCCTTGCACTGGCAATACTCTGAATTCCTTTCATTTTTACACAATCATTTGATAACTTTAATAACACAATCAAAGGTCTTTTTGCTTGCTCTGCAAGCTTTTAATAACTGTGACATGAAATTGGTTGGAAAACAAATTACTAATCCGATATAATGGTCATTTGATTAGAAAATTGTGCTATTGTTTATAGTGAATGCAGAGGTCATTATGATAGAGGAAATGGATTCATTAATTATGCCAATGTGATGAAATTGACGAGGCTTGAGCATATACTACCTGCATACCTCATACTTTTCTAGGAGTCACTCTTCTAGGCAGACATACTGTCTAAACTATTTAATTAAAATATTAAAAACCAAATAGATAAGGAAAACCATCACAGAACATATGATATTTATAGTTTCAGTTAGGCTGTTATTTTGTTTAAATTTTCCAGATAATAACAAAAACTTTCAAATTTATTTTCTGTAAGTAGATGTATAAATTCATCTATCTAAACTAATCTATTGATCTATATATATATTCTATTTCCAAAAAAAGTATCAAAATAATAAGCAATGCTATTAATGCTAGGTTGCTTTTCTATGACAACATTTGCTTGGAATATTTTCAAAGTTTATTATATGACCACATCACCTTAACTGATTATTATTGGGGTCCTAGAAACATGCCAAACAATTATGTATTGTGTGAAAAATTCAGAAATAATATTTAAGCATATTTTGTCTATTTTCTGTCTGTCCTGTCAAACCTGAACTTTTCTGTCTACCCAGCCTGATCCTCAGTGTAATGCCAACTTTCAGAAATACTCTCAACCTTGAATGCATAATACTAGAAGGATTTTGATTTTTAGATATTGAGTACATTCAGTCAACATCATGAAAAATAAAATCTTTGTTCTAAGGGCACTCCTTCAAGATTGTGGTTAGCTATGTGTCTTGTAGGCGCTGTCCTGGGGAAAAAGGATTTAGCCTGCTTTCCACTGTTCTCGCTGTTGAACTGAAAAAGGCCAGTGAAAAAGCTGGAAGAAATATTAAAAGTTAATTAAGAAAAAGTTTTATTTTTATTTTTTTATCTGTCTAGAAATAATTTATTTTATGTATAGCTATTTCTTGCTTTGTTATTATTATGTTTTTAATTTTTTTAAATTTATTTATTTATTTATTAAGGATTTCTGCCTCCTCGCCGCAACCGCTTACCATTTCCCTCCCCCTCCCTCATCTGCTCGAAGAGCAATCAGGGTTCCCTGACCTGTGGGAAGCCAACCTAGATGCCCTTCAACGGAAGAATGGATGAAGAAAGTATGGAATATATACATATTAGAGTATTACTCAGCAGTAAAAAACAAGGACTTCTTGAATTTTGCATACAAATGGATGGAAATAGAAAACACTATCCTGAGTGAGGTAAGCCAGACCCAAAAAGAGGAACATGGGATGTACTCACTCATATTTGGTTTCTAGCCATAAATAAAGGACATTGAGCTTATAATGCATGTTCCCAGAGAAGCTAAATAAGAAGGTGAACCCAAAGACAGACACATAGGCATCCTCATGATTATTAACCTTCATCAGGCGATGAAAGGAGACAGAGACAGAGGAACACGGGACAGAAATCTCAAGGTCCAAATCAGGAGCAGAAGGAGACAGAGCACGAGCAAGGACCTCAGGACCGCGCGAGGGGTGCACCCACACACTGAGACAATGGGGATGTTCTATCGGGAACTCACCAAGGCCATCTGGCCTGGGTCTGAAAAAGCATGGGATAAATCTGGACTTGCAGAACATAGCGGACAATGAGGAATACTGAGAACTCAAGAACAATCGCAGTGGGTTCTTGATCCTACTGCACGTGCTGGCTTTGGGGGAGCCTGGGCAGTTTGGATGCTCACCTTAGGAGACCTGGATAGAGGTGATAGGTCCTTGGGCTTCCCACAGGTCAGAGAACCCTAAGTGCTCTTCGAGCAGATGAGGGAGGGTGACTTGATCGGGGAAGGGGGAGGGAAATGGGAGGCGGTTGCGGGGAGGAGGCAGAAATCCTTAATAAATAAATTAATTTTAAAAAATAAAAAAAAATTTGCGGTCAGAAACTACACAATACAATTACCAATTAACTAGCTCTTTCTTTTTCCTCTCTAAGACCCAGGCCAAGCACGGCCTCAGCATCTTGAATCATAACACATATACGTGTCAGAAGGATTTGGAGTTTTTATATGGGAAAAATAACGCGTGTTACTCTAAGATGCCAAAATGTGGGACTGTACCTTACCACAGACCAAATAGCTTAAGCTGGAAGATACGAACGGTATGTGGAGTTTGACATTGATAAAAATATAATGGTTTCCAGGCTAATGAAGAAAGTCTTCTCTTTTCTTTAGCAGCCTGGGTCACTGATTGTTGTCTTGTGACGCCAGTGATTGGGAACAGATGGTTTTGATGATTTTCAGATGATATTCTGATGATCTGGGAAATACCGAACAAGCTTTAATCATCTTCAGATTCTTAAAAAATAATTTCACACTTTTTGAAAAACTGAGTAGAAATATTCTTTTTCTTCAAAGAAGATTTATCATAGATAGTAGCCATGATTAGGATTATCAAGTAAAGACAGAGCAATTCAAATGCTGATTTCAACTTCATTTTCTTTCCTCTCAGTATGCAAAACCTACAATGAAACAGCAATTACTGAGCAAAAATGAGAGGCTAATACTTTAAAACATAGCCTTTTATTTTCAAATGTGATATTGTTCTTACTATGTAAATGATATGTGGAAGGAACTTAAAACCCAAGGGGAAAAGAAAACAATGGCTGTCAGCCTCATCCGACAGCTTTTGATCGCAGGCACCATTTCGGGCTGGGACTCTCAGGCTGCTTGTGCTTGGTGACAACGATCTAGGGTTCTAAATTGTAGTTAGCTTCATGTCTTGATTTTCTTCTGATTTTATACAAGTTTTTGTCTCATATTTCTAGAAGATCCATCTTTTATCATCTCATACAAATTGCTGATAACCAAGTTTAGTGAATCTTTGCATTTTCACACCTTTTTCTTGTTGTTGTTGTTTTGGTTTAAGTGTTATTTAAAGAACTCACACCTTTTTCTTATTGTTGTTTTTTTGGTTTAAGTGCTATCTAAAGAACTCCTCCCCTTTAGTAATTGCAGGGATGTTATTTCCACTGCTTATTAGGGAACAAGCTATCAAACTGATGCATCCTTGTAAAAAACTTTTACTGATTTTCTACTTAACTTAAATACACATGTGTTACTTTAATGCCTATTAACTAAAGATATATTTAGTATTTATCATTACATTGGTCATCTTATTAAAGAGAAAAATTGCCTTTTATTGTTTCAATATATTTTCTTCTAATATTTATTCTCCTTTCATCAATTACCACACATTCTCTATAATAAGTATACATTTGGAAGGCTTATTTTTGTTCACTTATATTATAGCACGATTATTTACGTTATGAATTCTCTATTCTTGGTTGGAGGTGAAGTTTTTAAATAAAAATGATAATAAGAGATTAAAGGTACTTGGATTCCTAGTATATATAACCCCACATTTATAAGACACAGACCTCTAAATTTACAAGTTATGCATACTATTTACTTTTAATAATGCTACTTTTATAATATGTAATCACTATTGTTCTTAGTATTTGTTTGTCTTAAATTGTGATGACATAACTATCAGAGTGTTTTTCTTTTGTTCCTAATATATATTTCCCACTTCATCATTTTCATATTTTACTCTGAACAATTCCATGTTCTTTTGCTTTAAGAACAGACTTTGGAGGCAACACAAAACTAGATTTTGAAACAGTCTGATAATATCCTTCTATGTCAAAGCATTTAATTTATCTGCATTAATGCTATGTATATTCATAGAAGCATTACACTACGCCAGTTTGATTCAACATTTCTTCTTTGCTTTTAAGCCTTGCCTGACATTTGCATAGTTTTTTTTTACCTTTCTGTGCTGTGTACTTGATTAGGAATACATGCGGAAGTCCTAAAGGCCTAGTTGATATTTTCCTTGCAGCAGAATATATATGCATATAGAATATGAAGCCATTTAACTCTTCTTCAAAGTACAAATCACCACTACAAATACACATTGTTGTAGCTGCTCGTTCTTCGAATTCTTTTATCAATTGTAGAAATTTTTAATCCTGAAAACCATCCAATTTACCATCTTTGTATACATAGCGTAGTTTTAGAGTCACATTTTAAAACTTTGTCTAGAACAAGATCACATACAGGTTCTCCTTTATGTCCTTTAGGGATCACACAAGTTTTGCCATAGTTGTTTGCCCACCTGCTATTTAATTTCATGGCCTCGTTCTCACAACTTAAATTGTTCTCAAATCCCTTTTTTGCTTGCTGCATATCGTTATGAGTATACACCTATTGAAAATCACTCCTTGAATGGAGTGTTTAGTCACTAACTTCTGTTGATGTCTGTTTTCCATTCTCAATTTTTAATTGGAAATTATTTTGTATTAAATTACCCCATATTCTTCCAGTTTCCTTTCATTTCTGTAAGAATTCTCTTGCCTGCTAATTCTACATTGATGTAGCTTGCCTGCTTTAGCTGCTACTTTGGCTAGCTATAGCATGTCTATAGAAATATAACTTGGAGTCAGTGAGATTATTCAGCAGATAAGGGTACTTACTGCATAGATCATGACCTGAGTTTAGTCCCTAGAATCTAAATGGTGGAAGGAGAAAATAAATCCTGCAAATTTTCCTCTGACCCTCAATTGTGCACTGTGTCTTATGTATTCCAACACACATACACACACACACACACTGTGTAATCCTTGAAAAAGAAAACTCGAAAGGCATTATATTTTTACAAATTCTCTTTCAATCATCTGTCAATCATCTGTCTCAATCAATTCTGTTTATCCTGTAAGTTATTATTAATACAACTCTTTTCCAGTTTTATGTAAATTTTTTCAGATAACACCTTCTTTTCAAAACTTTTCTGCTCAGCTGTGTCTAATTCAGATTTTCCCACACTTATTTCAAATCTTCATTTTTCTTTATTCAAACTAATTTTTTTATACTGTACAATATCTTTTTAAATATTTTAATGACTATAATTTTATTTATTTAGATTTCCATATATAAATATCATTGAGTTTCTCTATCAATTCTAGAATTTTATATCATTGTAGGTTTTAACCGCTAAATCTCATTTTTGATGTTCTTGTTTGGTATTCCTGATTAGTATTCAGATGTTACTGTGAAATTCACTGTATCAGGTATCCTCAAAATTTTCAGTTACATTAACAACCATGTAAGATTCTTTTAGAGGCTTCCTGTGTTCATGACTGTGTGCTGGAGCTCCATTCTAGGACGTAAGCTATCAGTTATCGTCATATGTTATCTTATCCTGGAAGCCAAAAATGGATTTAGAATGCTTTATTGTCAGAGAGGCCTGACAAGGCTAGGGAAGGTAGCTGAAAAGTCAAAAGAGTAAACTAGCAGAAACATATAATGTTTTCCCGATAAAGTCTTTTATTAGAATCCTAATTGTCAGTTTTTATACATACTTCTGTCCAATGCTAACTCTATGTCTATGCCCAGGAGCAATATAGGAAACAAATGTTCTACTTTCTTTTCTGTTGCAGTGACAAATACCATGACAAAAAGGTACCTTAGGGTAGGAAAGGATTTCATTAACTTTTATTTCCGAGTCACAGCCCAAGAGGGAGAGAAGTTAGGACATAAAGTCAAAGAACCTGAAGCAGAAACCATAGCGGAACACATCTGGCTGGCTTCTTCTCTAGCTGATTTGTTCTTTGGCTCATGCCTAGCTAGCTTTCTTGTATAGCCCAGGACCACCTACCCAAATAATACCGTCACTCAATAAGGACTATGCCCTCTTATATCAAGAAATACAGTTTACCACAGACTAACATATAAAGACAATTACTCATTTATACTCTTGTTTTATTTAAAGGTGATTAAACTCTGTTAGGTAGACAGCTATTACTAATTAGAATAACTGTCCTGAAGACAAGACAATATATCCATAATTTTCAAATCTCCTATGGTACCATAGATCTTCGCTTGATAAACAGTAGACACCTGTATCTATATATAGCCACTACTTTCCATGTTCTTTTCCAAGAGAAATTTTTTTTTTGAAAAACTAGTACTGTTGACTATCGCATGACATCATTCAGTTCCTTGTGCCTCTTTATGGAAATTACTATAAAAAATGAAATATGAAGTTTGGATTATAAAGAACATTAGGCAGTAACCATGATCTCTCTCTCTCTCTCCCTCCCTCCCTCCCTCCCTCCCTCCCTCTCTCTCTCTCTCTCTCTCTCTCTCTCTCTCTCTCTCTCTCTCTCTCTCATTGTGTGTGCATGTGTGTGCACGCGCATGTGCTTTCATAGTCTCAGAACAAAAATGCCTTTTACTGTGACTCCTCTTTGCTTTGTGGGGAACTGTCATGAGCAGTATCTTCACTTAACAGATTCATCAATAAGTCCAGAAAAGTATTTTGATCTTTTGGAACTTTTAAGTTTACACTTCTGTACACATGTCAAAGGGGAGCCTGGGATCACTAGATTTTCAGATGCCAGATGATAGTGGAGGAACTGGGGTGGCTTTGTTCACTTATTTTTATAAAAATTAAAGCTCCTTAAAGAGTTTCAAATATTGAGAGTACTATGAGCTTGCAAGTGTTATAGACCAAGTCGGTGGCAATATATTTCTTGGAATTCATGAAGTTACATTTCAGCAAACATTACCCTCATTACACTCTTGAAGTTAACTGTGTGATAAACCAGAAGAAGTGATCTAAATATTTTGGACATTTATAATTCTGGGTTAAATATTTTTTTCTTGAATGCTTATACTGAATGTTAATTCTGTGGTGGGAATTGTGTGAAGTCTTTAGGAAACTCACCTTGTATTCAAGAAAGACAGAAATATCTGCCATAGAGCATATTCCATATTATAAAAAAAGCAATAGTCAGTAGCCATAGTTAGAATTGAGTCAAATGCTGCATCTAGGGTTGCTATGCCTTTTATTTCCTTTTGTACAATTTGGTGGCATAAGCATTGTTTTCTTACAAGATTAATGACTTTTCACTTAGACTCAGAAAAACAAAGCACGTATAATAAACACCAAATCTGTCACAATGGTCATTAATTTTAAAAGTGCCATCACCTTATCATGGAAACATTCATGATAACTATAATTATGAACACAATTTCTAAGCATTAGTCAGCCTAATACTTAAAGGGATTTCTCTGAACTTAGTTTAGGCTTTGATGCTATTATTATTGACTTAAGAGGTTAAAGACAAGCCGGGCGTTGGTGGCGCACGCCTTTAATCCCAGCACTCGGGAGGCAGAGGCAGGCGGATCTCTGTGAGTTCGAGACCAGCCTGGTCTACAGAGCTAGTTCCAGGACAGGCTCCAAAGCCGCAGAGAAACCCTGTCTCGAAAAAAACAAAAACAAAAACAAAAAAAAAAAAAAAGAGGTTAAAGACAGCCCAGTAAAAGAGAGAAAAAAAAACCCAAAGTGAAAAAGTTCTTGAAATCCATCAGACTGTACCCTTAAGAGCACCAAGTTCCGTGACTGTATCTACAGGAACTGAGGCAGTATCATGTCACCTGTAATCCACTTGTTTAAGCCATACCCAGACAGGGTCTCTCCTCTAGTTCCTTTGTAAAGTTAACCTTCCTTCGAAATTGAAGAGCCACAATTTGATTAAATCTAACAATATGTTTACCATTACATATAAAATCCTGTCATATTATTCAAGAATTTAAATATTTTTAAAAGAAAGTAATAGAATTCAATTTCCAAGAAGTAAAGGGTATTAGACGTGAATTCCATTCTCTAAACATCTTTCTTCCTAGAGTTTTGGCATTTCACAGAAATCTATTGAGCACATATGCAAAGGTATTCCATGGAGATGCATGGAGCACATAGGGAAAGTCATTCCAGAGACATGCACTGAGCACATAGGAAAAGTCATACCACAGGCATGTGCTGAGCTCATAGGGAAAGGTAAAGAAGAGATTATTTTAGTGCTCAACCTTCCCGGTAATCAGCGCGATTCTATTCATAAATCTACCCCATTACAGAAGAAACTTTATATGGAAAAATATCGAATATTTTAAATGAAGTATCAGCTGATTATTTGTTTCTATGCTAAGTCCTCTACAAAGACAGAAACTGCAGCAGTGTGGCCATGCTTCTCTTTGCGGTACCACACTGCTATCAAAGTTGAGAACTAATATTAATGTGGAAACGCACTCTGTATTACTAGGGCAATACCACGAGCAAGAGCCAGACAGTTTACTCCCCTGTGCGTGCTGTGATCTTCTGAGCTCTTACATGACAAACCACAACAGATTTTTAAGTGACTCTGTCTGTCTCCTAGGAATCTTTGGTAGGTTTAGGCACCTCATTAGACAGCAGTTGCTAGTTATAATTAAATGATCATGCATCCGAAGGGAACAGCTCTGGGAAGGGTATGAAGAAAGACTTTGCAAGGCAGGCCCCTGAGTCATCTGAAGATAGAGAAGGAGGTAGCAAGGTTTTCTGCTGTTGTTTTTCTTTTCTTAAACCTCTGAGTGGCTTAGCAGCCAAAAGGTGGTGAGGAAAACAACAACCACTTTCCAACTTCTAGAAAGAGAGTAAGTTAATAAAAGGTTCATTTTTCAGCCTATACTGCTCTCCTTATGTAATTTTTGTGCTGATGGATGAACTTTGTTATATCATGCAAGTAGATAGGAAGCAAGTGAGTACATGAGCATACCATTCATCATTGTGGGCTAATCTATAGAAAAGACTCAAGTGGGCTTTGTGTGATTTTTTTTCCTAAGGAACCTTTTTAGATGTAATTTAATTAAAGTGAAAGATTGCACAGACGTTGCATAGAGCAGCATTTTGAGAAGTTCACACTTTTGCTTGATCAGCAATTAAATACAGGTAAAGAGAAATGCCACTTACTTCTCTCTGGTGGGATATTCACAGGTATGTTTCAACTCTAGGAGCTATGGAGATCTGTGTTCCTCTTATTTGGTTCAAATTTACTAACATCATGTAAGATAAGCACATCTTCATTTTAAATGTCTGAGTAACATTAAGAGAGAATATATTTAATATACATATGTACATATATTATATTCATGTATATATGAAAAAGATATACAATATCCTATTAGGTGATTTTTTTCAGAAAATAGAAATTTTTAAACTATTTCAGATAAAAGTATCCTAGGTCAGATCTTTCTGAGAAATTTTAAGCTGAATAATTCATTTGTTTCTCCTGTATCTGACATTTCAGAGCCTTAAGTGTGGATCTCTAAAAATGTAAGACAGCAGGCATCCCCTCCTTAGGTTTTTATAATGAACTTTCTTCATATGTGATAGGGAGATGTCAAAAAATAAACATTTTAAGGATCATAGCAGAATTGAAAATGCATTGTAGACTCCATGAGTCTTTGAGTTTGCCACAATAATATCTTTAGAAACACTATAAGATGGAATTGTTTCAGTCACATGGTCCAAATGCCTGTTTTTCTCAACTACGGTAATTACACATGTGATAATCATTTGCTTAATCAAAATATGTACAAAATCTTCATATAAGATGCTAACAAATTCACCCTGATTAGAAATGGTCAAATTAAAGCCCTTGACCGCTGCCCAATACACACATATATACATAGGTACAGAATCTCCACGCCCTTGATGTTTTCAAAGATGACTAAAGAAGAGGACCCCATATAGAGGAAACAAAAGAAAAGCCATGATTTAGACAATAAAAATCCAGCTGATGATGAGAACCATTAAATACAAGAGAGATGATTTGAATTTAGAATTTATTTTCTCTGCGGATAGAAGAGGCTTGAACACGCGGCCTGAAAATCTGCTTCTGCATTTACAGTGAGGGCACATCTGCCCTCTGAATGCAGGGAATGCATTTCCCACAGGCTTTATACAGAAGCCTTTATAGATATCCTGAGAAACTTTAGCAGGGGTTAAAGAGCCTAGTCTACTCAAAGAAACATTTCCACCACTTTTAAAGAACTTTCTATGAGAAAGCTATTCCTGTTATAAATTTTGTCATCACTTTTATACCACCATTTTTGTATGAGAAAACCTTGCAATAGCTAGGTTCTAAAATCAACACTTAGAGGACCTTTGTATATATTAGCATGCATTATACATAATATCATAGAAAGGAGAAAATGGAAGAGGCACTCAGAGGGGAGGCTTTTGATTTCAGGACTATGGACTTTCAGGAGGCAATGACTGGGAAGTCATACTTTGGAATAGTCGACCCCAAGGCTGTTTTAAAGTCTTAAACCACTGTTTATTTTTCATTCACTCCTTTCAACTTTGCAGAAAGAATGCCAGCGTGTTAGGGGGAAAAAAGTGTGTACCATGTGAAACTGGCGGCAACTAGAGGACTCAGAGCATGTAGTCAAATGTTACAGTATTCGCTAGCATGTATAAAACCCTGGGTTTGAACCATAACCCTGAAAGAAAAGAAAACCAAAAATGAAGTAACAGGATATAAATGTAAAAGACATGTCAAAAATAAAGTCACAATCAAAATAAAGGCCTATTTTCAAATAGGTTTGAATTAAATATAAAGAACAATGAATATACAAAATAGTACTTTTAAGGTAATTTAGTTTTTTCTTTTTAATTAATTAAAAATATTTATTTTTCCAGGACAATCACAGTTTTTTCTCCTTCCCCTTCTTCTCTCAGTCCTTCCCCCACAACCTCCCTTCTTACTCCACTCCGTTCACTCCTTCTCCTTTCTCTTCAGGAAATGGCAGGCCTCCCGTGTGTATCAGCCAGCCATGTCCTATCAAGTTGTAGTAAGACGAGGCACCTCCTCTCCTATTAAGGCAAGATGAGGCAACCCTGTAGGAGGGAAGGGTCCCCAAAGCAGGCAACAGAGTCGGAGACTGTCCCTCTCCCATTGTCGGGAGACCCACAAGAAGACCAAGGTACATACACAAATGCAACATTGGTGTAGAGAGTTTAGGTGAGTCCCATGCAAGCTCTCTGGTTGGTGGTTCAGTCTCTGAGAGCCCCTATGAATCCTGGTTAGTTGATTCTGTGGGTATTCATGTGATGCCCTTGACCCCTCTGGCTCCTACAAGGCCCCTGCCCTCTTCTACAAGATTCCCCAACCTCCACCTAATGTTTGACTGTGGGTCTCTGCATCTGTTCATTAGTTGCTGGCTGATGCTGGCTGAAGCCCCTTTGATGACAATTAGCCTAGGCAACGATCTATAAGTCTAGCAGGATCTATTCCACACTTTCTTTATCCATTCTTCCATTGAGAGGCATGCCTATAGTTCACGAGCCTAGAGAAGCCAAATAATAAGGTGAACCCAAAGAAAAATATATATAAATCCTCCGGAAATTTGCAGCAGACAAGATTGCCCGACAAAAGTTGGGAGCATGGGGGTGGGAGTGGGGGTGGGGAAAGAGGAGGGGGGAGAGAGAAGGGAGAAGGGAAGGACTGAGGAGGGCTTGGGGGAGTGGGAGGGTTGAGATGGAGGCAGGGCGGATATAGGAGCAGGGAAGAAGATATCTTAATTAAGGGAGCCATTTTAGGGTTGGCAAGAGACTTGGCTTGGGCAGCAGAGGAGAGGGTGCCTGAACTGGCCTTGTCCCATAGTCACACTGATGAATATCTCGAATACCGTAGAACCTTCGTCCTGCGATGGATGGAGATAGAGACAGAGACCCACATTGGAGCACTGGACTGAGCTCCCAAGGTGCAGTTGAAGAGCAGAAGGAGGGAGAAGATGAGCAAGGAAGTCTGGACTGTGTGGGGTTGGTCCACCCACTGACACAGTGTGCCTGATCTAGTGGGAGCTCACCAAATCCAGCTGGACTGGGACTGAAGGAGCATGTGATCAGACCGGTTTCTCTGAATGTGCTGACAATGGGGGCTGACTGAGAAGCCATTGATAATGACACTGGGACTTGTTTCTAATGTATGTACTGGCTTTCTGGAATCCTAGTTTGTTTGGGTGCACACCTTCCTAAGCCTGGATGGAGGGGAAAAGGGCCTTGGACTTCCCACAGGGCAGGGTACCCTGGCCTCTCTTAGGACTGGAGGGGGAGGGAGGAGGGTGAGTGGGAGAGTAGGAGGAGAATGGGAGGAGGAGAGGAAGTGGAAATTTTGAGTGGAAAAATAAAAAAAATACATAAAAATTTTTAAAAAATCCAAAAACCTTCCTACCAAGAAAACTCAAAAAAAGAAAAAGCAACTAACTCTCCAGGGTTTTTTATTGATGATCTTTGTTTATAAGACTTAATAAAATATTCAGATTTTTCTCCTAAAAAAAGAATATTTTTTTTTGTCAAAATTGGAAGATATTTAATAGATGTGCTTTTCACTAAGTATATCTTGGTAGAGGCCAAGGTACAAGAGACGGCTTGGGTCCTGAGGTGGATGACATTGCTAGATGAAGTTCCAGCAAAACTTCACCAAGTCATTCAGTTGTCAGAGTGCTGGCTTCTGCTTTCACTTTTAAGAGTAGTTGTTTGTTTGCAAAATGGGGACTTTCCTGCTTATACGGCCCTGGGGAAACTTACTCAAGTTCCCAGAGAAAAGTTTAAAGATAGAGGTTCTTGTCCTGAAAAAAAGAAACACAGAAGAAAAGAGATATCCTTGTGCTCCAAGGATTGTGGTACCGATAGGGTCGATTGTGAGAACTTTCTTGCTCAGCTCTGGATACAAGATGTCCCATGTATATCCACTGTGCTATACGAGAGCCTATATTGTAAGAAGAAGAATAATGTGAGTTTATGGAAAAAAGAATGAGATGATGAGATGCCAGAATCTTCCTTTCTTGGAGCATATGAAAAGTACAGGTCTGTACTATAAAACCGAGGAACAGGAAAATGCTCTAATTCCACAGTTAAATGCATATTATGAGGTATTTTATAAAGCTTGCATTTCAGAAAACATCAAATGATTCTATCAATAACTCGGTTAAGATAGAAATAATTTTAGGCTGTCTGACAGACTCTAACTGCATGAACAGCCAGCCTAGAAACAGACAGTAAGAATAGAATGTCCTATGCTTTGCCCCTGAGAAATTCGTTACTTCCTGGTTTGACAGCCACTCTGAAAATGTTGTTTCTGATAAGACTGTTTTGTGCCTTGCTTTTTCACCTTGTACATTTAATTGGTGAAAGAGAGATCTGGGAAAGGCCACTGAAGCTGAACTTCTGCAGCATCACACTCCAACAGTTGCTACAAGAGCATCAGTTGAGTGCAAGTGCCTTAGTTGACATCGAGGACAAGCGTGTTCTAGTTGAATATCGGTCTTCTCCATGCAGTGAGGAAGAATAAGCAAAACTGCTCACCTGTTCATGGCTCCCTGCCATTTGTGGGAACCAGTGGTGACTGTGGGAACCTTACTTTATTAGGATGATTAGTAAATTAATCAGTGCCTGTGGGATGCTTACATCCTGACCAATGTCAAGGACAGTGTGGTGTCTTTGTACTAAGAAAATGCCAGTCTCAGAGACTTCCTATATTAGGATGACATTTAGGACTGAAAGTAACTCATTCCTCTCCTGAACTTTGAAGTAAATTCGTGTTAAAAGTAGGGGAGTTAATAATAATTAAACGACCTGATGTCACGGTTAAAGATGAAGAAACCCCAAAAGCCAGGTGATATGCAGTGTTTTGAGAAGGGGCTGGGTACACATAGCAATGAGATAGTACAATTACAACTTTGTTGATTCTCTGGACCGAAGTAGAAACTTCAACATTTCTCCATCTATTACTTGTTTCTGTTTCCTTGCTTATTTTTCTCCTTCCTATCACATAAATACAATACGCTGTAGTTGCTGAGCCTCAAAACAGTAAAACATTTTACATCAGAGATTTTGTCCACTCCTCTTCATTCTGGAACCCAAAATCTATGCCTTTTCTTGTTGCTTTCATTTTTAACAAGGAAAAGTAGATTCTGGGTTAGCCAGATATAGAGCCAGTATCTACATGGTAAACTTTTCATAACCATGTGCTTTTCTCTGACTTTTCCTAACATTAGCGAAAACAGTTGTAATTGCTCTTTTAACTGAAGTTTTCCACTAGAATCCCAGGCAACATTACAATCCATTTGTATATTAAACATTTATATTTGACACCCAGTGGAAACATTCAAGGAGATACGGAAAGGTTTTTTTTTTTTCTTTTTATATGAAAATTCCTTAATCCTAGCACTCAAAAGGAAGAGGCAGGCAGATTTCTGTGAGTAGAGGCCAGCCTTGCCTACAACACTAGTTCCAGGACAGCCAAGGCTGTTTCAGGAAGAAACGCTGTCAAAGAAAGAAAGAAAGAAGAGAGAGAGAGAGAGAGAGAGAGAGAGAGAGAGAGAGAGAGAAAGAAAGACCACAACAGCCCTTGAGGCCCTTTGCATTTTATTCTATAAGTATAAAGCAAAGATTTTTTAAATGTATTCCCACGAACTAGCTTTTCAGTATTCTATTATACAAACAGTGGTCTGGTCTGGTTTTTCTTCTACCCATTTATGTTTAGCTTCAGCATATATTCACTCCAATTTAATATAGTTTAATTTTTAATATTTGATTTCATGTCTTATTATATCTTTCCACACAAATTTCTCAAAGGTACAAACCCAGAAAATGAACCTTATGTTGAGGTGAAAGCATACAGCAATTTCTCCTTTTCCCTTTTCTCATCTGCCAGATTGCTCATGAAACGAGTACAAAAATCCACAAAATTGCCAGCATATGAAGGGGACTCTTTCTGCCAGGCACTCTTGGTGACATTTGTTACTGTCAGCTTTTTAAATTTTTTCTCAGTCTGATGGATATAAACTAATGCCTTATTGTTTTAATTTGCATTTTATGGGTTGCTATTAAAAGGAACATCTGTTCAACTGTTTATTAGCCATTTGGATGCTCGTGTCTGTGAAACATTGTTAATATCCTCTGTTTTTTCCCCACTACTGGAAAGCTACACTCTTTCTTTCTTTCTTTCTTTCTTTCTTTCTTTCTTTCTTTCTTTTCTTTTCTTTTTTTAATACCATGTTTCTCTGTAGCTTTGGAGCCTGTACTGGAAGGACAAAGCTACAAAGCTCTTGTAGACCAGACTGGCCCTGAACTCACAGAGATCTTCCTGCCTCTGCCTCCCAAACCCTGGGATTAAAGGTGTGCACCACCATAGCCTAGCTGCTACACTCTTTCTTATTGCAGCTGGATATTCTTTATATATTTCATATACCTACTATGTTTTTGTGATTCAAATATCTTCTCTGAGTCAATAGTTAACATTTTCATTTTTATTCTGTATGTACCTTTCACCATGAGAGATATTTTGTTTTATGTATATTGAATGGATCACTATTTTCCTTCTTTGGTTTGTAAATACTTATATTAGCTAATAAATCTAATCCAATGTATACATATCCTATAGTGGATCACTTTTTGTAAAATATAAAAATGTGACTTTCTCATTTAAAACTTAAATTCACTAAGAATTTATTTATACTGTGAATATGGTTCTTATTTTGCTTTATTCTGTGAGCAAGTAACCATCTTAACATTATTCATTAAATGTTTAATTACTAAATGACATTGTTCTCCTAGCACTTAACAATTTTTCACACATACCTTATTTTGTCTCTAAATTTTAATGTTGCTTAGTCAAAGGCACATTTTTGAAATCACAAAGTACCTTAATTATTAACTTAGAATTTTCCCAGATGGAATGCAGCTTCTCCAACATTAGGAATCTTCATTAACATTTTTCATTGATTTTTTTCAGGTAGTTGAGGCATTGTTACCTGGTATAAAATATATATTCAGGTAAATAGTTGTGGAATGGCATTTTGTGGATACAACATTCCTCATGTACAGATTGTTCAATATCTGCAACATAGGTCCAGATCCTTTTTTATTTTTCCTCCATGAAATAATTTACTCAACTTCTGTGAAAAGCATTATTGATAATTCTGTCTAAAATGTACTGCATACCCAGCAAATGTGGAGGTATCATCCATTTAGATCGGATGTGTGCATTTACCTGTGAACAACATTTTTTTTCTTCATCATAATAGATATTACTCATTTTTTAATTTTATCCTCAGGAAAATCAAGTTTTTATAACATTCATTTTTACAGAATTGTTAAATTTAAACACTTTAAACACATTTTTGTTCTTCTCTAACTTATTCTTTGTGACACTAATGCATATGTGCAATGCATTGTGATAATACCTTCCAGTTCTGCCTCCATTCGTTTTATCTCACATGTGTGTGCAGTTAGTGCTGCCTTTGTGTGATGGCTATGGGTCCATCCACTGACCATGAGAAACCAAAACGTCAGTGGCCACAACCTCAAAGAGAGATGACTTAACTCCTCAGTTAAGGGTTGGGCCTCATAAGCTCCTCTCTTATCCATGCAAACTTCCAAATTTAAATACTTCTAATTTTAAAATGAGATAATTAAGAAAAAACGATTTTATGTAACAAATCTAGTCAGGCTGGTTATTATTTAGTCATTCTAATTATTTTGAGTTATCAAGATTCTCCTGTGTTTTCTACATAATCACATTTGTATATATAAGTGTGTGAATGAGTATTGAAAATAATTTTTATCATACAATATATTATGATCACAGAATCAACCCTCCCACATCCCTCTCACTTTCACACCAAACAAACTCCCTGGTCTTTGTGTCTCACTGTCTCTCTATTTAGAAAATTGTAGCTGGTTGTGGTGGTGCACTTCTGTAGGATTTGCTGAAGGAGGCAGAGGCAGGAGGATCATGAGTTCAAGGGCAGCCTGGGCTACACGTTGCTGGGCTGTGGTGGCAGGTGGCTTTAATCTCAGCACTCAGGAGACAGAGACAGGCTGATCTCTGTGAGTTCAAGGCCAGCCTGAGCTACAAGAGCTAGATCCAGGACAGGTTCCAAATCTACATCGAAACCCTGTCTTGAAAAACCAAAAAGAGAAAGAGAGAGAGAGAGAGAGAGAGAGAGAGAGAGAGAGAGAGAGAGAAAAGAAAAGAAAGAAAGAGAGAGAGAGAGAGAGAGAGAGAGAGAGAGAGAGAAAGAAAGAAAGAAAGAAAGAAAGAAAGAAAGAAAGAAAGAAAGAAAGAAAATTGTAGTGACGATCCAGTGGTGGCCCATACCTTTAATCCCAGAATTTGGGAGGCAGAGGCAGGCAGATCTCTGTGAGTTCTAAGTCAGGCTATTCTGTGAGAGCTAGTTCTAGGATAGGCTCCAAAGCTATCTTGAAAAACCAAAAAGAAAAAGAAAACTGTAGTGATATTTTAATTGTGTTTTAATTAATAAATCTTGACTGAAAATCTGAGAGTAAAATAGCCTCATTGGTTAAGCCTTACAAATCAGGTAATTGTAACACACACCTTTAATTCCAGCAGCCAGAATGACTACACTAGTTGCAATAGAAACCGGGTTGTGTATGTCCTTAATTCCAGCCCTAGCCTAGAGAGGATTATAAAACAGGAGGAGACAACTCTCAGATACAGTCTCATTTTGAGACTCATGGAGGCAGGATGGCCATTTTGGACTGAGGTTGAGGTAAGAGCCAGTGACTACTTATTCTATATTAAATAAATTACAAGGTCACCAGTAATCTTACCAAGTGCTAATAACTCTTTATGGCATTTCAGGTATACTGGTAGATGTTAATATATAAACTAATGATGTTAATATATAAAAATATATATTTGTATGTAAGGAATTATCGCAATTTATTATATTAGCTCATCTTGTAAATAATATATTTTAAAAGATTTTTACCTATGAGAAGATAATATTTTTTTTTATTCTGAAATAACTGTGATTTGAGTGCTTCAAAGAAGGTGGGCCTAAAAAGAGACACCAGGGGAAATCCTTTCACCTAGCACACAAGATGCTGGGGTGTGGAATGTGTAGAGTGACCTCAAATGTGAGCAGCACGTTCCTTGCAGCTCAGGACCCTAATGTATGCATTTTAAACACAAGAATCAGCTCACATGTTTTAAAATATAAAACAATATTCTAGGTATCTTAAAGTCTAAAAAAGTAAACATATAATACATTTAAAATATTTTCTTATTTAACAGTAATGAAAATGCTTAAAGTATGGAATATAAGCAAAGCAATAATTAGAAGGACCAGAATAGCTTTTGATTTTCTGTTTCCAGAAAGTGAATTTGAAAATTGTTAAATATCTGAGAAATTATGTAAGAAGAATGCAATAAAATATTATATGTGATATCAAAATGTATTGCCATGCTTTTTGGAGATTATCAATCATTTTTCAGTGTGTGTCCGTCTACACCATACAACAGGAGTGAGTATCAGACATTTTGAAAGAAGAGTAAAAACAAATTACATGTGATTAACTGAAGTACTTTTGTAGATGTTTTTAATTATATGGATGTGTTTAGGCATTTTCTGTCTTACTGGCCTTTTGCTTGTATATTATGGTACCTGATTTAACATTTTTGTGGATTTTTGCTTTGTGTGTGTGTGTGTGTGTGTGTGTGTGTGTATGTGAGAGAGTATTCCTTGTGCTTTTTTCTTTCTTTCTTTTTATTCTTGTTTATTTGTTTCCCTATTGTTTTCTGAAGCACAAATAATACAAACTCAGAGAGAGAGAAATTGGGGCTCAACCTGAGTAGTCTGTCAACTTGTCACATAAATGTTCAGGGATGCCCTCAAGTACAATTAGCAACTTTGCTACTGAATATGAGCACTGTTCCACACTAAATGCATAATAATGACTTCAATGGAAGAGCAACCTTTTGGTACATGAAAGATGTGCTCATGGTGTGCAAATATACATTGTTAGCAATTTGGACTATGGTTCCTAGATCAACAGGTTTCTGATGTAAATGGAGACTGCTCATTCATTTCTCAGCCATCCAAACCCATATAATGACACAGGAACTATATTAATTACAACACTGTTTGGCCAATGGCTCATGCATATTTCTAACTAGCTCTTACAATTTAAATTAGCCCATTTCTATTCATCTCTATATCGCCACAAAGTTTTGGCCTACTGGAAACATTCTGGGCATCTCTCCCCTTCGGGAGCTATATATCATCTCTTTGACTCCTGATGGAGGAAGGTCGCCCATACTACAGACTCCACCTATTATCTCTAAATATCTCTGTCTAGATTTCCCACCTGGTTTTATTCTGATAAGACATTGGGTGAAACAGTTTTATTCATTATCCAATAAAAGCAACACATATATGGAAGGGCATCTCACATTATCCTTCCTTTTCTTTCTAAATGAAGACAAATGTTTTACATTTAACATAGTAACATTACATATAACAAAACAGGTATCAAGCAAGAATTATAGTTATAATATTTCTTTGTGAGTTTAAAGTTTCATATCTGATTTATTTTTATCATAACAAAGAAAAACTATAGCTATAACTGTCTGTCTTCAACACCATCAAGGACTCCAGAAGGATATATATAATATTATTACTTAAGTTAAGAGGAAGTGCATTTTTGTTCTTATTCAAGTTCAAACTCAGATTCTCAGTTTGTCCAATGTATTGGTGTAATCAGGGATCCCTCATCTCAGTTGGAGTTGGGTTTTTATAATAACAGAGGTTGGGGTGAGGGATTTATAAATTTCAGGACCCCTGATTTGGTGACATTTGTCCAGGGGAGTCCTGGTGAAAAGCGATGGGTGTGTGCTGGCAGGTGATGTTATCTACAATGGTTGGAACATTAGGAATTTCCCTTGGACAGTTTGTTCCTGGATGGTTTTCGTTTTCAGTCTTTCTTGGAAACAGGAATTGCCTTAGAGTAACCTGCTAAGACTCGAGCCTCTATTGAGCTTGTCATGGCTAGGTCCTAAATTTATTAATAATCACTTTTATTTAGACCTCCAATAAAAAGAGCAAACATAGCATAAAGGAACAAAATGTATAGTTTAAAGAGCAAACTAACACCTGGAAAGTTAATTTTGGAGCCAAAGCTTGTGCTGAAAAAGATTAATGACAGGCCTGATGTGAAATGAATTGAAAGGACTGGTATTCTCAGAGGGACTCTATCCAGCTAATCCTGCAACTTGTGAAAGGGAACAGCCAGGGGCATTTCCTCCTCAAAGGAAAGTTTATGCCAATGTCATTCAAGGAGAAGTCTGGCTTTATCCTAACTAGCCATCAAAACTTGACCACATGGGTCATATGGTTCAGGCCTTAGGATCTGAAGGACACAGAAATACAGAGTTGTGGAAACTTCCTCTATAGTTACAAAGAGCTTCTGAGGCCAGGCATGTGACAGGGAAGCCTTTGCTTGGGGGCCCAGAGAGGACACAGAAATGAACCCCGGATTGAGTTGGTAATTCCAATATGCTGGAGATGCCAGGGTTGTGGTATAGCATCAAGGCTATTTGCAGACAGGGATTGAAACAAATTCAAGAGAGAAAATTATGCTACAGGCCTCTCACTGGAATGGAAGGTCCCCATTTGGGCCAGATTGACTGGCTAATGAGTTCCTGACATCTACCAGTCTCTGCTCCCTAACACTGAGGCTACAAGGAAACGCATGGTTAGCAATGCCTGTTGTTTAGATTTGAGATAGAGATTTGAATGCAAGCCTTCTTATGTGCACAGTAATAACCTTACCCACTGTTCATGCTAGACTTCTGTTGCTTTATAAACATTATGATTGAAAGCAACTGGGAAGAGGAAAGGCTTTATTTGACTGAGAGGCAGCAGTTCATCATTATCTATGGAATTAAGGGTGGAAGTGCAAGGCAGGAACCCGAAGGCAAGAATTGTGGCAGAGACATGGAGGGATTCTATTGCGTCACTTGCTTTTCTCAGCTTATAAAGCTACCTTTCTTTTATAACCCGGGCTCACATGCCTAGGGATAGCACCACCCACATCAACCAGCAATAATGTCCCAAATACATACCCAGAATAATGCAGACAATCACTCAACTGAGGCTTTAATTATAAGTAAGGAAGACTTAGTTAGAAACAAGACTGGACAACGCTACCTAAAAACCATTCATTGTTTCTGTATTCAGTCTATTTTTGTTAGTATTATAAGAATGTAAATGCCTAGAGAAAATGGTGTAGGTGGTTGAAGCACAGTAACTTAGTCTACAAAGGAGTAAGCACAAAATTCTTAAGAATTTAACTTGAAAACGTTTTTAAAAACTCCTTCTATAAATATCAGATATGTTTTACTCTTTGATTTTTGTTTTCTCCTTTGGATGGGCTAATGGCATGTAAAGCATTTGTTATTATAGCTCATGGAAACTAGCTAAGGTCAGGGGCAGCAAACCTCAAAACAGCCTGGTTCCTTTGGGTGTTAGGTAAACAGAAAAGAAAGGAGACTTATTTTTCAATATAAAGCTAAGTAAAAGGAATATTATCAGTAATTAACTATGTAGGAGTTGATTGTAACTAAGAAAAATAATCAAAGTATAAATAGGTTTTTAAAGCTGAGAAGAAAAGCTGCTGGGAGTGTCACGGGGTTTAGAATTTATAAAATGCCAGAATCAATTCATATTTTCTTGAATGTAGACAGTATTCAGCTGTCAACTGCTTTGTGGGGGAAGGGAAGTACAACTGTGGAGAATATATTTAAAAATGAGGGTAAACCAGAAGGACCCTAGAGGCTTCATCTCTCTTCTTCCCACACTTCTCTCTCACTGTGCTTTGCAAATAAGTTACCACCACAAGCCAGAAAATGGAAATGAAACATTACAGTACAAGGCTTCATTAAAAATCAAACAAAATGCAATTGCTCATGCTGTTCATGACAAGACGCATGATTAACTACTAAGTCACTCAAAACTGGGATGCCCTGGATAGGAATAAATGTGGTAGATGACATTGTTAAGGAAGAAAGTGCCAACTAGATAAACAGCAGTCATTTTGAATTTAAGCCAAATGTTCAAAAAGAATGCGGTGTTTAAAAGAAGTCGGTTTTTTTTTCACTAATAAAGTGAGAAGAAATGTGATATTTTTACTAGTTGGTGTGTCTTATACTAATTTACTTCTCCATACCCTCAGAGTTAGGGGAGCCAATGATGACCAATCATGCAGGTAATGGCTTACAAGGACATAACTGTGTATCAGTGAGAACCACAAAGGGGAAATGTTTGTGGCAAGTACCAAGAAAAAGAAGAAATATGATCCTGCACATGCACAAAAAATAGACTTAATGTCCATAGATGCAGCACAGCATTGGGTTGAGAGTGGAGGTATATAGATGTTATAAGATTCCTAAGCTCATTTATTATGACTCAATTATAACAAGCTAATGATTCCTTTCATGTTCCAGTGCCTGCTCAAAACCCTCATCTACCAATGTGAAGATGGAATATCCTAGAAGAATGGCGATGCTTAAAAGATGCAGACTGCATAAATTGCACAGTGTTGGTTGCAAAAGATAGTTCTGCTTATTTCTTTGCTGTTTGTTTATTTTCTCTAACTGTTAAAATTGCAACAGAAAATAATTACAAGTACTAATCTCTTAACCAACAGAAAGAGCAGGAGGAACATTTATTCCCAGCACACCCTTCCCGCATATCCCAGGCTTCCTTGTGTTGTATGACCCAGTAACTAACCTCATACTAGCACGTAACATCAGTTGAGACCATGCCTGCTTCCATTTCCTTTCTTGTGAGTGTCAAAAGCTTCTATCTGCTCACTATGCTTTGTGTAATGGCTTACAGACCCCACAAGGTGATTCTGGACGTCAAATATGGTGGCTCTGAAATTACAGAGCAGAAGATAAATTAGGCTAGCCTGTCTTTCCATTACAATTTATTAATGCTATTGAGTATGCAATGTCTGGCAGATTTACAGGTGGCAGAAATAAAAGATTAATTGTTTTACTTTATTTATGTCTGGAATGTAACTGAGGACTAAGCAATTCGATTCCTATCAATAATCTGTTTCCTTTTGTCATTTCCCAACACCTGCCACTCTCGAGTTCATCCTTCTGCTGATGACGGTTAGGCACTTGGAAAAACTCCTGCTTTTTACTCACACAAGTGGTACTAGTAAGTTCTGAAACTTTCTCCTTCACCTTTAATTTCCCCCTAGTTAAAAAATACCTCACCTCTTTCACCATCTTCTGTAAGTTCACACCTTGTCTAGAATTGTACACATCTGTATTTTTTTCTTTTTTTTTCTGTTTATTATTTCACTCAGAGTGAGGTAAGCCAATGGTACCCATACATTTGTTCAGTTACTCAAATGGTACTCCCTAAATATGTTCACATTTATTTGTTTTATTTTCATTTTTATTCCTTAAATCTGTAATATTTGAATAAACCTACCAAATATCAGTCAAGAAACTTACTAATCATGTTCATCCTAAACCTGTGTCACCATTGTAAGAATATGTTCTTCCATATTTGTAATAGACAAGCCATACATATTACGTGATAATCCTGGTATTCTCTGCAAGCACAAGTTTTCATCAAATGATAAATACCCTGTAAGGACTCCTCAAACCCTCCCACTGTGAATTGCAGGACACTGCTATTTGTCTTTCTTTAGAAACATGACTACCCCCCCACAGTCTTTCTCAGGCTCTAGCAGTATTTCCAGTTGAATGAATTAACAAAACAAAAAGGCATAGCTACTGAGACCACAGGCTCTCCTGGGTCCTGTATCCACCTTTTCTTCTCCTCAGTTTTCTTTATGAAAGTGTTGTCTATGTTCAGTTTTATTTTTGTTCTACTTCAGCTCATATTTAACTTTTAATCTTGGGATATGTGGTGGGAATTGAAGAGAGATAAAACCAGGCAGAAATTAAAGGATCACATCACAGAGTCTGGTTGATACAAGTTTGAACATTAGTCTAAGGTTATGAACAGAATTCTCTGTTTTGGAATCAGAGGCCTTGGTGTTGCGTTTGACCATTGTTGCAGTGAAGTTTGGACTGTAGTTATGTTTTACTTAAGATTGTAAGATTTTCTTTAATTTTTTGTTGATATAAAATTTCTGTGTCTCATTGATTCTAAGGAGTCTATGGATACAGCATTGAGTTTCTTTTTAGAAAATCATCATGTTATGCACCTCATTACACTCAGTTCTTCTTCTAAATACATTGTTCTGTTCTCTCAGAGCTATTTGCTAGCTATAATTATATGTATGTTGGAATCAATGTGCTGCATAAATAGTAAGGACATTTGAATTCTTTCATGTTTATTTACATTTAGTGTTTTAGTGATTATTGTCCTAATGCATTGTTTATAACTCTTCTAGACGAGAATTAATGAGCTTTGAGCAAAGGCTTGGGAATTTAAAAACTCATTTAATCATTACTTTACATGAGTATTCAGATCAACAACTGATTTTTCTAAGGCTTCTCATACTGTAATTTTGATACACGGTCAGAAATTTTTTTTTCATTCAGACTCACTCTTCATATTACCTCAATATATTTAATTTTTTTATATTTCAAGAATTCTAAGCCACTTTATCATTTTAAACTTCATGCAAAGTTTATTTAACAAGGTTCATTTTCTTATTGTTATTGCAGAACTGATTCAGCGCCACTAAAGTGACTTTGCTCTCCTCAATCAAAAGAAATAGTGCTAGCTTTTGTTACAATAGAAGATCATTCATCTGCAAAATGTTCTGTTTTATTCTGTAGGCATGGACATGGCACCACAGCAAAAAGACCTTAGAAATATAAAACTGAAAAATAAAATGGGATCTGAATGTGAATCCCAGTGCTTGGGAGGCAGAAGCCAGATGCTAATACATTGAAGGTCAGCATTGACTACATAATAACACCATGTTTCACACAGTGAAAATAAATCAGTCAATAATAAAATAAAATAGAAGAAATAGCAGTGTAGCTTAACACTGTAAATGTCAGGAATATTCCCCTAGATTTAGTTAACTGTTCCCATTCAGCTTATAAACATAACTAAGATTCTTCTCAGAACAGTTTACTGTTGTGTGATATGTTTTTTTGTGTTCTGACAAATAAAGCTTGCTAGGAGATCAGAAAGCAGAGTCAGCCACTAACTAAACATAGAAGCCAGGCAGTTGTGCCAGATGCCTTTAATCTCAGCACTCTGGAGGTAAAGACAGGAAGTGATAAGGTGTGGTGTAGACAGGATCTCAGCCCTTTTAAATGATGAAAAAGACAGGTAAGGAAGCAACTGGCAACTGCTCCTGGTTCTCTGATCTTCCAGGGTTTTACCCCAATGTATGACTCCTGGGTTATTATTGATAAGGATTAATTTGATTAACATTTCATTTTATGCTCACAGTGGGATTCTTGGGATATTATAGAAGGGATTCTTGTTTTAGGGATGAATATCGGAGAATTTTGTTTTATGCTTTAAGTTGTTGTTGTTGTTGTTGTTATTATTATTATTATTATTGGCAGGGAATTAAACCTAAGGCCCTGGTACTGCCTGAAAAACTCTAGATCCCTGAAGCAGCCTGTGTGTTTTTTTCCCCTCATTTCTGTCAGTACTTTGAGAATTATATGCCTTGCAGTTTTATTATATGTGTGTCCTCCCCATACTCCTCCATGACCCTTCCAACCCCCCAAATTTGTGTTTGTTAGAGACCATCAAATATAATTTGTGTTGTCCTTGGATTCATGACCCTCAGTGGATGGTGGTATTCCCACCCAGGTCCCCACTTTAAAGAAAAGCTTGTCACTTTTTTAAAGCTATCAACTGTCATTAGAGCCTTAGGGAATGTGTTGAGCCTGAGCCTGTGCAGGTCTTACGTAGGCTGTTTCAACTGCTGTAAATTCATATGTGTCACTGCCGTGCTGTGCCCAGAGAACATCATTTTCTTATAGTCATTCACCACTCTTTCCTTGTTGTCTTCCCCCACTACATTTACATTCTTTATGTGCACACTTCTGTCTTGACCACTGAGCCTTGGGGGCGAGGGTGTGATATAGATGTCACATTTAGGGCTGAGCGTTCCACCTCTTATTCTCTGCACCCTGTCCAGTTGTGTATCGCTGTGTTAATCATGCTCTATTATAGAAGAAGCTTCCCTGATGGGGGCTAAGTGATGCACTAATCTCTAAAGTTCTCTCTTATACTTATAGGGAAGCTTGAAGTTGGTTCAAACACTCCAAGACCAAGTTCTCAGCACAAAGGAAATTTATTTGTCCCAGAGGGACAGAGGGCAGGGATAAGGGACAAAAATAGAAAATAGAGGAAGAGGGAGAATGGGAATGGAACAAGGCAAAGAGGGAAAAAGGAGTAAGGGAAAGAGGAACGGGTTAGTTGTTTTGGGTAGAGAGGGACAAAGGACTGCTTCTGGATAGAGAGGAGACAAAGAGAGACATGACCCTTAGACAAATGGCAGTTTATCAAGGTAAAAAGGAAACCCTGTGTTAGGATGAGGTGTTCAATTTTAATTGGGCACGTTAATTCGGTGAACAAAAGGGAGCTTTTGATTGCTAGGCTTCAATACTTTGATAGCTGAACCTAGGTAGTGAGTCTTAGGATGACAAATTAGCCAAATAAGGAAATATAACTTGGTGTCTAGCTTTAGAAATGGAATCTAACAAATTTTTTCAAGGCAGAGGGAATGAGGAGAAGGGTAAGTCATACAGAGCCATATACATCAGGCCCAGACTAGCTAGAGTTTCTTCATTACTAAGAAATGATGTTAATAAGTCTATTGTCTTTAACTGTCTGAATCTTCTACTAGTTTATTTCAGATTAATTTAGTTTGCAGAATCTTCCCTTACTACCTCCCAATTTTTTTCTTTACTCATTGATCTTAAATTACTAAGTTTATACTACCAAATAATGGATAAGTTGTTTATACAAACTAAGTTGAAAATAATTGAGAACAATTGCAGAGGGTAAATCACTGGGTAGATTCTTTTAAAAGAACCGTACTTCTTTTAAAAGAATAAAGAGCATTTCAGAAACACTGGGGAAGCTATTCTTCTAGCACAGCTAAGTAAATTCCAACCAGACTCTTCTCTTCAGAAGCAAACTATAACCCTTGGACAACATGCAGCACACCAATTTTCAGGCTCACTAGTCAGAATCGGCAGAGAACACATCTAGGGAGGATTTAACACTGGAGGTGAATGTTCGCATGTGAAAAACTTTCAGAGTGTTCTAACTTTAGCATAATTTGTAGCAAACCACAACCACTGCAATGTAGGAAATTTAGGAAGCAAAATAATTTATAGAAAAGTCTTTAAATAATTTAAAGAAAATTCTCTGTATGCTCTGCCCTACTCATTTTTTAGTCTCAGTGCCACACAGATGACATAAAACACACTCACACACATACATACAAACACATCTACAGAGAGAGAGACAGAGACAGAGACAGAGAGAGAGAAGAAAGAGAGCAACAATTAAAGAAAAGGGCATGAATTTTGAAAGACAACAAGAGGATCTACATTTCTACTTTGGGAGGGTCTGGAGGGAGGAAATGGAAGGGGGAAATGACATAATTTTCTTATAATCTCAAAAATTAAGAAAGTATTTAAAAAGACATTCAGTTTTAAGTGGTGTGGGACAATTCTGTATTCTGTCAATTATGTTATAAATAAATGCTGATTGGCCAGTAGCCAGGCAGGAAGTATAGGTGAGACAACCAGACAGGAAGTAAAGGTGGGGCAATGAGAACAGGAGAATTCTGGGAAGCAGGAAGCTCCCTCCAGTAGTCCTGTGCAGACACAAAAGAAGTAGGATGTGACCTGCCCTGCTGAAAAAGGTACTGAGCCATGTGGCTAACATAGATAAGAATAATGGGTTACTATAAGTTACCAGAACTAATAAGTAGCCTGAGCTAATGGATCAATCAGTTTGTATCTAATATAGACTCTCTGTGTGATTTCTTTGGAACTTGCCAGCTGTGGGAACTGGGCAAGACAGAAACCCCAACAAGCAGGCTTTCATGTTATATTAGGTAGTTAGCAGCATAGCAACCATCATTTAACGCCCCTGATGCTATTGTTAAAATTTCATAGTTGCTTAACATGTCTCCCATACCCTCATCCTAAAGTCAGCCCAAACATGCAGCCCTCCAGGTTTCTGTTTTTTTTTAAAAAAACATATTTATTATTATCATTATCATTTTTATTATTATCATTATTATTGTTATTGTGAGTCTCTGTGTGTATGTGTACAAGTGGAAGTCAGTGTACTCCTCTTCCTCTGTAGGTTTGGTATTTGAACTACTATTGTCATATGGATAAAAATAACTGTGTTCTGAGATTGCATGACTCTCTGTTTCAATTTGTCATAGTGATGATGGGGTTTGGAGTGCAGTTGTGTTTTACTTAAGATTGTGCCCAGCGGGCTGGAGAGATGGCTCAGAGGTTAAAAGCACTGGCTGCTCTTCAGAAGTCCTGCATTCATTTCCCAGCAATCACATGGTGGTTCCCAACCATCTATAATGAGATCTGGTGCCCTCTTCTGGCATGCAAGCAGAATACTGTATATATAATAAATAAATCTTACAAAAAAAAAAAAAAAACAACAACAGAATGTGCCCTAAGTAGGGAGATTCTTTTTATATTTCTTGTTGATATAAAATATCTGTGATTCACTGATCCTAAATGAAGATATACATACAGCAATGGGTACTGTACAAAGTTCTTTTATCTCCTGAGCCATCTTGTTGACTTTTATTCAGGTATCTGAAAGCATGTTGATATTGATGACACTGTAAAGGTATGTGTCAGTATTTTCACCAATCTTATGAAAAGCAGAACCAAGAAGGAAGACTGATGAAACTGTAAATTTAAAAAGGAAGCTCTAGTTTACTTTATAACTTCAAGAAACTAAACCTTAAAAATGAGTAAAACGGGGTTTTGATCCTACTTCATGTTCGGGCTTTGTGGGAGCCTAGCCAGTTTGGATGTTCACCTTCCTAGACATGGACGGAGTGGGGAGGACCTTGGACTTTCCACAGGGCAGGGAACCCTGACTGCTCTTTGGATTGGAGAGGGAGGGGGAGAGGAGTGGGGGGAGGGGGACAAGGGTGGGAGGAGGGGGAGGGAAATGGGAGGCTGGGAGGAGGGGGAAACCTTTTTTTCCCTTTTTTCAATAAAAAAATAAAATAAAATAAATAAAAAAATGAGTAAAATAAGATGCATAAAATGAAATGTCTTTTAGAACATGAATGAGTTACTAATGAAACTGTATAAATCTATTGTACTGTCAAAATAAGTACCTTGTGACTTTCTCCAAGACCATTCAGTGAAAGAATATATAAAATGCATATAAATGGATAGATTATATGGTTAGTATAGGTAGTAGCAGACTTTTTGTATGTATAAAGGCATAAATATTTGATTGACGGAAACATGAATGAAACATAGGTCTTTTCTGAACAATAATTGTCAGAAACATGAAGAAGGAAAACTAAACAGATAGTTCGTTACTTCTCCATGCCAAAAGAAGTACTGATTCACATAATATAAGGAGTTAAGAAGTGGACAAAAAATATGCAAGCATATACGGGCTTCTGTCTTTATATTAGCTAATAGTTTTAGTGCTTGTATATTAAATGAAATTAGAATTATAATAGTAAGTGATGTTCAAGAGTATTGCACCACTTGGGTAAAGCCTATGGTCAACAGTATCATGTCAAACTGACCCATTATCACCCTTGGGAAGAGGGCAGAGAAGGGAAAAATACTTATTGCCAAGGAAGCTCTGTAAGAAAAGAAGATATGTTCTCTAGCAAGAGAGACAGATGAAAGCTAAGCACACAATCTTTTGATATACAGTATTAGGAGGTATTCATTATGGCCAGAAATGCAGCTGAGGAATAATTAGAGAGGATTTGGCTGCTGAAGTTATGGAACTCAAAAACAAGCAGACTACTGAAGTTTATTATACCCATATTTTCCTACAGAAAGAAATTTTAGGAAAATCATTGGTTCACATTAGAGTAATTCCAGCCTGGTTTGATTAGGAACTAGGGACTAAGACATGGATTAGGGCTGTGGATGAAGTTTTGCAATTGTGTTTGCCTGTCTTGTGAGAGGCTTTGGGGGTTTATCCTCCAGCATAGACATTTAAAATGAAAAAGAAATATATAAAGGAATCAGCTTGCGTGAAAATTCACAGTTAATTTATGAGTTAATGAAGTATTTGCCCTTGAGTGCTCACTGTATAGAAGTTGTTGAAATTCTCTGATACCAACAACAACCAATAAATGATTGATCAATGATCTGGTCTTTGCTTTGGCAAGCATGAGACATGGCTATACAATTCTAGTTGATTAAAGCTTTTCTCATTACACCTGAATTAAACATGCCTCCCATGACCACATTCATTCTCTTATAGCTGAGAAAGTATTATATAACAAGCATGTAAGGCAAGGAAAACAAACTCATTTACGCTTTTTTTTCTATTCCCAGGAAGCTAACAATTCAACACCTAGACTGATTAACTCTGAATGAATCAAGCACCACAAAAATTTGTATATCCATTTTAACTCCCTAATAATAATTATCCAGAGAGTCATTAAAATGAAGACTATAAGGGGACAATTTTAATTCCTTTATTCAATACCTGTAGAATATTAGGACATCAAGTTTTCCTGAAATAAAATGATTGAACTATTCATTTGATAAAATGACTTTTTTCTTAACATTCCACTCATTTTGATATGGGCACAAATTTCCAACATTTAGTTGTTCTATCCTAGTCCCACATTAAAAATGGAAATTAACATGCCTTTATCTGTTTCATATTTGTGCTCACTGAAAAAGACTGTGGTGTGGTGTAAATAAAAGATACCAAGAAATTTCTTACAGCATAGTTTAATACATAAAACTTCTTCACAAAAATTTAAATATTATTTTTCCACAGTAAAAACTACTTACCCATTAATATTTATCTCAGAAGGTTACAAAGAAAAAGTGATTTTGTTTTATTTTTAGTTTCTTGAAGTAGGTAAGTAATATTATAAACAAAATGTAGCCTTATTGCAAAATAGTTTTAACTGTGTTGTACTTTCTTTTAAGTAAAGAAAAAAAGAAGCTGACTTAATATAATGAAAACATCTGGGTCACAATAGAAACTTTCTGAGCCAAGAAATGTTTATTTTTACATTAGCACAGCAAATATGCATTCTGGACATAAAGGGCCAAATAGAGAAGACTCAAAAACCACAGCTTCTGTCTTTCCATATTACAGAGTTGAAATTCCTCCCTTCTGAACTGCAAAGCCTGCATCGCTGCACACCACGAGTGTGGCTTTCACAGTACACATTCTCAGTTAGCCTGTGATGACAAGATGAGCTGAATCTTGTTTCCTCGGCTGGGCTGGGCTTGTTACCCCACTGGAGTCACCTTGAATCATGTTTATATCTGGAAGAATCCAATATTTCATCATGGAATTCTTGAAAGAATTTGTCAGAGATTTTTACTCTGTGTTCTGGCGTGCAAAAGGAGTAAACACGTGACTGCCTTAAGTACAGTTCTTGGAATGGGACAGATAAAAATATATCTTTACATAGAGTATGGAAGTCCTAAAGATTGCCACTCCTGGAACCAAAGTCTTCATCTAGGACAAATACCAGCAATTATTTATGAAGACACTTTGAGACATTATTTCACGACAAAACAGAAATTCCATGATTGGCGTCGACATTAGTCTACACCTATAAAATATGCAAATATGCATTTGCTTATTCCCTAACAATATTTCAAATTTCAGATAAATAATTTTAAGATAGTTCTTTTAGGAAATATGGGCTCTGGATTCTATATGAAGTTGTTTTTAATGAACAGATACTTTCAGCTGGTACCAGGCCTTAACTGGCTGATGTTCCCTGACATTAGAATATGCTGAAACGAACATATAATTTTACTTCTCTTCAACCCTCTCTAGTTAGATGTGCTCACTACCTATTGCAGTAAGTCATCACAGTCATGGGCAGGAAGAATTGACAGGACTAATTTTAATGGTTTAGTCAAAAATTCAAGCTCTGACAATATGTTTTTTTTCACCATATTTCTACAGAAATATAACCCCAGGAAGAAGAGTGAATTAGGCAGAATTTTTACTTTGCAAATTTGCTTATGCTAAAAGGTGTGCTTGTTTCTGCTTATGACCTTTGCTCTACTTCTACCTTCGCTAGAGTCCCAGGCTCACCAAGAAATTATGTGATGATACCATTTTGCCCTAAAAAATAAATGCTTCTCTTTTCATGGCTCTAAATTTCATTACAAATACATTTCTCTTGGTCCTCATAAAAAAATCCTGTACATGCCTTCCAATTCTGCTTCTTATACATGAGTAGTCATTGTACAGTCTCTTATCAAGGACCCTTAAACACTCTCCATCCAGAATCTGAGGGCTCCTCCTCCCCTGGATGTGTGGTACAGGGAGTGTGTCTGATGAGGATATTGTCTAAACAAAATCATTGAATTTCAGGAGTGGGACTTTATCTGTAGCGATGGTGGTGTTGGCTGTTATTATTTTCTCAGGGCACGGTCTAGTGTGCTTCAAGTTGTAGCACAGAAGTGCACTCCTGTTTCACATAGCTTTGATCTCATCCTGTTTTTTTCTTTTATAATAATTGCTGAGGAAACAGACAGCTATTTAATAGCCAATCAACTAAAAGAAATTCTAGGTGTATGCAAATTGTCTAGAGCTGAGGAAGCTTTAATAATTATTTTTGGAGATAAACTATTATTAAAGGAAGGAAGAAATTAAATAATGAACTTCCATACTTTATGGAAATTAGTATTGCTGGAAAATGAATACATTATTTATAAGAAAGGAAAGAAGCTCATTGCAGGTTCCACATCTTGATAAATTTCATGTTATAAACAATTGGATTGAATGGAATTAATTCAGAGCAATGCTAGACCCAACCCAAGGTACACTATTTGGATATCATCTAAGTTTTTATAGAAAAATAAAAATATCATTGGATGGAGAAAATAATCTTTATTTTTTTTTTTAAAGTTCTTTTTTTTTTTTGTTTTTGTTTTTTGGTTTTTTTTTATGTATTTTTTTTATTGATAAAAGGAGAATAAAGAAAAGAAAGAAAAAAAAAAACAAATTTCCACCTCCTCCCAGCCTCCCATTTCCCTCCCCCTCCTCCCATTCTTCTCCCCCTCCTCCCACCCCTCTCCCCTTCCCCCCACTTTTCTCTCCCTCCCTCTCCAGTCCAAAGAGCAGTCAGGGTTCCCTGCCCTGTGGTAAGTCCTAGGTCCTCCCCCCTCCGTCCATATCTAGGAAGGTGAACATCCAAACTGGCTAGGCTCCCACCAAGCCAGCACATTGCGTTGGATCAAAACCGCGTGCCATTGTCCTTGGCGTCTCATCAGCCCTCATTGTTCGTCATGTTCAGAGAGTCCAGTTTTATCCCATGCTTTTTTTGGTAACAGTCCAGCTGGCCTTGGTGAGCTCCCAGTAGATCAGCTCCACTGTCTCAGTGGGTGGGTGCACCCCTCGTGGTCCCGACTTCTTTGCTCATGTTCTCCCTCCTTCTGCTCCTCCTTGGGACCTTGGGAGCTCTATCCAGTGTTCCAGTGTGGGTCTCTGTCTCTATCTCCATCCGTCGCCAGATGAAAGTTCTAGGATGATATGCATGATATTCCTCAGTATTGCTCTAGGATAGGGTCATTTCAGGTTCCCTATCCTCAGCTGCCCAAGGAACTAACTGGGGGCCTCAGCTTGGGCACCTGGGAGCCCCTCTAGGGTCAAGTCTCCTGCCCATCCTAAAGTGGGTCCTTTAACTAAGAAATGGGGTTCCGTGCTCCCCTATCCAACCTTCCTTTATCCCGATCCTCCTGTTTCCCCAAGTCCCCCCTCCTTTCCTTCTACCTTTTCTCTCTCCATCTCCCCTTACCCCCATCCCACCCCACCCCCAACATCCCACTTTTCTCCCCGGCAATTTTGTATACTTCCCTTATCCAAGAGGATAACGATATGTTTTTCCTTGGGTTCACCTTCTTACTTAGCTTCTTTAGATTCGCCTATTGTAGACTCCGTGGTCCCTATTTATGGCTAGAAACCAATTATGAGTGAGTACATCCCATGTTCATCTTTTTGGGTCTGGGATACCTCACTCAGGATAGTGTTTTCTATTTCCATCCATTTGCATGCAAAATTCGAGAAGTCAATGTTTTTTACCGCAGCGTAGTACTCTAATGTGTATATATTCCATACTTTCTTCATCCATTCTTCCATTGAAGGGCATCTAGGTTGTTTCCAGGTTCTGGCTATTACAAATAATACTGCTATGAACATAGTTGAACAAATGCTTTTGACATATGATAGAGCATCTCTTGGGTAAATTCCCAAGAGTGGTATTGCTGGGTCGAGGGGTAGGTTGATCCCGAATTTCCTGAGAAACCGAAACACTGACTTCCACAGTGGTTGCACAAGATTGCATTCCCACCAGCAATGGATGAGTGTACCCCTTCCTCCACAGCCTCTCCAGCAAAGGCTATCCTTGGTGTTTTTGACTTTAGCCATTCTGACAGGTGTAAGATGATATCTCAAAGTTGTTTTGATTTGCATTTCCCTGATCGCTAAGGAGGTTGAACATGACCTTAAGTGTCTTATTATACATGACCAATTCTGCCAGTGCCCATTCTCATTGTCGCAATCAAATTATAGCTGAAATAGAATCATAAACTCCTAGGAACAGAAACCCAAATGGGTAGAAATGACACTTCCTGGGTAGGGGCAGTAAACTTCAAAAACATTCTTAAGGGCCTGATTGTAAACTCGCACACATGCAAACATGCACACATCTACAGGCACAATAGACGCACACCCGCACTCACACACATGCAAACATGCACACATTTACAGGCACAATAGATGCACACCTGCACACACATGCAAACATGCACACATCTACAGGCACAATAGATGCACACTTGCACACACATGCAAACATGCACACATCTACAGGCACAATAGATGCACACTTGCACACACATGCAAACATGCACACATCTACAGGCACAATAGATGCACACTTGCACACACATGCAAACATGCACACATCTACAGGCAAAATAGATGCACACCCGCACTCACATACATGCAAACATGCACACATCTACGGGCACAATAGACGCACACCCACCCACACATGCAGACATGCGCACATCTACAGGCACAATAGATGCACACCCACCCACACATGCAAACACACACACACATCCACAGGCACATACACACAATTGGAAATAACTGGAATATCTAGAAGAAGAGACTAAGCTATCTTAATTTCGTCTTCCTTATTTTAGTTTTTAGCATAATCCATAATCACAAAAATAAAAATTACCAATTTAAGAATATTTCCAGATAAACATAAGAATGAAAACTGGAAATCTATAAAGAACCTAGAAAATTTCATTGCATATTTACATTGAAGTTTGCACACATGTGCACATGTGTATATAGTAGATATAAGTATATATTTATTAGAGTCATTAGATAGCAAAATAATTATAGCTTCTTATTTCTACTAAGTCTGGAAATAATCACCTCCTGCATTTATCTAAGGCAACTTGAGCCACACTTTTTCTAATATATTTGCTGATTGTCAGTGGTTGCTCAGAAGTGTGATTGTCACGAATGCCGCCCCTCCCTTTCCTTCATGGCAGGCAGAAGGTCTTCAACATCTTATTTCCTAAAATATCCTGATGGATGAATTTATTTCTGAGAAGTTCTCCACTTCTAGATTTTATACAGCTGCAGTGTAGGCTAAATGACAGAATGGAAGGATCTGAAATATGAAATGTGAATTTGGGGAACAGGAACATTTCATGTCAAGGCCACAAAAGCCTTTGCTGCTGCAGGAGACAACCACTCAAGAGTTTGCAAAGGGGAGTTCTTTCCGCTATCCCTACCAAAATGTGAAATGCAGTAATCTCTTTTCAAAAACTCAGGAACTTTCAGAATTGACTCAGGGTGGGATAAAAGCAGTGATTCTCTGGCACGCGCCAATGCCAATTGGATTTTATTTTCTTCACAAGGATTTTTCCCTTTTTGGGTAGAAAGTAAATGAAATACTTTAAAATATATTAACAAGAATTGAAGTAAACTTTGCTAGAACATGTAAGGATAGGAAATATTTATTTTGGAAAGGAGATTTTTAAAACAAAATGTCAATGGAAGGCTTCTGATATTTATCAAAATACCTTAAGTAAATCTAAGATAGCTAAAATAAAATTGGTATTATTTGTCAATTAGGTATCTCAAATTTTAGAAGATTGACTAAAATTATTTTTATTCAAGCAAACACTGTTCTTAAATAGGACTGAAGCAAAATTTTAATCCCTATGTCAGAAGGCTCAAACTGCCTGTAACTCCATCTCTAGGGAACATAATTCCTTCTTCTAGCCTCTACACACCTCACACATGTATCACAATCACATGGGCACACACACACACACACACACACACTTTCTTAAAACAGTGAATTACAAAGAGTAGCATTTTCCCCAGAGAAACATTTCTATGCATAATTAAAGGCCAAGTACAGAGATGAATAGCAATTTAGAATTATATAACAGTCGAAGCTGAGCCCAGTGGCACTTGTGGAGAGGTAGTGAGACTCATAATGTGATGGAAGTCAGTTTGAGAATGATTCATGTGTGTAGATGGAGCAATGTAAAACAGGTGTGTTGGCAGTAAGTGGAAAGAGCTGAGTACGGTATTAGATACTGTTAACTGAACACTGGAGAATCAGACAGAAGCAGAAGGACCCCCAATTGGATTCCAGCCACAGGTACATGCTCATAAACGTATGTTTTAAAGAGAAAAAAAAAACAATACCTGCTCCTGTTCCTCCTAAACCAAGAGTATAAACTCAAAAATATTACACTCAGTACAACATATTGCAGTCAGTGGAACTGGTTTCCCCCTAATGAACTGCCTCGTTCAGCCTGTACAGAAGGGCGTTTGCCTTCTCGTATTGTATCCTGAATTGTCATGTTTGCTTGCTGTTTCTTGAAGACATTATCTTTTCTGAAGAGAAATAGAAGAGGGGATGGATCTGGGGGAGCTTCTAAGAGTGGAGAGAGGGGAAACTGTGGTCAGAATATATTGTATGAGAAAAGAATCTATTTTCAATAAAAAAATGAAAAAAAAATAGGAATAAAATCCTCTGTTGTAGATAGGTCTGTTAAAGCTAGAGAAGAAGTCAAATAGATTATCTTCTAATATATTAAATTATCAGATTCAAAAAATTCTTTTCATAGTTTGTGGGATTACCTGGTAGGAAAGATCTTAACTATACAGATACTGTTGTCTGTGATATCATTTGCTGAACTTATTCAGTTTATAGTTCAATAGTTGCACACAAAGAAGGTCACAAGGTATCAAATAACAGTGCTTTTCTTTTCTGTTTCATTTTATACTTTTTCTATGAATTTTAATCTAATGTGTCCACATACTACGTTAAAAGATGCCAAAATTCTGACATTATTTCTAGAAGATTCTAATGATGGTTTTATTGTTGTTATTGTCTATTTATTTGTTAGGGTTTTTTTGTTTTGTTTTGAATTTTTTAAAACCTTTTAATCAGTAACATTAATATTGTAATCACTAACCCTTTAACAGAGTTGCCCTAACCAGTGTGGTTGAACCATATTGTGATGATTTTAGTAAGAATGGCCCCCATATGTTCGTATGTTTGAATGTGTGATTCTTGGTTGATGGAACTGATTGAGAAGCATTCAGAAGTATTCATACTTGTTGGAGAAAGTGTGTCACTAGGGGTTGGGCTTTAAAAAATTTATTTCATTCTTCCTGTCATTTCCAATGGGCTCTCTCTAACCTGTTTGTGAATCAAGACATAACATTTCTCTATTCCTGCTGCCATGACTTTGCTTTGTCATAGTAGACTTTAACCCTTTGAAACCATAAGACAAATTAAATGCTTTCTTTTTAGATTGTTTTGGTGGTTTTATTTTACTGCTCTCTGGGGGCGGGCAGCTTCCAGAAGCACAGAGCTTTGATAGGAATCCACAGAATCAGTGAAACTTGACTTTTCTATCTGAGGGAGTTAAGAATAAAAGGCACTTAAAAACTCTCTTGATGGTTTCCTTCTTTATTTTCTCTCTTTCTTTATTCTATTTCATTCTTTCTCTTTATTAAGTCTCTCTTTCCTCTCATGTTGTTTTACAGCTTTTTTACCTCAACAGAAGCTGCCAGGCAGTATGAGTCAAAACATTTGCATTCCATTTCTCAATTGAATGATTATAGATAAAAACATGTTTTTTCATTTCTCTCACATGATCAAACACTTTCTGTATTACAGGTATAAAACAAATTATCCCAAGAACCCACATACACTCATACCCAAGCAACTTGTTATCTATGTGGGCAAGCAAGGTGTTCTTTTACTGGCAGATCTTCTACTGGCAGGTTGCATTTTGCAGTTACAAAGAAAGGGCCAATTACCTCATTACTTACCTTGAAAGACAATCTTTTATGGAATCTTAAAAAAAATCACAACCCTAAACTTTTATGTATGAAAAAGAATCAGTATAAGGAATTAATCATCACCTTTGGTCATCAACCAAACCTGGCAAGAAGAGTATGTCAGCCAGCAATAATTGGGCTGCTTTGTTCCTGTTATCTGACCTTAAAGCGTTCTGCATTCAACCACGTGCCATTCTAAAACTTCAGATTGTCTTTTGTGTTTTTCACCTCAAAGTTGTTTAACAAAAACACCTTAGTCTAACTTTGTTATTTTCAAAGCTTTGTTTCAACTGTGATGCACTCCGAGACCTGTGAACACATGCCCCAACATTAAGGTTTAAAGAATTTGAACTAGCTGGGCTACTGCTACTCTAGTGTTAGTCATTAGCTTGAGTTACAATCCACACAGCTCCTTAGGAGATAGGCACAGGCCCTGGCTGTGAAACACATCCTTGTATTTCTTTTTATTCATCAAAACTCTTTATAAGATGTCATTATTATTATTATCAAATTAGACAGTACAGATTAGGGAGTGTCATCTTCTTGACATCCCACAGGTAAAAATGACCAGTAGAACAGGATGTTTCCAGATATAAACACACCATATTACAGGCAGCGGAGATCTCATGTCCACTCACACCATGCTAGATATCAGAGAAAGAGTTGCAGCAAACATGTTAAGGGCACAGCAGAAGCAAACGACATTCTGGGGTCTGCAGGTCTGTAGTCCCGTGACCTTGCCTAAACAAGATTGGTCCGTCAGAGGATTTCCTTCTGCTGGGCTGACAGCTGGAACTTCATAGCAACTCGCTGCTCCTCTGCCGTGGCCAGCAGCAGTGTTTTATCTCTGCAATAAGAAAGTAACTAGCAGAATTACTGATTCATTGTGTCACTGAGAAAAAGACTGGGGATGGGTGAAATTCATGTCGTCATGGGAGAAATTCATACGCTTTTTCTGTCTTCATTGTAACTCAGCCATTTCAGGATTTCAGTCTCTGAGTTCAGTCAGCCAGATTCCCATAGTCTCCATAGAGTAAATTTTTCATGCAATATATTCTCCAAGGTCTCCCTTTCCCAGATATTTCTGTTCCACACAGTCCCGAAGCCATTCAGTCCCAAAGAAATACATAGAGACTTTTTGATATGTGCTTTGTTTAACATGAAATTAATAATGATATTTAATTCCATTTGATTTATTTACTAAGAATATATCATTTTTATTTCATGAAACTTTTTAGAAATAGTATTTCAACCTTATTGTAATTTAATATTATGGTTTTATACTTGAGACAATTACAGAGGAATATAAAACACTTGTCTTCTTCACAGTGAATCTGTTTAGTGTCCCTCCTTTGAGAACTTTTTCATTTCAGGCTTCCTTGATTTGTTTCTTTCACTTGTTAACTTTTGCAATTATTTTTATCTCATTTTACTAAGTGTTTTGGAATATATTTTTTTTCTTCATAACACTAAATACTTTTCAGAAACCTGTAAGTTTTAAAAATGGTAATTAAATATTTTTTATTTATTTACTCATCTGTGTTTGTGTGTGTGAATTACTCTTGTCATAGCACATAGGTGGAGTTCAGAAGACAACTTTCTAGTGTGAGTTCTCTCTTTTTGCAATATAGGCCCCAGAGACAAAACTTAGAATGTAACACTTGGTAGTGTGCACCATTACCCACTTAACTTAGAACCCCACAATCAATTATAACTTTTCAGTATAATAGCACATACCCTTTTATCATTCCAGAACATTAGTTGTAAAAATCTACCTGAAAATTGTTAGGAGTATATAAAAATTTGTTTTTTTGTCTGTGTAGACCTATGTTGTTTGATAAGGTAGTCACTAATAATATATAGCCAATCTTTTTCAATTAAAATGCAAGTTTCTCAGTCAAATTAAAATGTTTCCTGTACCTAACACACTGTAATCACAAATCTTTGAATCTTGTGGTTTTATCACTTTTTGACTTTTGCAAACCTCTCTACCCAAAGATGTACTCTGGGTTTCATATTCCCTGTCTCACTCAAGCTTTTTCTTGAACACTATTGGCATAGGTTATTTTGACTTGTGGAGACTTTGTTCATGTTACCTCTGATCTCACAAATTTAAGACTGGTCAACTTAACCTAGACAGCATTTTAAGGCACAGGGAAACATAAGAACATCTCCTCTGAAGGAAGTGATACCTGCCATCCTTAGGCCCCTAGGTGAGACAAGCTACATTAGATAGCACACTGTCTTGCCCAGTTATGAAAAACTGACAATCCAGCCCTTCTACCTGCCCTTGAAGCTATAAAAGTTTCAGGTGACTGCCCAGGCAATCTTAGGTGAGATTTTTGTTTGTGACAGGAATTGACTGTCAACAAGATATAAATTTGTTGTGGCAAGATGGTAAAAGGAAATCCAGGTAAAACAAAATTAATTTTAGTTTGGCCATTTGGATCTTTTGTTAATGGGCATGATGCTGACTGGGGACCAGTCTCAGAAAAGAAGCGGGTCTCGAATCTGGGATGTCTGGAAGGCAAAATGAGTACACGAACACAGGATTCTGATGCAAACTGACAGGCAGGGAAAAGCTGCAGGGAAAATTCTTCTTTCTCTTCTTCTTTTACTTCTACTTCTTTCTTCTGCTCTGAGCTTCAAACCTCAGTCTTGTATTGTAAATTTTGCACAAGGAAAATGATTCTTTTTTTCTTGCCACAGGTCAATCATTACCTGGGCAAAACAGTTCACAAAAAGTATAAAGATTCTTGGAAATTAGAACATCATCATTCATTATAACATAGTCCCAGTTCCCAAGCTCTATGCCAGCCACTAAATTCTTAATTCTTAGCTGAGTTCATCATAAAACAATTTCTGAGGCTTTCATCTCAGAGGCTAACTACTAGCTTAAAGTTCAAACTATTTTTAAAGAATTCTTTATTCTTTTGGAGTCTAATTATATATAAGATATTTGTTGAGTCCAACAGGAAAGGATTGAAAAATGTACTATTTATGTAATTAAATGGTTCTTAACTTTATAATTTTCTTTTGATTTTAATAACAATAATTTACATCATAGCACAGTGATTCCCAAACACCTATGCAGTTACAATGAATTGAGAGGGATTTTTTAAAATGATAATGTTACAGAAATGTAATGTAAAAAAATAGGCCTAGGATACACAGTAGTGCCAAAGAGAAATGTGTGCCTTCTAAAATATTCATCATATCATTTCAATAAGAATCTAAATTTGGTAATTCTGCAAACTGAGTTGTCCTAATCCTTCTGTCCTTCCCAGATTCATAACAACTTTAAAGAATATTAAGAAACAGAAATGTAAGCCATTGACTTATTTTTCTGTTTTTTTCTTTGTAGGGGACTTATATTATATTGGGACATAAATAGCTAATATTAATTACTTGATACAGGAGGTGTAAGAAGTAAACAGAACGTCTTCACAGTAGGCAGTTCCAGACAAGCATCACTCCCAGTGTGAAGCTGAATCTACGGGATCCACTCAGGTATTCTGCTAGTTTTCTCCTCTATACTTTTACCTCATTATTTTCTTCTTGAGTTGTTTTTTCCACTCATATGCAAATATGCCAATAGTTGATATTGGTTTGAGCTCAAAGTGATGTATAAACTTTCTCAGTTACATAACTACAAGCATTGTCTACAAACTGAATCTCTAAATCTCAGCAATTTCAGTTCACTACTTATGTACCCTATGAGTATTAATAATACTGAGTATTCTTTTATGGATGGTCTGAACCTCAATAACTATGAAAGTCAACAAGTCCACAAGACTGGATGTCTTAGTTAGTCTTTAATATCTGCCAGAAATTGAAGATTTCCTCTTTGATAACAACAAAGGAATGAGCTTTCCAGAAAGATCAAGGTCAAGCAGGTAAAAGGCAAAAGAGTATATCTTCCTTGTGCTTTATATAGGCTGTCATGAGATGGTGTGGTCCGGTTTAAAGATAAGTTTTTTAACCTCAAGTGATATGGATTTAAGGTGGATCTTCCTAACTTAAATGATTAATTAAGAAAAATCCCTCACAGGTTACCCAGTTGCTTGAAATTTAACCAGTTCAAGGTGACGACCAAGAATAGCCATATGAACACAAGTTGGTACCACAAACATCCACTCAATAGACACACTAAAGGAAAAAGAGAAAGACATGAAGATCCCTAGGAGTGGATAGTGCCTTCTCCCAACACAAGGCAGGAGTCAAATAAATGTGATCAGGACAGAAGTGAAAATAAAAATTTCTCTGCTTCTCCATGTACCAAGCAATATCCATCTTGCTGGCTAATGAAAAGCAGTGATAAAACTCTCCTTGTTTTCTGATCATCAGATAGATCTAAGGAGAAACTTTGTGAACAGCGAGGAACAACTATACAAATGGAGAGAAATATCCCAAGGGCTCTAATTGGTACCTCAGTATCTGTTCTCCAAAGGTTGATGAGAGAGTAGCAGAAGAAAGAGTATAAAGGAAAAAGTTGGGAAGCTGAACTAACTGAGACCCAAGTATTGCATTCTGCTGAGCAGTAAAATTAGACTTCACGTGGTTGGGAGAATTGGTAAAACAAACACAGCTGTAAAAAAAAAATAGCCTCTCTCACTACTGTTTGCATCTCGGGAAAAATCTGATCACATTCACAAAATATTTTTACCAATGACAAATAAATGCAACTAAAGCTACCAAGAAACCATTGCCCAATCCATGAATATGTAATGAAACTCCCTGTATGAACAGTACAACAAAGAGATGTGTAAATATTTGGTAGTAAGCAGTATTTCTCTTTTGTTTATTGTGATTTGTAAACTGTATGTGAGGTGTGAGCAAATAATTGAGTCCTTGTAAAATTATAAGTGTGAATATTGGTCTTGAGAAAAAATTCAAATATGGCCTGAAAACAAGGCAAGAATATAAAATAACCATGATGAATGAGTTAAAGAATTGATTAAAGTATAAAGAATAGAAAACACATACAAATGAAATACATGCACAAAGGTAAAAATAAACATTGTAAATGTTGTGATAAAAAGATATTATTGCCATAGTCTTCTAGAAGAAGAAATGGTGTTCTAGACATCCACAAATGCTAAAATATACTTTAAAACATATATTACATGAAGACATTTTCTCAAATGCAAGGCTGAGAAAGTTGAGTCCTTAAGTTCTGGAGTGCAAAAGACGTGGCAATATGTCCTTCTAACTAAAAATGGTTGCTGCAAGAAAGATGTATGGATCTGCATGAAGAATACAATTACACACACACACACACACACATACACACACACACACATGGCTTAAAAATGAGGATGTTTAGAAGAAAAACAAAATCATGAGATTATAGGAATTGAGGTAGTAAGTTGTGGCAAATGTGTTGTAAGATTCATATTTTGCTTACTGTTCCCTGTCTTTTTGAAGTTCCCTGTTTTTTGAAGTACCTGATGTAATGAACACTCATAGTTAATGATGGTAGCCCAAATAAAACACTGAAACACATTCTTTAGAGTTAACAACCATCAAAATTCTTACAGGAGCACTAATTTAATCTTAAAAGACAAAAATGTAGAAGAGTAAGACTTACTGAATTACCTCCAAATAACACATGAAGGAAAAAGAGTCATGGAACCATAAAGCATGTTTTAAAATAAAAAGCACAGTCAGATGATGAAAGTAATCACTAACATATTGGTATATGCTTATATTATACAACAAATAAACAAAAATTGAACATCATGGAGTGATTGGATAGATAAGTAAGAGCGGTTTTACTTTGCTTTCTGTTGCTGTGATGAAACACTAACCTGGGCATTTTGGGGAGGGAAAGCTTTATTTCCCTTATGGGCTAAAGTCTTTTATGAAGGGAAGCCAAGGCAGAAAGTCAGGAGCCTGGAGTTACTGAAGCAGAGACCACAGAGGAATGTTTATTGCCTTGTCTCAAGGTTCACTTTCAGCTACGTTTCTTATATAACTCAGAGACATCTGCCCAAGGATGTCACCACCTGCAATCACTTTCATCCTCCATCAGTTAGCATTCAGGAAAATGTACCACAGACATATCACACACCAATTGGATGAAGGCAATTTGTCTGTTGAGCATCTCTAGTCCCAGGCATCTCTAGTTTACATCAAGTTAGTAAAAGCCAACCAACATCAGCAACAAGTGAGCGTTGATCAAATTGAAGACAATTATTACTAAAACTGTATTTAGGTCAACAGTTTAAGCAGAAAATACAATTATAAAAACTGTTATATGTGAATCTGATAGAACTCATAAAGCTAAAATGTCATATTATCCAGGGCTTACATAGTGTTTCTTAACATGTGGGTCGCGAAACCTTTGGACTACAAGCAACCCTTTAGTAGGAGTTGCCTTAAACCATCTAAACACCCAGATATTTGCATTATAATCCATAACAGTTGCAAAATTACAGTTATGAAGTAACAATGAAAATAATTTTATGACTGGGTATCCCCACAACATGAGGAACTATGTTAAAGTATCACAGCATTAAGAAGATTAAGAATTATTGGGCTCTAGGGATGGCACAGCAGTTAAGATCACTTGTTTTTCTTGCAGAGGACCCAGATTAACAACATCTGTGACTCTGGTTCTGAAAAAGTTGTGTTCTCTTGGCGTCTGCAGGTACTCTACTTGTTAGGTAGACATATATGCAGGCAAAGCAGCCATATATAGACCAAAATAAAAAATAATCTTAAAAATATAAATCAATTATTATGAGGCAAAATCAACAAAAAGACAAATAGCTTGGCATTTTATAATGTAGTTTAATGATTTCTTATCATAAATGAATTTTAAAGAGTTGAAATAATGTTTAGTATCATAAGAGGGATAGCCAAATGATGCCAGTTTAAAATTAAGAAAAAAAGTAAATGAATGAAAGTAAGGGAGAAAAAATGATAGAAATTTAAATGACATTTTCTCATGTGTTGTAGATTTAAAAAACATTGCAATGTATATACTCAAATGTTGTGCTCAGCTAACATCTCATATGATCTTGTGTATTCCTGTAAAGACATTATTCTGCCCTTTGAGAAGGCTTGTTTTTCCACTTTGAACTTATAAAGATACTGGTTTAAACACATCTTTATAAAATTATTTTAAGCTATTCATTCTAATGTCTTATTGACTACTAGGAAATGATCTCAAGTTAACAGAAGATTCAGTAGGTTTAATAATGCCTTCTGATTTCCAATTATCACATTTTTGAGAGATAATTTGCTTAAAGCCACTGGGGACCCACTAAGGTATAAGAAAATGCAAAACCATGTGAGATTCATCAAACTGGTGTCTTTGGTATTGTAGCCCAAGGATTGTTCACAGATATTAAGGGGACACTTGTTTAATAGGAATGGAGGTAGCTACTTTGTCAAGTAACTTAAGAAACTGCATTAATTCTCTAAATTCTGAACATCTCCTAGTAGTAAGTAGTGTTTCATTTGAATCTGGTGTTTCAGAAACTTCTGTTGGAAGCATTTGCATACGTAATTACCTTAATTTAGCTTTCATGTAGAAGTAGCTTTGATTGGAGAGAACCCTGAGACATAAAATAGAATTTTAAAGATGAAGTGATACAAAGTATCACATGTATTCCAGCCCTCAAATAACTAGTCTAAATCTAGGCACTACCACACATAAGTTAAACTTTACTCCAAAGTTTCACCCACTGCCTAAATGGGCATTAGGAGGAAAAACATAGTAGGTTCCAATAGAGGTTTTTGGAGCTGGAACATCTGTATTGGATTCTAGTTTCACCACTGCCCAGGAACATAGCCTGGTTCATGAGTTGTTTCAGGTAATAACTCTAGAAGTCTGTAGTGCTTTTACATCCATGCAGAGATCATAAATAATATGTTAACAAACAACCCAAAAAGTATGAAAGTCAACAGTTCCTGCTATATCAGGGTTTATGAATTTTAGGAGGACCGGACAAGGTTTCATGAAAGGTTTAGAATTCTTGGCATGGCTTGAACGCTACAAGAATCATTACTTCTCTTTCCCCTTTGCCACCATTTATTCTTTGCTTTTCAAAAATAAATCTTAATCGATTTTGGAGTTCTAAAGGTGAAGGATTATTATATTAGATGAAACTTAATTTTAAAAAGACAGAGGCTTATATTTTTATTGAGCTCTACATTTTTCTTTGCTCCCCTCCCTGCCTCTCCCTTCCCCCCATAACCCTCCTCCAAGGTCCCCATGCTCCCAATTTACTCAGGAGATCTTGTCTTATTCTACTTCCCATGTAGATTAGATCTATGTAAGCCCCTCTTAGTGTCCTCATTGTTGTCTAAGTTCTCTGGGATTGTGGTTTGTAGGCTGGTTTTCTTTGCTTTATGTTTAAAAACCACCTATAAGTGAGCACATGTGATAATACAGAATTTACTCTATTGTCTTTCTTTGTCTGGGTTACCACACTCAAGAAAAAGAACCAAGTCAAAATGAAAGTGAAAGTTGGAAGCAGACTTACCAGACATTTATAGAAGATTGTGGAGAGTCGTGTCACATGATAGTAGAAACCTTTTAATAACTTTCCGAGGCACCTAGAAGGGAAAGCAAGGCAGTGAACAAGGAGAATTACAACTTTTCCTCTTCTGCAATAAGCTTCAGCCTCAGTGAAATTTTCTTTTGGGAAATGATATAGAAGTCCAAAACAGATAAAATTATTAAGGCCAGTATCTGTATCCTAGGAACTAAGTGTAGAAAATAACAAATTAATATTACCAACAACTATTAGTTGCAGTAAATATGCTAGCAATATCTACTTTTCACCATTTTGGATTCTTAAACCATGTTTTTAAAAGTAGATTAATTACAACAGATCTTTGTGAAGGTTAACGGAAAATAGACTAGATACATATTATCCCTGTATGCATAGAATAACAGTTTTAGATTAAGAATAGTCCTTTTAGTGGAATGTGGTAGTTTGAATGTATTTGCTCCCAATAATCTCATAGTAAGTAGCACAATTAGGAGATATAGATTTGTTGCGGTATATGGCCTTGTTGGAGGATGTGTGTCACCATGGGGTGGGCTTTGAAGTTTCCTATGCTCAGGATATTGTCCAGTATCTTAGATCATTTCCTGATGCCTGCAAGATGTCAAACTCTCAGTTCCAGCACCCCAACTGCCTGCATGTTGTCATGTGGTCTCTGTCATGATGACAATGAACTTTAGTCTGAAATTGTTAGTGAGCCACCCCTATTAAATGTTTCTATACTACAATAATAAAAAAATAGTTCCCTTAACCCACTGTTCTGGTAATAATTTAATATGATGAAGAAATGTCTAGTAAGTAAAAATATATAGTCCCTATGAAGAAAATATATAATAATCTTTTCTGTAACCAGGAGAACAAATTCAAATCTTCTGGAATCATTGTCATCCATTAATATGCACGCCTGTGAAAAAAGTGTTCTGACATATATTTGTTTTAGATACCTCTAAACATTAAACTTACTGTCAATAGATCATTACATAGATGAAAAATTTCAGCATGTTAAGATATGGATCAGTCTGGGCATGAATCATCAGATCAATGTTCCTTTTATAGTAGTTCTGTTTCTAATTGAAAGCAATAAAATGTAACTGGAAGTTTCTTGTCCTGCCTGATTCTGCAGCCACTTTTAGAATAAGCACTCAGAAGCTAAATATTTTTTTATGCTTGATTTTATTTATTTATTTATTTATTTATTGCTAAATATTAATTGCAAACTCTTTGGCCTGTTAGCTCAGGCTTATTATTAACAAGCTCTCATATCTCAAATTAACCCATTTCTATCAGTTTATGTTTTTATCACAAGGCTCATGGCTTGTTACCTCATGTCTTTCTTCTCCAGCAGCTGCTTGCGTCTCCCTCGAATCTGCCTTTTTTCTCCCTGTATTTAGTTTGGCTTTTCTGCCTTGCTATATTCAGTCCTGCTGTAGGACATAGTCGAAAGCAGCTTCTTTATTAACCAGTGGTAATGAAACATATTCACAGCATGCAGAGTGCTCAAGCATCAGTAAATTCAAAATAATGTTTGAGAATACGTGCAGTAATTTTAATGGAGCACCATGTTTGGAAACTTATAAAGAAGGTTTTTAAAGATAATATTTGATAGGAAAAACATTAATAACAAAGACAGTGATAAAATAAAAATAGTGCTCTTTTTAATATTCCAAGTCTTCTATCAAAACTTTCACAATTTCCCTGAAAGTAATGTTACCAAACTAAGTTTCATCACCATGAGACCCAAGCTCTTAATTTAAACATATAAATTAATTTCTTTTCTAAGTAAATGAAATTTTAGGCAGAAAATATTGCAATCATTACTTTAGTCTAATTAAAAATGATTTCCTTTAAAAGCAAACATGGATAGACAATACAGAAGTTGAAATTAATTTTCACATGCATATAACAGGTGGACCAAATCACACTGGGTTTAATGTGGGTGAAGAACTGATAGAAAGAAATGAAACATATATTTATTTGCAATCCCTAAAGCATTATCATAGGGCATCTGGGACCTAAACTGAGAATTTCATAATCATTGAAATATATGAAAATACAGGCAGACTAGATTATCTTACTTTTGTGGTTATAATAAGAGGCAAGCATAGGTGGTATACTTTTACCCAGTGATCTTATGCCTTTACCAGCAAAAGCAATGACGTACCTTGCATTCATAGAACCAACATAATAGCCATGTATGGCATCAACGTATAAAGCAGAGACCAATGGTGAAGATAATACTACATTGTCACAGAAGGTCCATGGCATTGCTCTTTCATAGTTAGAATATGTTAGCCATTTGTGGTAGTTTGAATGGGAATGTCCCCCATATGTTCATGTGTTTGAAAGCCTAATGCCAGATACTGAAATGATGGGGAAAATTTAGGAGGTGTGGCCTTGCTGGAGGTGATATATCACTGTGAGCCAGTTTTGAGATTTCAAAAGCCCATGCAAAGCCCAGTATCTTTCTCTGCCTTCTGCCTTCTTACCATGTAAATGGAGACGCTGCTTTGGTTTTCTAGCACAAAGACCCTAATAATCACATGGAAACTATATTAATTACAACACTGTTTGGCCAAACACTCAGGCATATTACTGACTAGCTCTGAAACCTTAACCCATTTCTATGAATCTGTGTATTGCCATGAGGTTGTGGGTTTTTGGAACTGTTCTGACATCTTTCTCCTTCAGCAGCGACATGGAGTCTCTCTGATGCCAACTTCTCTCCTCTTCTATCTCTGCTTGGACTTCCTGACTTGCTTTATTCTGCCCTGCCATTGGCCAAAGCAGCTTCTTTATTAACCAATGGTAATGAAACACATTCATAGCATACAGAAGGGAATCCCACATCACTATCAGAATATAAAGCTCTCAGATATTACTTCATTGGGATACCTTTCTGTTCTCTCTAAATCTATAAATAAGCCTCAATAAATGCTTTCTTTTGTAAAAGTTGCTAGGTGTTTCCTCACAATAGAACAGTAACTAAGACACCATCTTTAAAGTGGTGTCTTACCTTTTAATTCAGGGTGCCTGGTTCATTTCTAACCCTTCCAACAAAGACCAACTTAGGGGAGGAAGGGTTTATATTAGCCTGCAATCTCAGCCCATCACTGGGAACGACAGGGGTAGCATGGTACTTGAAGCAACTGGTCATAGCTCATCTATACACAAATGCAGAGAGAATGGAATGAATGCATATTTGGTGCTAAGCTAGATTGTGCCTAGCCAGTTTCTCTATTTTTATATAGTTCTGTAACCCCTGCCTAGGGAATAGTACAACCATAACTGGGCTGGGTCTGTCTACATCAATTAATTTAAGTTAATCTTCCACAAACATGCCAACAGGCAAACCTAATACAGACAATTCTTTACTGAGATAATTGTCCCAAGTGATTCTTGGTTGTGTCAAATTGACAGTTAAAGCTTTCGAAGAAATTTCACTCTAATTTTATTGTTTCTTTATATCTAGTATATTAACCTAGTTCAATGCTTGCTAGAAAAATCAGTATTGTATGATTATTAAAATATTACTATTTCTGAATTTAAAATAAACAGAAACATTTTATTTTAAATATTTTTCTTCATCAATATATTTTGATCCTGGTTTTCCCTTCCCCACCTCCTCCCAGATTTTGCCCAGCTCTCTATTCCTCTTTAGAAAACAAACAGCAAATTAAACAGAAAACAAAACAGAATAATAAAAAGGCGGTAGGACAAGGAAAAAACCACAAGAAACACACACAACCCATAAAAACACAAAATGAAAAACAACAATATGCAGGAAAAAGACCATTAAATAAAAGTGGTTGAACTAAGCAATATGAAACAGAAAAGGGAGAAAATTAATGATATTTTCTTTTCTTGTTTTTAAATCAACATGTATTCATCAAAATTCTGTTGTGCTGAGAGGAGACGTAAAAGTACTAAATGTCCACAGAAGACAATTATCTAGTTATGAAGCTCTGGGCTGACCTGGGAAACTAGTTCCCTGGGTCAATGCTTGATGAGGTGTTAAGGAAGGAAAGACATGGGAAGAAGACAGAGCAGCAACATGAGGCCTAATGAAGGGGACAGTGAATGAGAAGCTATGGTGTTTTACACTAGGATCACAAGAGAGGGATACCATGTCTGATGACAAACAGGACTTTGCCTTGGGACCCGGTGTCTGCATGAACTGAGGAAGTATGCTTTGGAGGACCACACAGACAACAGGTGGGACATTCTCTATAAGCAGACCTGAGACAGAAGGAGAGGAGAAGGAAATTCAGCAATGACATAGAACATGGGCCATCATTATTCTACCAGCAAAGGGGAAACAATGATACCGAAATTTTGTGTTATTTGCAATTAACAAGCAAGGGTATTTGTGCTTCTCACTCTTTAAAATTAGTTGACAATGGAAATTTTCTAGAGGGTTTTCAGGGTGTTTCAAGATTAGCCTTCAGTTGTGTGGGGCTTGCTGAGAAAGTCCAGCAAGTCTACTTTGAGTCTTGGGAATCTCATATGTCAATCAAATGCAAACATTTTCTTTATAATATAAAAAAAATTATCTGTGCACACACACACACCTGTCTGGTGCCTGAGGAAGTTATAAGAAGGCATTAGGTCCTCTGGAACTGAAGTTACAGGTAGTTTTTAGCCACCATGTGGTTGTTGGGGATCAAACCTGGGTCCTCTGGAAGAGCAGCTACTGCTCTTAATCACTGAGCTAATAATCAGCCAAGAAGCCATTATTTAAGTAACAGTGAAGCTGGCCTAGCTTCCAGATCTCTCCCTTGCTCCTTCCTACAGTAACAAAAGCCCTTTAGGGGCCTTTGAGATGCTGACTACATTGCCATAGTCAACATTTGGCACACTTGTTCTCAACTTTGAGGTCTTGCTTTTTTCTGATGGCATTTGCTTTAGGAAATGATACTGTAAACCTTTTCCCTGAGATGTAGAACTTTGTAAAGGTTCATGATATATCACAACCTACAGTCTTTCTGCAAACCTAGGGACTCTTCCTTTGAGGTACACTCTTCGAGGAATTAGTGCCCCTCTCCTGAAGTTTCTTTTCAGGTAAATTCAGCATTCCCAAATGGCTTATGAGTTCTCCTTCTCCACGCTACTATCTTGATAATCCAGCCTTTATTGTCCTGAATTGATTCAGGAAGATTTGGGTTTCAACCCCAACTTCCATAAAAAGCTTTCCTTGCTTCCTTGCCATTGGTCAGTACAAAGTTTGTGTGAACATTGAATCCAGCATTCTATCTTGCACTGCCAACTGAAATTTATTTTTCTTGAGCTGGTGTAAAGAAGAGCCACACATACTAGATAGCCTGGAATGCACCCATGTATGTACTGTTGTGACCATGCTAGAGAAGTAGCCTGTATTTTCATTTTCTTATTTTATCATTTAAGCATTATTTAATTCCGGAAAAAAATTCTTGCTGGGCGGTGGTGGCGCACGCCTTTAATACCAGCACTTGGGAGGCAGAGGCAGGCGGATCTCTGTGAGTTTCGAGGCCAGCCTGGTCTACAAGAGCTAGTTCCAGGACAGGAACGAAAAGCTACAGAGAAACCCTGTCTCAAAAATCCAAAAAAAAAAAAAAAAAAAACTTACATGATAACTCAGTTCACACAAAATGCTACCTGACCAATATCACTGAGTCTACATTTTTATTTCTTTTTGATGAGATAATAATCTTATCAGTATTATAATTTATGTACAGCTTCTCTATATACAAAAATTGTAATGCTCTAAAATCATTTTAATGTCTATGTAGGAAATTTTAATATTCAATCTATAGGCTATCAGTTCAGAAAAATAATAAAAAAATAAGAAAGTGATACATTTTTGAATTTTCTGTTATCTATTTTCAAAAGAAATTTGTTTTCTGTATGGAGTAATGCCATTCTATAGAAATCTTACAGTCATTTTCCAGTCTATTCATTCATTTTCCCCATGAAACACATATTTAATACCAAAATAAAAACCACTTTAATTTGTAGATGAATGTTATGTTTATAATGACACAATCACTTGCCTAGCATGTTTTCTTTGAATGTTACTCTTCATTTTAACAAGTATATATTAATTTACAAAGATGCACAAATCATCAAAACACCCTATGAGGGCATAACTGTGTGCTTCTGAAATGCTGTTTATCCATTTCACTGCTTTATTTATGTGAAGCAGCAGTGACTTTGGAAAGCCAGATGTAGCGATAACAGGTGTGCGTGCCCCCTGGCTATCCTCCGGATATAACCCTGCTAAGTGGTGGTCTAATCACCTGAGCTCCATGGCAGACTAAATTTAAATCAGATGTTAATTGCCTCCAGAGTTCAGTTGATCTTTGCATTCAATTATCTCCCCCAAAGTCAAGTGGAAATATCGTTTGACTCAGGGAATAGTGTAAGAAATCCACAACTGGTCTAAGAACTGAGCTTACAAACCATGCCCCGCCCCCAACACAGCGTATTCCTAACTTTAATCTTTCTCCAACATCTTATCTGATGTTGGCTTTAAAAGAGGATTTATGTAATATCAAGAAAATGTCCAGTTTCTAATACTATTTGTAACTGCAAGCCTGTTAAATAAAGAACACATTCTTTCATTTTATGCCTAGCATTGTATAGCTGATATGGATGCCCTCATCTATGCCAAAAAAGTCAGAATCTTAGTATCATCACAGACCTTAGCAGGCCATTGCTTCCCTTGGATCTTAATCGTCTGTGAACTGGTCTCCTAACCTCGCTACCTCATCTTCCTCCTTCTTCCCCTCCGTAGACAGTTCACAAGAGTGTTTCCTTCATCCCTTGTAGTAGTATGAGCGGCGGGGCTGGGTCCCCAAAACCCCAGCCGCCTGGCTCGGCTAGCCTATGCCCCGAAATAATTACACAGACACTGTATTCATTTAAACACTGCTTTGGCCCTTAGCTCTAGCCCTTACTGGCTAATTCTCACATATTAATTTAGCCCATTTCTAATCATCTGTGTAGCGCCCCTAGGTGCGCTTACCGGGAAGATTCTAGCCTAAGTCCATCCTGGGTTGGAGCTTCATAGCGTGCGTCTTCCCTGGAGCAGGTAGCATGGCGTCTCTCCTACGTCTGCTCTGGAGAGCAGAGCTGTGGAGTCTGAGCTCACTTCTTCTTCCTCCCGGCATTCTGTTCTGTTTACTCCACCCACCTAAGGGTGGCCTATCCAATGGGCCTAGCAGTTTCTTTATTGCTTAGCCAATGAAATCAACAGATTGATATATGACACTCCCACATCACTTCCCCTTTTTCTGTTTAAACAAAAAAAGGAAGGCTTTAACCTTAACATAGCAAAATTACATATAACAAAACAGTTATCAAGTAAAAATTACAATAATCTTTATCATAACTAAGGGAAACTATAACTATAACTAACTATTCTTAACTCCATCAAAGACTCCAGAAAGATACAATACTACATAAGCAAACAAGAAAAAAGCAACTTTTAAAACTCTAGAAATGACAGAGACATCTCGCTGCCTGGACAGTCACCCAAAGTTCCTCTGTACCGTTGGGGCATCCATCTTCAGCCTTCAGGCCCATGGTATCCAGCAGACATTTCCATAAAGCAGGAAAATTCAAAGTCAGTTCAGTCACTATCTGTTGTGTCCTGCAGAATGTCTCGCAGACTCTTTCATGAATCAGGAACCCCAAAAGATCATCTCACCTTAGGCAAGTTCAGTAGTCCTCTCTCTGTGGGTTCTCTGTGTCCAGTTTATGCAACAGTCCAGGCAAGAGCAGTTTCTTGCCCAAATGGCTATCAAACTCCATAAGGATTCTCTTCGATGCCCATCTTCCTCTTGAAGTAGATTGGTGCTGCCAGGAGCAGAGTGTCTCATTGTCATGAAAAGTCCTCAGTTATCAAAACATTAAATGTCCTATTCTGTAATCTTTGAAAGACATGAAGAATGTCTACCTAAAATATATATATATCTAGAAAATCTAACTAACATGACTACAAGCTTGACTATTACTGATGATTATCCATTAACAACCTATATTTCTTAATTATACAGTACATTTTTAAATGAACTACACAATCACAATACCTTAATCAAAATCAGAAACACTTATACATATAACAAAATTGACCTTAAAATCCATACCAATGCAAATTATTCATACCTATATCATTTCCCCCTTTAAATGTAAAAGAACATTTATAAACTATATTTGGGAACATGGGCGCAGTTTTTTCTCTCCAAACTGCTTCCTGCTGAATGGGGGCGTCGTTAATCAGATTATTTAGGGTGTAACCTGTGTGCCAGGTTTATCTCAGTTGGCAGTTGAGCAAAGCAATTTTCTGAAGATGTTCACAGCAATCCTTCAGGAGGACGTGGTCCATCATACCAAATCAGAATAGAAGAAATGAACAGGGTCTCATCCTCTGTGAAAACAAAAGAAGACTCTCTCCAAAGCATCATATCCTTAGACCCAAATTCTGAAATCGTAATACCCTTATATCCATTCTGGTTTAGCTTGGCAGCCCATGTAATGAAATGTCTCTCTGTACTTAGCTCCTTCACAGTCAAAAATTTTAAAGAAAACACAATAATACAAAGAATCCAGACTCTCTGTGAATTTTTCATCTTTACGCGGCTCATTTTTACTCTATCACTTGACTTTATTCTGTCTCTTTAAAGACTTTACCTTTTTTTTTAAATCATTAACTTTATTCTCTATATTCTTTTTCTTCTCTCTCCCAAGCCTACGTACATTCATCCAACAGTGTGACTCGTTTAGCGGTCTGAATCTGTCCCATTGTGAATCTGCAATTTTTTACTATCCAGGAGCACTTTTGATTTGCGCGTTTAAATCACTAGGCGCTTAAGAATCTAAGCTGAGACATTCCTAGGTTAAGTTTTTGTTTTCTGAGTGCACATCTTTGACCTGGAATAACCCTGTAGACCAGGCTGTCTTTGAACTCTCAGAGATCCGCCTGTCTCTGCCTCCCAGGCATTGGGATTAAAGGTGTTTGCTACTAACCTTGAACTCACAGAGCTCTGTTCGTCTCTGCCTTCTAGGCACTGGGATTAAAGGCGTGTGCTACCACACCTTGAAGTCACAGAGGTCTATCTCCCTCTGCCTCCCAAGTGTTGGGATTAAAGGTGTGTACTAGGACACACAACAACTCTCTTCCTTTTTTTTTTTTAAGAACTTCAACTTTTAGCTTGCATATATTTTTAACACACTTTAAACCATTCAGAAATTTTCTCTGTCTTTGAATCTCTCTTTACTGTATATCTCTCTTTTTCTGACCACAAGAGCCTTTAATTTACCAAGCAATATCAGTAGGACTAAAGGCGTGGCTTTGCCAGCTAGATCCAGTCCATTCCTTAGCTTTCCAGCCTCATGGCGGATATACAGGCTGCAGCCATGTTTATAGCCACACCTCTATGGCATTCAAGGTCCCTGCCAGCCAGCAAGCTACAACAGACAACACTCAAATCCTCTCTCGGTAGCCAGCCCTCCTGCCTCAAACAGTCAGAGTTTGCCCTGGCAGGATGGCCCAGAAAGCCGGCATTTTTAAGCGGCGCAGCTTTTTTTCTGCTATGGCTGAAAACCGAAAAGCACGCGTTCAGCTTTTCGTCAACACCGTTTAAGTGTTTCGTGGCAGGACCTCTTAATGAGCTGCAGGCTTTGCAGCTAAAGCCAAGTCAGGAAGCCTCTTGGGGCTACCAGGTAGGAGCGGCACTCAGCACTTTAATTCTGAGACTGAGCACGCAGCACAGAAATTCTTTTCATCCAAGTTACATCAAAATCTGACATGCAGAGCACTGTGCAGTCTGAAAACACGTCTCTGTATGGCGGCAGGAATCCGCCATGCTCTTCCGCCTGCCTAAGCCTGATTCTGCCTTCTTCCCAGGAGCAGGCGGGGAGCTCTGAGTCATCCTCACAGTCTCAGAGCACTCTCCTTCCGATCCCAAGCGGGAACACAAACATAAAGCCAGAGTTTGCACTGGCGGCAAAGCCCCGGGAAGCCACACTTTAAAATAACGCAGCTTTTTTTCTGCTGCTGTTGCTGAATCAGGAAATCTCTCTACAGCACGCCACCAACAAACAGCAAAAATCTGTGTTAAACTCTCTCTCCCTTATTTTTAAGCCTTCTCAGGTTTTTTGTGGACTCAGTTAGCCACACGTCTGGGCGTCATTTGTAGTAGTATGAGCGGCGGGGCTGGGTCCCCAAAACCCCAGCCGCCTGGCTCGGCTAGCCTATGCCCCGAAATAATTACACAGACACTGTATTCATTTAAACACTGCTTTGGCCCTTAGCTCTAGCCCTTACTGGCTAATTCTCACATATTAATTTAGCCCATTTCTAATCATCTGTGTAGCGCCCCTAGGTGCGCTTACCGGGAAGATTCTAGCCTAAGTCCTTCCTGGGTTGGAGCTTCATAGCGTGCGTCTTCCCTGGAGCAGGTAGCATGGCGTCTCTCCTACGTCTGCTCTGGAGAGCAGAGCTGTGGAGTCTGAGCTCACTTCCTCTTCCTCCCGGCATTCTGTTCTGTTTACTCCACCCACCTAAGGGTGGCCTATCCAATGGGCCTAGCAGTTTCTTTATTGCTTAGCCAATGAAATCAACAGATTGATATATGACACTCCCACATCAATCCCTATTTTCCCACAACAATGTAATCAATATCCCGCCTTATGCAGATGCCTTCCAACTCTAAGTCTGCCTTCTGACATTCATTACTTCGCTCTTTTCCAAGTCCACGTCATCTGAATGAGAGCATCGCTGAGGAACACTGGGATTCCATCTTCAAGCATATTTCCATCTGGGATTACTTCTTTTCTGTAACCATTTCTTTTCACTGCTATTTGCAGACACAGTCTTCCATCCCTGTTTACCTGAGTCTTGTCTCAAACTTAGAAAGTGCTTGTCTCAGGCTTTCAAGTTTTAGAGATATGTGACACAACATTTGGCTTGTTGTTATCTTAGGGTGCATTTGAAGTCAGAATTTCAGCATGATTTTGAATGACTTCTTTCTTTTTTATTTTGTATTTTAGTAGTATTAGGAGAGAGTGTGTATGTGTGCACACATATGATGTTTGTGTAAGAATTCATGTGTCTCGTGTGTCACTGTGCATGTTTGGAGGCCAGAGTGCTTCCCTCAGGATAATATCTCTCAGCTCAAGAACAGACTCACCTTCTCACTCATTCAAAGCTAATAATAAAGTATCAGGAAAGATAAGGTCACAGAACAGTCACAATTTCACCGATAGGGAAAGCATCTGCCCTCACACATACCGCACAGCACAGTACACAAGGCAGCAAAGCCCCATTCTCTCAGTCTGCACCGAGGATTCTCAGAGCTTGGGGACACAATGTGGGCTCCTTTCCCTCTAAGAATTGGCTGGTGGCTTTAGCTATGGTGGGGATATTGGATAATTTGGTCAGGTAATGTGACTGGTTTCTGCTGAGGCATCCTTATAGACATTTGAAAATCCTGAAGGAAAAATATATGGCAATCTTGCATCTTAAAACTGATTAAACAGATTATAATTATAAATATATGTATGAATACCATAACAACTAATGGAGAAAGAGGCCATGAAATTTGAAGGATATGTGGGAAGGTTTAGAGAGAAGAAAGGGAAGGAAAATATTGTGATTACATTATTATCTTAGAAATAAAAACAAAAGTAATAATACAGAAAAAAAGGATACATACTGTTTCAATGTAAAAAAAAAACAAAATTATGATTGAACATCTATCTGCTTAGGCCCTTTCACTGCCTGCTCACCAGGAAGCTCTCTGACTTGTGTTCTCCATAAGGGACAACTTTTAGAAGCCTCCTCTTTCTTTGGGTTCGGGTGGTCAAATTTAGGATGCCTGTCTTCTGAGGCCATTCTTTTAACTGCTGAGCTATCTCTCGGGGCCCGTATTTGTTCTTAACCCGCAACTCACCCACCTTATTGAACGTATTTCAGATTTTTAACTTATTTCTTCTTGTAAGATTTGTTATGGATGATATTCACGGATGTGTTACTAAGTGAAGAATTATTTGTTAAATTACATCTCTAGACACACCGAGCACATTGCCTTTTCTATGAAACATCTGGCGAGAATATATGTCCGTCTAGATAGCACTATGTCTAGGTTTGCATTTTTCCCTTGTTTTATAGTTAACAGCAAAATAAAAGAAACCCTTTAATTGTCCAAAGTAATTTATACTTGTATTAAAAATAAAGGGAATCAGCTACCATTTTAGTTCAGTAGTATTGTGAATTAACTATTTTTCAAAAGCATCCTGCATTAAAAGTGTTAAATTTCTGGGCACAGTGAAGTAAATCCATACTACTGAAAAGATCTATTATAATACTAGGCCAAATTTACAGGTAGGATTTACAAATATCCCAAAATTGAAACATCTATCAGGCCACTTATGAAGATAAAAATCAATTGATGATGTGGAATTGTCACTAACTTCATACCACACAGTGAGTCCTGGCTTACTTATGGCGCACAATTTTTGTGAAGGAGAAGAAAATATAATTAGTATAAACCCATCCAATTACAAAATACCTATCTCATGGTTTCATTTTCTGTCATGAAATTCATGTCTATAAACCCGTGTCTTCATTTATTATTGCTATTGCTTTTTAAATCAGACAGTGGCTGACTTAAAGGAACTTGGATGTAATTGAAAACTGGAAACAGTGAGTTTCTTTAAACTTTCATAACATAAAACAGGCAAAACCGATTTAGGAAATAAAAAGTTGTAGACTGCCTAGTTTAATCCTAGTGAATTTTATATCAGAACAATAAATCCCTGCAAATGCATGCTTCCAATAGAACCTTGTTAAATATTTAATCACAGGCACTAGGCCCATAACCATAAGCTCTGTTCTTTATTATTATTTATTTCAATAGTAACTTTTATTGTTTTTATGAAAGAGATCAAACGTTGAGGAACAATCACTCTTGCAAGCATATGTGTGCTTACCAATACCACTATGGCAATCTTGCTGCATATAGAGCCAGCTGTACAGGGACAGCATTTTAATAGGGATAACTGCTACCACAAAAAGATGAATATTTCTATTATCTACACTTACTAGATGTGGAAGTCTGTAGTAAAGGCAAACGTGGCAGTTTCTTCTTTCCTTATTGCTCTCTCTCTCTCTCTTTCTCTCTCTCTCTCTCTCTCTCTCTCTCTCTCTCTCTCTCTCTCTCTCTCATGTGTGTGTGTGTGTTTTATACATGTGTACATATGCACACTGGTACATGTATGAGCATGGGTGTATATGGGTATATGCCCACTTGAAGAACAAAAGTTGATGTTGGGAGACATCCTAAATTGCTCTTCCAATTTAGGTGACACATGGTCTCACAATCAAACCCAGAGCCAGCAGATATGTCTAGCTTCTTTAATTAGCAAGCTTACTTTGGAGATCCCTTGTTTCTGTCTTCCAAAAGTTGAATTACTGGCTGACTGCATGTTCATGAATTCTGGGAATCTGAAATATGATCTTCACATCTGTGTGTCAATCATTCTAGTCACTGAGTCATCTTCCCTAGTGCAATATTCCTCTAGACATATATTAAAATTAACCATGATATATCTAAATGCATCAGTTTAATCTCAATATATGCAACCATCCATTGCAAGAACAGTGCATACACTGAAGCCAATGTTTAGGCATCTTTCAGAATGTAGATAAAATGTTACCTCCTTCAGGATGCCTCCATTGACTCTCTAGAATTTATTCATAGCCAGAAATTTAACTCATTCAAACTCTCACCCTGTGATAGTAACAGGCTTCAAATCACTCTTCCTATTCACTATTGCCCTTGTGTCTAGGCATGCTCTTTATGTAAGGATTTATGTCTTTTAAAGATAAATTTGACATTATTAGGTACTGGATGAAAATTTTTAGGACCTGTCATCACCTTCAGGATGAAAAACAAACTCTCTCAAGGTACAAATAAACTTCCCCTCATTTAACACCTGTAGTCCACTTGACCTTGTATTTCTCACCAACTCTTCTGTGAGCTCAATGATTTTGTACTATCAATAGCTTCCAAAATTAACCAGAACCTCTCGAGTACCACACTGTATTCTCACCTCTCCATCTGTTCCAGCCTGCTGGTGTTCAAGACCCATTTGAATAAGAATCTTTCGGAAGAATATTTTATGCCAGAGGAATTAGTTTACTTTCTTCCAGGACTATTTATATTATGCCTGTTCATACCTTTGTTTTTTTAGCATTTATTAGAATATACAACTTATACTCTACTGAGAGCTCCATGAGAGAAGGAATTGCTCTCCACATTTGTGATTTTGAAACCCGTTATCTATCACAGTGATGAACATTCATCTCTAGACTGAATAAAGGAATTTCTTTATATGCAATATACAGAGGTATTTCAAATTACTGTAGCATTCTTTAGAAGAGATATTATATTGTACGAATTTTCCAAGTTAAAGGATTAGAAATTGTCTTTGAATAAGTCAATAATATTTTTAAAATAACATCATACCTAGACAGGGTAAAATTCTATTAATAAGAAGACATAACTGATTTTATTACATTTGCTCAAGTGTTGAAATCTATCTTTTTATTATTTTATATATGCTTAATGTAGCATTCCAGAATACATTAACACATTCGTGCTTTAAAAGAAATGACCCTGCAGAGTGACAGACATTTAATTCCATGTTCAATTGTGCTTTTCAGTAAAATCTTCAGTCTTCAAATATTTATATAGCATCTTAGTTTACCACAAAACAATTCATCTCCTTATATTGCCAAATGAAAACCTGATCTGTCTTTAACAAAGTTTGTTTCTACTTGTAATGTAAAAATTAAAAATATAGACACTTTGTAAGTAGAGAAAGTGTGATCCAACTAAATTTCTCGATTGCTGTGGCTGCAGTTTTGAATATGCATAACAAAGGAGAGGCTAATGAATATCGTTCATCTGCAGTTCCCCATACATTCCCCAGCCTTCTCTCTGCCTAGGAGGTTGGCTAAGTGGATGGCATTAACTGACTTCCTTTCCTGAAACTTCTAGTTGATTGTGCCTAATACAGGCGTGTCATGAACCTCTTCAATACAGGTTCAGGATCTCTCCTCCTTATCAGCAACTGACTACATAGAGTCTATGCATACTTCCCTGAGAAACTTCATAATCCAAGCCAAGCATTGCTTCCTCCTTCCTCCCCCTCCCCCTCCCCCCAGTGTGAGAGATCAGCTGAAAATAAATCATTCCTTCAAGCACAAAGGTAAATGTAGTCTTCAGATAAAGGCAATTGGAATGTTGAGAAAATGTTTTTTGACATATTTAAGAGTAATCTGGGTTCCTGAGAAGTTTCCTCAAAAATTAAAATGGATTGCCATTGGGGTTAGAGTGAGGAGGAACAAGAAATACATATTCCTCTTTTGTGATTTCTTTTGTTTGCATTGTCTTTTGCTCTTTCCACTCTCTCCCTCGCAATCCCCATCTTTTCTATTACCACCATTTGAATGAGGTTTCTACACCAAAGATTCATGAGTTTGAAGCTTAAAACCCCAGAATAACAATATTCAAATATAGTGGGACCTTTGAGTGAAAAGTCAATGGTAGGTCAGTAGGGCTTCTAAGCTTGGGAGAAACTGATAGGATTCTTGAGGGACTCTTATTAATATCCATGAAGAATTGGTATAGAATCTAGTAAGAATTGCTCTTACCTGAGGCTTCTGCTTTTTTTCTTGCAATGCAATCTCTCCTTCTCACATATGTTTCTGCCATACTGCCACGACATTTCTTAGCTAATACAGCTGAAGAGGCCCACACCAGATTTAGAACTTCAGAACTAAATGGTTGGTTTGGACTTTTTCCCTCTAGAAGTGTAATCCATGAGTTAAACAGATATATTTCTTTTCATTTTTCTAAACAGATTTTTACTATGCCAAATAGAATGATCTCAAATTACGATCCTTGTGAATTAGCCTCCCAACTCCCAAGAGCTGGGACTACTGGAAGGTACCTTTAAGGCCAAACAAATCAATTTTCTTTAAAATTGCCCATCCTCGGTTGTCTCATAATAGCATCAGAGAGTGAACTAAGACTCAAACTAAGCAGCATATATAATGATGAATATTAATTTACTTCTTGTTCCTAGTATCTTAAAGAAAATGACAAAAGTATTGGTGAGAAGGGACATGGAAAACAGCTAGAGGTTGTAAAAGAATAAGGACATTGTTTCTCTTCAACATTCTTGGTGGGACATAATAGATTACCATGCAGCTACATGAGGTTTACAAATGAACGATGAGATACTTCATCCTTCCTATAGGTAAGAAACGACTACATGTCTCTTTTCTAAGAATATGTACTAAAGAAAACTTGCAACTGTATGTTTGTTCTCTTTCTTCAATGTATGTAAATCTTTTATATGAGTCAGATTAGCCTCTTGCCAGCTCCGCCTCAAAATATATCCTCTTTAAGGACATAGAAAGCCTTTCTTCAAAATGTAGTCCAGAAAGAACAATGCCATATTATCAGAATTCTGTGAGCTGAAATAAGCCTGACATTAGTTAATATTTCAGTAAAAGTTACAAAAGTCTTACTTCTCATAATAACATGAGAAATTTATTATTCCTTCATAAAGCACTAATTAACACAGATTTTTATCTCAGTTCCTGGGTGAATTCACAATGAGCTATTTCTGACAAGCAGTGTTGTCAAGAACTCATAATGAATGCTAGATATTGTTTCTCTTGAGACTGTATACATAATGGTTGGATTTTCCTGATTATGTATGAGAAGATGAGATTTCTGTCTTTACAGTTTCTATAAAGATTGGTTGTGATACATATCACCTTAAAGTTTAATGTTTACAGAAGAATTAGAAAATATTTCTTTTTTGTCATTTTAAAAAGTGCTCTGGTTTGGTGGTGAGTTGCATTTTTAATTTTTCCCAGCACTTGTACAGATCAGCACTACAATTCCTGATGGCACTTAGGCTGCTGGTAACTCCTGAAAAGTGGAAACAGCCCCTACTTTTACTAGCCCCTGACTTCTGCAACCTCTTCTGTGACTTTCCAAAAGGCATTTCAATAGCTTCATCAACAGTTCCTTTACTAAAACAACATGAAATTCTACACTTGGGTATGTAACTCATTTCCTTCCAGAACTATGACAAAATATGACAGATTAGAGACAAGAAAATTAAATTTATAATCACTATTTCTAGCAAAAGATGATGGTGGCTAGTGAACAAAAGTGTATAATTCACAAATAAATGGATTATTCTCACACACAAACAAAATGAAGAAAGTTTTAACACATACTTATAAACATAGGACTTGAAAGGATGAAGTGAGAAAACATGATTTCAGGACAGTCTTGGCTTCGTGTGAGCTCTAGGTCAGTCTGGGGTTCACAGTATCACCCTGTCTCAAAATAGCAACAAAGGAAAAAGTACTAACAAATGTAGTAACAAAAACAAAAACCAACGCAAGAAATAAAGATAAAGAGCAAGGAATAAACGTGGCCACAACAAGGGAAATAACAAAAGAATTGTGTTTAAGTAAAGCCCTGGATAATGACAAGGTATCATCCCTGTGGAAAAAATGTAGAACAAAGATATTGCAGACTAGACAAGAACAAGTAGGGTGCAGCAGTAAGTGAGGAAATGATATTAGGAAAAAGAATATAAGACATTTTTCTAGGGCATTAGAAATATATTTAACATAGTTGCAAGATGAATTTATACTTTTATTTTATTCATCTCGCCTATCATCTATCTACACAAATATGTATGTATACAAATTTGTATATATATATATATGAAAAGTCACAACATTAGCCTGGAAAGAATCCACAGGTTCTCATTACCTGTAGAAACAAAAGCAGAACCTCTTTTCCAAAGCAATGTATCCTTAGACCCAAATTTTGAAGTCAAGATACCTTTATGTTGGTTTGACTTAGAAGTTCCCAGAATCAAATATCTCTCTGAAGTCAAATAATTCGAAGAATACACAATAATATACATAATCCAGACTCTCAGTGTACATTTCATCTTTACATGGCTTATTTTCCTTTCTTTCTTTAATCTGTGACTCTCTGTATTCTATTTTTATTACTTTTACTGTCTCTTTAAAGACTGTAATCTTATAACTGTCTACACTCTTTTTCTTCCCTTTCCCTAGACTATATACATTTTTTAAACACACTGTTTCTCATTTAGAGGTATTTTATGTCTGAATCTCTCCCATTGTGTTTCTCAAATCCTTTTCTGACCAGGAAAGCCTTTTTTGTTTTTAATGCTAAGCAGGTAAGCATGGCTAGCACCACCTCTGTGGCCCTGCCTGTTGGCTCTGCCCATCCAACGTGATGCAAGCCATGCTCACTACCCCAGTTCCCCAGCTCTAGGCATGTAGTGGTTCTGTGTTGCCATTAAGCAACTAGTAGCACATTGGTCACAAACTCCATTTAAGTGCAGGGCCTTCCAAAAGAGCTAGAGTTCATGTTGACAGCATGAACCAAGAAGCTGTCTCTCAAAGATTACATGCAGTTTTTGCTGCTAATGCTGAGTCAGGAAGTCTTCTCTTAAAGGAGCTGCACCTCTACTCAACACCAGCAAACAGAGCCTATCTGAAAAAATTGAGGGTACCAAGACGCTATGCTTGGCTTCCATTTTTGTGGGTCTAGAAGCCTTGTTTTTTTTTTCTTAAGTTTTTTAGGTCTTATGTGGATCCATTTCCCAGAAAGTGGGCAAAATTTTGTAACTGGAGATTGCTTGTTCATGTCCCAGCTGCCCAGACCCAAATAGTAAAACAGAAACTATATTAATCAAAACACTACTTGACCAATAGCTTAGGTGTATTCCTAGTTAGTTCTTACATCTTAAATTAACCCACTTCTATTAAACTATATATCATCATGAGGCTGTGGCCTACAGGTAAGTATCTGATGTCCTTCTCCTTCAGCAGAACTTTGCCTTAGAACATTCTTATGTAGACAAAAGTGGGAGGTGCTGTGGGAATTCCTGCAGCCAATAGCCTTTAAGATACTGGCCCACTTTGAGCATGATCTCATGTACTATAAGTGCAGATGAAAACTGTGTGCAGGCCTCTTGGTTGCTGGATTTGGTTTCAGTTCCCAGAGCATGCAGATACTGTGAATTCTTACCCTTTCTCTGAGTTTATCCCCATATAAATAAACCTTTGTTATACTCCATTCCAGGCTATTGAGGAACTCTTTTGTATGTCAACAAATACATCTATCTATCTATCTATCTATCTATCTATCTATCTATCTATCTATCTATCTATCTATTCAGAATAGAAATTCTTAACCTTAATTATCATTATATAAAACAATAAAATACCCAGAAGCATTAAAGATTACTCACATAAACCTAGATTTTAGCTCAATAGTTAAGAAAACTCAAAACTTCTGTCCCAGAATATATAAGTACCATCATATCTCAGTTAGTCATTGTTTCTTGAATATTCACAAAAATTTTTAGTATTCTTATTGTTTAAAATTTTGGTCTTCTGATTTCTTCTGAAGGGAGATATTCTCATTAAAATATACACTAGACAGGGTCCTCTTCTGTAAAGACACCTGAATGATTTTCCTTTAGGCCCGATATTCAACATGATCCATTTGGATATTATTTCTCTAATATCTCCTTTTATTGTTCTGCTATGGGTCCCTCTGGTGAGATCCAACTCTCCTGAGTAACCCTTGCAGAGAGAGACCTGTAACATTAAAGTCTGACTATTCTCACTTTAGCATGCATGAAGACCTTAATGTACATTATGTTTTAATAAAGGCTTGGTTTCTAAAATACATTTACTCTGAATGCAGATTTTCTTTCCTGCTGTGGAATATGCAGAAATAAGAAAAGAGTCCATATCTTCTCTCTTCACTGCTACCCTCCCAGTACAAAGACCTTTGACCATCACAATGGGGCACTTAATGAGAATGCACTGAGTGAATGAATGGATTGGAGAAACTGGTGTTCTCTTTAAATGTGTCTTAATTTATACAGTAGCAATTCCCAAATGAAGACAAGTACAACTTCAGTAGTTGCAACATCCTAAAGGTTTAACAATTTATGCAGAAGCAGTTTAGAAAAAAGTTATATGTGGGGTTTGTGTGTTATGTAAACCAATCTCACTTCTAAATAAGAAAATAGTTCATGAGGTATTAAAGTACATACACATACATACATGCATGTCAATATACACACATGAACATTTAATATCATGCTTTTCTATGATCCTGGGCCTCCTAAGACTCTTCCTTAAAACATTTTAGTAGAGCAGGTGCTTAAGTTTCTACTTGCTTTTCTGAGAAAGCATGACCCAAACTTCATCAACATTATTACCTCACATTCTAAAGCTGTTTCCTTTATGACCACATAAATGTTATATGTGCAGAACCCCACAAAAGACAATAAGAATGGTACTTTTGACTTTTCAAGTCTTACAGAAAATATGGAGAACTGGCAGATCTTGTATTCATTTTGTTCATACCCTAGACAAGGTCAATCTGAGCCCTATCAATTATCTAGACTTTAATGCAAGGCAATTATTTTAAACAATATTTCATAGATTTAAAGTATCTACTAATGTGTGAATAGTAGGATGCTAATCACAGTAAAACATAATGAAATCTTTTAAATAAATACAGTCTAACTGAAAGGGAAGAACATTTCAGTGACACATGGGAGTGGATCCTGAAGCCAAACTGTTCGAATTTCTGACTCATTTCTACCACATAGAAAAAGTATACAAACATTATAAAATGCAGTGGTCTTCTCTTTGCTTTGTTTGTCACAGAAATAGTTATAGCAAAGAAGACCTAAGTATTATTTAAAGCACATGGATGTGAACTTATGGCATTTACCTTTTATACTACATCCTTTTAGGAGGCAGAGAATGGATCTTTGGGAATTTACAGTTAGTCTGCTCTACATAGTGAATTACTGTTCAGCCAGGGCTGCACAGTGAAACTCTGATTCAAAAAGAAAAACAAATAAAAACTACTAAAATAAGACACACAGTACAAAGAAGTCAATGGTATATGATTAGGATTCATTATTATGTTAGCAGAACAATATTAGTTAGCACTTCTAATATGCCCATGACCTATCTTATCTTAGATTCTAAACCACCGTAGCTGTGTCAAATGGATTCCATCTTGTGATGTGGTCCTTAAATACAATAAAAAAAAATAGCTACTTATTCCCATACCATTTGTGGCACTGTTACACCAGCATATCTTATAGTTGAAAATAAACAATTTAGACAACATATTCTGATCTTGGACTCAACTCTGTCAACTCATCCCATATCTACCCTTGTAGCTATCCAAATCTATTCCTTTCTTCTCTCTCCCTTTAGAAAACAAGAAAACAAAACAAAAACAATAAAAAACTAAGAAAAAGAAAAGAAAAGGCACAAGAAAGACATATAAACACAAACAAAACCCATAAAAAGACAAAATAAGAAATTATAATATGCAAGCAGAAGACTAGAAACACACACACACATAACACACACACTGTCCAAAGAAGCAATGTGAGAGAAAAAGTCTGAAAAAATCATATTGAGTTCTTATTATACTGTTCATCTACTGCTGTGCATAGGGCCTACCGTTACTGTCGTTAATATACCCAGTAGTGAGATTCCATTAAAAGAAAATAAATTTCTGTTTGCAAGTATATGCTAATTGGAGATAGGTCCTCAGTTAGGGATCAGATCTCTTGTGCTGGAATCCTACATGGTTTGAACCTGTACAGGCCCTTTGTATGCTACCATAATCTCAGTGAGTTTATAAAATCATTAATCCTTGGTGGTCTCTAACTCCTCTGGCTCATAAACATTTTTCTGCCTCCTCTTCCATGAAGTTCCCTGATCCTAAGTGAGAGGGATTTGCTGGAAACATTGGAGACATTCTATTTAGGACTGGGTGTTCAAAAGTTTTCCGACCTATATATTGTATGATTGCTTTTGTGTATATGATTTGTTATTTTTGTCTGATCAGTTTTCTTTGTTCTATATTCATATTTCTTTTTTTTGTTTTTTGTTTTGTTTCTGAGACACAGAGTGAGAGATATAGAAGAGAGGAGAGAGAGAATTTACATAAAGCCAGGTGGATTGGGAGGTGAGGAGGACCTGGGAAGATTAGGGGGATAAAAAAAGATATGATCAAAATATACTATAAGCAGAAATTTTTTAATAAAACTTTTTTTAAAGGGAATGAAAGAAAATGTCTATTATATTGTGAGGCACATGGGAAGCATTTAAGTATTATTCCCATGTGTTTTAAGGCTAGGCCTTGATGATTAATACTTGGAGTGAATTTCTGTTAGTTCTTTTGTACATCTCTTCAGTAAAATCCCCGAGAGAAACAAACTAGGGGAAGAAAGATTTGCTTCAGGTCCCGGTTTCATGGTGGGGAAAAGCTGCCTGCTGCTGATCCATGTGTGGTGATAGAGTCTACTACAGATCTGTGACTGGGGTCTCAGAAAACTCAAGCCAAAGCAGGCTTGTTCCTGTAGCCTCACTCTCTATGTCCCTGGGCCTGCTCCTGAACTCTACACTCAAAAGAGTCAACAGTCTCCCTTAACAGCTCCAACAGCTGGGGACCAAGTGTTCAAATGCATGATCAGGTCTAAAACATTTCCCAATCAAACTAATAATCGTTTACTTAAAATAAAAAAAAACAGGCTTTTAAATGGATGAATTTTTAAGATTATGGTAGAAGATATGAATATTTCCAGTGATTATATATGTATGTATGTATATATATATGTGTGTGTGTTTGTGTGTGTAAGTGTGTGTGTAAACATATATATGACTTTTATAAAACTTGTTGAAAACCCAATTCTTTTAGTAGCTTTTTGCTATGACTACCTTCAGTCTTTTGTTTCTTTGCTGCTGTTTTCAAGTTTAATTCTTTTGGTGAAATAAATCTCTATCTCACATGTGTGGTGACTATTAAATGCGACAATTGATTGCTGCTGTATGTTCCACTAATGAGGCGTAAGAAATTCTCTCTCCTGTCACTTTCCCACAGCTGACTTCATTCACGCCGCATAAATGAACACCTGAAAACAAGTCAGTGTCAGTTTGGATTAATATGTAGCAGCCTGCAGATTATAGTTATCACAACCAGAAATGTATCTGCTGGTGAAAAGTGAAGATTAAAAAATGATGAATTTCCAGGAATTGTATTTTAGTTCAACCTCTCAAGGAAGCAAACACTGAAGATAGCCTGGTGAAGTGGAAAGAGCACAGAGGGAATCCACGTACTGGGGTATGAATACCACTTCTATCCACTTGCATCGTGTGTGAACGTGATGGAGTACTTAATCTCTCAGAGGTCAAAACAACTATCTGTAAGACAAATTTTGTTCGCAACTGCATCAGGCTTTTTGAGGCAATAAGCAGTCCCATTTTCAATACACTTTAGAATACAAATATTTTACTGACTGTAGGAATTAGATTGTCAAATTTCCAAATACTTGTAGGATGTAATGGACATAGAGGGAAAGACTGTATGACTTATATATACTCATTCCATGACAAAATTATGACCCAAGCTTTAGAGATGCTTTTGTACTCACTATGACTGACTATTACTACATGATGTCCCTTAGAAACTGAGACCTGGTGCTTCCCTGGTTTCCGCTCGACTGGCACTGTGCTGGGCGAGGAAGAAGCACTGTCTCAGCACAACGTTAAGTACTACCTGCAGACATCTGAAGGTTTGAATATGGTACACTGGACCTGAATTACCTCACTGGTAAAGGGAAGCAAGGCTCAGCAAAGACTCTCAGCCTAGTGACCTAAGTCTTTTTCGAACAAGGTGAGTGTTCCAAGCTTTCCATACAATATTCATTTGGTTAAATATATATTTAAAGATGATTCTCAATGGGTCATTTCTCTGCATGTGCATTCATATCGATGCTGGCCGTAATATTCACTACCAATACATTGTTATGGTATAAGACAACAGAGATTAAGAAGGGGAAAACAGGATAGAATCTGCCCTTGTCTCATGAATTGCTTTCTCTGAGGAAATCAAACAACTGTGCAAAGAAGTCTTGTAAGAAATCAAGTGAAAACTCCCAAATTAGCTGTGCTGAATTATTGTACAAAGAAATGCTCACAATATCAGATCATGCACCACACAGAGACAGAGAGAGAGACAGAGGACAGACACAGAGAGACAGAGAGAATTAGGGAAGACCAGGTGTTGTGGTTTGGAAGAAAATGACCCCCAAGGGGAGAGGTACTAATAAGTGATGTTGCCTTGATGGAGGAAATGTGTGACTGTGGGGGTGGGCTTTGAGTAGGCTCTTTTTCTCAGGCTTCTCTCAGTGTGACACTCAGTTGATTTCCTGCTGCCTTCTGGTCAAGATGTGGCAGCCTTTACTATGTCTCCCTGTAAGCTACCATGCTCTCCATCACGATGATAATGGAAAAATCTCTGAAATCGTAAGCCTTCTCCTCAATTAAATATTTTCTTTGTAAGAACTGCTGTGGTAATGGTGTCCCTTCATAGAAAAAACAAAACAAATAAAAAAATCAAGGCTGTCTTCCAGTAATGATACAAAGATGACTTTTATTGTTCTTTGTAGGTAAACTACTCTTATCTATCTATCATCTGTCTGTTTATCTGCCTGCCTGTCTGTCTATCTATGTGTCTGTTGGTCTGTCTGTCTATATCTATCTATCCATTTATTGGCCTTTTGTACTAACAGTCTTAAAACTTTCCCATCTCAGACTTTCAAATTCATAATGACAATGACACCCAAAGGAACAGATAATAATAGAACTGGGTAACAGAAAACGGAAGAAGTGAAGTATAAACACCATCTGGCAAAGTCTGGAAGAATAGTTTCAGCCTGATCATGCATTTGAATCATGCCCCAATGTTTGTCTTGGCTTAAAGCAAAGGAGGTAAGTCTTCATATTCTGCCCTGATTGTTATTACTTGCTAAGGGTTTCCTGTTCAGCGGCAGTGAAGACAAGCTCCAAGAACTTATAGCTTTAGAGTTAGCAGGTAGATCGTCTCCTGCCCCAGCTATCCAAAGGAAGCTATGAATATGTTCCTCTGAAAACAAAAAAAGTAATAAAAGGCTGCAAAAATGAAAATAGGCAAAGTGCACAAGAAGAATTTAGTTGTATGGTAGATAAAGTATCTACCATACCCCCAAACATGTGATAAAACATGAAGATATATACAAAACAAACTGTGCTGACACATCCTATCACCTTAAACTATAGGAAAATAATAGCCCAAAACATTTTATTTTTCTATATTTTTCAAGTATTCCTAGAAAATAAGTATTATAAAAAAATACTTTCCCTCCACTCCTTCATCAAGTTTTCTCAAGCCACAATAAGACAAAGGGAAAATCATTGAAAATCTAACTATTATTCACTTTCTACATTAGAATTGTGTCACTCTTAATGTTTGCAATAAAAGAGAGAGGCTATAGGTCTGACTGTCAACAAATTATCAGCCATTCCCATGGCACAATAATGCATATTTACATAACCAGATAAAATAATTTCTCCATTTAAACAGTAATGCAAACAAACATATAATTTAAATAATTAAAAATCATATCAACTTTGAATTAGCAAGTTTTTAGTCATGGCAAAATCGTACCATGAAGGAATCTCAAAACCAATTGCATTATTTGCTGTAGAGAAAATCCATACCTAAGATTATCTTAACTATGTCATAGTTGCAGAGTGACACTGCTTCAGGTTATTGACACATGTGCAGCCATGCCAACTGAAGATGCAGTTGTGGGGAAATCAAAGAGGTTTCTCTCTGTCTTTTAAGTTTCTTTTACTAGGTTGCAAAGTAAATGGACAGAAGATCACACCAACAAGAGGAAACTTTCCCATATAAAGGTTACCTAAGCAGGTACACATGAGCATCCTCCCAAACATGAAATCCCACCAACAAGAGGAAACTTTCCCATACAAAGGTTACCTAAGCAGGTACACATGAGCATCCTCCCAAACATGAAATCCCACCAACAAGAGGAAACTTTCCCATACAAAGGTTACCTAAGCAGGTACACATGAGCATCCTCCCAAACATGAAATCACACCAACAAGAGGAAACTTTCCCATACAAAGGTTATCTAAGCAGGTACACATGAGCATCCTCCCAAACATGAAATCCCACCAACAAGAGGAAACTTTCCCATACAAAGGTTACCTAAGCAGGTACACATGAGCATCCTCCCAAACATGAAATCACACCAACAAGAGGAAACTTTCCCATACAAAGGTTACCTAAGCAGGTACACATGAGCATCCTCCCAAACATGAGACTAGAACAAAAGCCAGATGAGGATTGCTTCTGTCCTGAATCACAAAACTGAAAGTAGAGGAAGATAGAGGTGGCATGACAAGCTAATAGAGGCAAATTGTGGTAATAGGAAAGGGAGAAATACAAGGCAAACAAAGAATGTCCCACTGTTAGAGAAAAAAGTAACCCAGATGATGAGAGTTATCTGAAGTAACTCTTTTTCTAATAACATATATGAAATATTTTAGATGTCAGTTTCATTTACAAAAGTCCTACTTTTTAGAGCTACATCTGCATTTTACGTTTCTCAAATCAACCTATTCAAGGAACACCATAGAAGTTCATTTTAGGGTGACCTATTCTATTTGCCACTATTTCGTGTTGTCAGAGCATGGCCCCACACAACTGTTGTGCTGAAAGGGATAGATTTATTTGTCAGTTTGGCAGAACCCAGAACCATCCAGGAAGAGAGGGCTAAGTGAGAATGTCTGTGCTCTGCGTGGCCTGTGGGCATGTCTGTGGGAAATTGTCTTAATTTACACAGGGGACCCAGCCCTGTGTGGGTAAAGAAGAGTCGAAAAACAATGTTGTGCACGAGGGAACTTGAATGCATCCATTTCCTTCTGGTCTTGACTGCCGATGCAATATGACCAGATGTCTCAAGCTCTGATGCTGTACCTGCCATGAAATAGTGGGAAATTACCTGAAATCGTGAACTAACATAAACATTTTGTAGCCTAAGTTGCTTTTTCTTAGGGAACTTTCTTATAGCAATGGAAATCGAACTAGGAAACAGGCTAACACTGTTTTCATTTTGGAAATAGATTTGTACCCCCCCCCCCCCAGACACACACATAATACACTCAAGGTGTACCGTCTGCCTAGGTTGTTTCGGTACCTTCACATTCACTGAGAATCAATTTCACTACAAGCACAGCATGTTATCTGTAAGTTATCTAACAGCTGCACATCACTGCACTGATGCTGCAGAGACACAGAAGGCTGAGCTCATTATTACTTAACATTTTTGAGTCTCTCTTCAAATTTCCCAAACAACTCATGAAACACATGTGCCATTTTACTATCCAAGGTGAGGAGTGAAATGAGGGTACATTTTAGGATGGGTATATTCAATAATTTTAGGTTTGATAAAAATATATTGTTGCAATATGTGTGTGTGTGTGTGTGTGTATAAAGTAAAAATATGAAGTATAAACAAATCTAAACTTTGCCTTTTACACCTAAGTCATATTATCTTGGGTAACCTTTATGGCAGACATACTTGGCCTTTCTTTTTCCTGTCTTCCTTTTCCCTGTTCAAGGCAAATTATTAGTAGACAAACAGTATCATCATTCCCATGTCCTCTCTCCTGTATCTAGTGTCCTCTGTTCTTTGAATTCCCCTGGTCTCAATAGTTCATATAAGTGGAATCATATAGCACTTGTTCTTTGGGAAATGGTCCTTATCTCTGAAGTCTATCAAATTTTTCTCGGTTTCCCTGGAGGAACACATCTGGTTACCTGTTGCAGAACTCTTCCTTACGCCTGAAGGAGGTCCCACAACGCATACTTCTTCCTGCTTTAAGTCTCAATAGCCTCTTTAGATTTAGCTCTCAGAGGATATTTGTTCTTTTTCCACGGAAGAGTGAGTCTGACATTTTGTAATATATATATTATTAACATATTTAAAATGCATATGGGAAAGCAAGTATAAGTAGAATGATAAAAAAAACTAACTGAAAAAAAATACTGTATTATTCTATTCATTATGAAGTAAATTAACTGGAAGGAAAAGTTTTTTGCTTATCATATTCATTAATAAGAAAGCACATTTTGCTTAATTTGCATACCTTACTGGAAGCTGAAACATGCCAATTGAACAAATGTCTTAATTAATAGTCATTCACTGAACCACAGTGCACTGCACTTCATAAAGAATTAAGCTAACCTACTGACTGTTAAATTCTTTTTAGTTCTGGTGTGATTTTTACAAATCATACTAAATTACATTAAAATAATTATCATGTTGGGTAATCATACACACATACATGACCATATATAATTCTAAAAGTTCTCTTAAACCAAAATTGAGTAGTAATTTTATATGTTTTAATGAGAAAGAATAGAATTTCTTCTCTCTTTTTTAGAATATTTCTTTAAAAATTAATTCTTTCAATATACTTAGCTACTTAAAAAGCTAGGCAAACTCCGTTTAATAAAGTTACTTGTTATCCTTAAATTTTTGACTGAAAGATATATATATATATATTCTCTAAAATTCAAACTAAAACATCTGCTTCCCCTCAAATATATGATCACAATATGTTATTAGATTTTTAAAAGTTTGAATTCTATGACTTTAAAATCTTAAAAGGTTTTCTGTGTCTATGTTACTTACAGAGTATTCCGATATTCGGTAGAATCTCTGATTTGTCTTGACGCTTTTGATTGTACTTTCCTTATCAAATAAACAGAGAAGCCCTTATGTCTAAGTGTAGCTGAAGAACATAATGGTTGTGTCCTCACAAGACTCACTATGTGATACCTCCAGATAACCTTGATGAGGACCCTGTGGCTTATACAGTTCCATAACTGGGTTTGCTCACTGTGCTGTTGTTTACCTAATCTGGGTAGATCACATTTGTAGCACTTTCTTTGTCAAAAAACTTACTAACTCTTTCTTCTTGCATTTACGTCTTAGTTAAATTTCTATTTAATGGGTGGCAAACACCATTGAAAAGGGTTGTGGCAAAGTACAGCAGTAACAACTAGGGTTTAACAAGTCAACCTACCTGGGAGGTAGGTTGGCAAAGACATGGGTTTATTGACTGGATGAATGGTTGTTCTCTGTAACTTTCTCCAGTGCCACTACTATACTTCCCTAATAAGAACAGCTGTGGGGCTCTTTCCACAGCCCTTGGGTGGTGTGTTTTATGCTTGGTGGGCACACATGGAGCTGTGAATGGTCAGATGGATGATTTCTGCTTAGGCTGTATAGTTTGATAAGTGGAAATAATACTAGGATATTCATTGCTCAGACTGACATAGGATTCCCAGTCACAAAGATAGCCTTTTACACAGACAACTAACTTTAGACTTCAGGGGAGATTCAAAACAGGCTGGTTGCCCCTTTAGGCAATATCTGGTTGCTCTTAGAGACAAATACATGAGGTCATTTTCCAAGGTGATGCTTATTGCTGATTCAAGGTCAGAGTTTGCAGCAACCTTAGCCAGCACGTACCCCCAACCTCCAGACGATTGTTTAGTGTCTGAGAACCCTCATCAACTTAGAGCTATATGCATGGACCAATGTGATATTCCTAGCCTAAGAGAAACTACGTGACTTCTCCTGGGATTTGAGAATGGGTGGGGCCCTGAAACTTTATAATTGTCTGGAGCTTGGCCGTGAGAGAGCAGAGGCAGGACAGAGGGGTGGTGGTGCAGAGTGAGGGAGCTGAGATGAAAGGCAGCGGTGGCGGGCAGAGAGAGGGCAGAAATTCAGGGAGCAATTTTTCAAGATGGAGGAAAGAGAAAGTTATCATCAGAAAGTATCTGTGTTTCCCTTTGTTCCCATCAGATAGAAAAGTCTAGCCTTTAGAGAGATAAGAATTTTACCTAAGTTATCACTGCATTCGTGGATTTTCTCTACCTTTCCTGGTGCAGACTGGAGTCTGGTCCCCAAGGCAGCTTTACACCATAAACAATGACTTGAGAAGGAAGGTTTTATTTCATGTTACACTCATAGTCCATCACTGAGGTACAGTAAGTCAGGGAAGGAACTAAAGCCAGGAACTGATGAGAGGCCATGGAGGGATACTGCTTACTCTTTTGCTTCTCATGGCTTGCTTGGTCTGCTTTTTTGTAACACCCAGGACCATCAGTGAAAGAATTGCACTGTCCACATTGAGCTGGGCTCTCCCACATCAAACTTCACTCACTAAAGTGCCCTATAGATGTGGTTATAGGTAAATATTATGCAGGTGTTTTCTTAATTGAGAGTCTCTCTTCTCAAATGGCACTAGCTTGTATCAAGTTAACATAAAAACAATCAAAACAATCACTGCTTTAATTTTGTTAAGACTTTGACAATATATTCTACTATAATCACCATTGTTCATTCTTTAAAGAGAAGAAAGGATCATTTAATGACTTGTCTAATATCACACAGGTATAATGCCTAGGAAATCATTTTATTGTAAGTTATATGGTTGCCTTTAGACATCAAGATAAGGCCAGTGGCTGTCTCAATGATGATGCTAGTGGTTCTCAGTCAGGACTTAACTTCAAATGTGAAGTACTTCTGCAAAATAAAAATCTGTTCATATATGGATATTACAGCAAACTGCTTTAGCTTGACATTTATTTCTTTTTTATAAATTAATTTATTATCTTATTTATTTGACATAACAGTCAGTTTCCTCCACGTTGTTCCCACCCCTCCCAAATCACTTGTCATCTGTTTCTGTTTAGGAAAGGTCAGATGTCTCTATGAGTATCAACAAAACATAGCATATCAAATTGCATTAAAGACTAAGCACTTCCCCATGTATTAAGGCTGGGCAAGATGACCCAGTATGAAAAGTAGGATTCTAAAATTCAGTAAAAGAATCAGAGACAATCCCTGTTCCTACTTTTAGGACACCCACAATTGGATTGTGGCCCCCATAATCCCATAAGAAGTGGCACAATTAGGAGATGTGGTTTTGATAAAGTGGATGTGGCCTTATTGAAGGAAATGTGTCACTGTGAAGGTAGGCTTTGAGGTTTCTTATGCTCAGAAACACTCCAAGGGTGTCCAGTTGACTTACTGTTGCCTATAAGATGCAGGACTTTCCTCCAGAAACATGTCTGCCTGAAACCTGCCATGCTTTCTGCTATGACAGAACCTCTGAAGCTGTAGGGGAGCCTCTTAATTAAATGCTTTCCTCATAAGAGTTGCTATGGTCATGGTGACTTTTCACAGCAATAGAAAACCCTGACTAAGACCAAAGTTGGTACCAGGACTGGGGTATTTTGATAAGCTTGACCATGTGTGTGTTTGGAGGAATTTGGTCTTTGGTAGTTTGGGTTGTGAAAGCAGTGGACTCCTTTAAGCATTGCTCAATGGGCCATACTAGTAGTAGCATGGAAGATAGAGGTGCTCAGAGATATTTAAACTGTCAGGAGTTTCCTTAAGAGGTTTCAGAAGAGAAGAATTTTAATGTGTTGCCTAGAGATTTTTCTTGTGACATTTGATAAAGAAAGTGACTGCTTTTAGCCCTTATTCAAACAGTCAGCGTGAGGCTAAAGCTGAATGTTTTAAATTAATTTAGTTGACAGAGGAAATCTAAAAACAGCTTAGTATAGCCTCTGTTTGATGATTACAACCGTTAACTCTAATGAAGATATTTAATGAAAAGGATTACACAATGTTGGAGAATTTAGTACAGTTTCTGTATGATTATTTTGAGTCAGGGATGTCGGGAAATGAAAGTGCAGCCTCCCTCAACAATTTGGCACCCAACATGGGCTCAAACCCATGACCCTGAGATTAAAAGTTTCTTTCAATGATATGGGAAGTCCTTCTGTATATGTGTTGCTTTTATTGGCTAATGAATAAATCTATTTTGGTCAGTGCCTTAGCATTATAGGACAAGGTGGGAGTTACAAGCAGATACAGGAGGAGAGAGTGGGCGGAGTCTAGGAGAAGTCATGGAGCCGCCAGGGACACATGCCTCTGCTGGAGCTTGCTGACATTTTGCCAGTAGGCCATGACCTCGTGGTGACGCACAGATTAATGGAGATGGGTTAGTTTCGCATGTAAGAGCTAGTTAATAAGAAGCTAGAGCTAATAGACCAAGCAGGAAGATATCTATTATGGGACCTCTATCTGTACATTTATGTTTATACACACACAAACTTCACAAACACATAAATAAACCTTTTAAAAAATGTTTAAAATCAGTATTTTCTATTTAATTAAAAATCTAGCCTCAGAAACTAGAGGGATGATCAGCAGTTAAAGCGCTTACCACTTTAGCAACAGATTAAACATTCAAATCTGCATAACTGAGATTGTTGTTGCGACTCCAGTGTAATTCCAGCCTCAGAGGGTAGGGATGGGAAATGTATGTAGATCAGGCTGGCTATGAAGACCAGCAGGGGCTATGAGCTCTGGAGTCAGGAACCCCTGAATCAATGAATAATAATGAATAATTTGGAAGAGAGCTCAAGGGAGATTCCCAATATCCACCTCAGGCCCGCACATGCCTGTATAGAAGAGCTCACCACCAACACATACATGCTCCTACTTATGGCTTATATATATATATATATATATACACTTGAATGCATACCACATGAAGGTACACATGAAAATAAGAAGAAAATAACAGGATCCCAAAATATTAGCATATTAATCTCTGATAATATACTTAATAATCTACATATTTAAAATATGTTTACTAGTATTCAGAAATATACAGTATGCAAAATTGCCACAAGAATGATTTTGAGGGGGCTGGAGGCTGGAGAGATGGCTCAGTGGTTAAGAGCATTGCCTGCTCTTCCAAAGGTCCTGAGTTCAATTCCCGGCAACCACATGGTGGCTCACAACCATCTGGAATGAGGTCTGGTGCCCTCTTCTGGCCTGCAGACATACACACAGACAGAATATTGTATACATAATAAATAAATAAATAAATAAATAAATATTTTAAAAAAAGAATGATTTTGTTATCTAATATTTTTAAATAAAATATATATAACAGAATTTCTCATCTAAGGCACTTTAAAAAATACTTAATAAAAATATAAGTAATGTATCTTTATAATTTATATGCAGAACTAATATCCATGCAGTGTTCTGTCTTTATTCTCTAAACTAGTCCACTTATAAACTCTGATTATTTTAATCTCTCTAAAACTATTCTGCTTATGAATGCCATGTGGCTCTTATCTTCTTTTTCATAGCAGTGACTTATACCACACTCACCAGACCAGCACTCAACAAGTCACTCCTTGGGGAGGTGATAGTGGAATGAACCAGCCTGGGATTGGGATGAGTGACAGAAAAGAGTCTATCCAGAATGCATCCCCTTGAGAGATCCTAAAATATCACTGGAGGAGTAAATTCCTTTACAGATTTTCTTTAGAACAAGGGAGGATGCTTGGGCTTCTGAAAGAAGGTTTTGCTAAGATGAACAACTTCTCTACTTTTTTCTTAGCTAAAATCTTTGGAGAATGACGATTGTGTGAACGGGTTAAACATGACACATGTACATTGGCTGAAAATGGCTTTACACTGATTGCTTTTTCATAGTGGCCAGGACCACTAACCCTAAGGCAGAGGCCAACCCCTGCCCAGTCAATTGCTGTAAATATAGTTTCCAAACTATATCAGTCACTTAGAGCATCTCTTCTTCAATCAACCTAGAAAAAAACTCAGTCAACACCAGCCGACCATAGTTGAGGTTGACACTGTATTTCCCTAAGGTGATAAATTGTTGCTGACCTTTAGAGCTCTTTGGTCAGAACTGCAGCTCTTCAGAGTAGTGACTTTACCTGGACACAATAAGAGACCCTCAGATTCCATTTTACCCCTGGAGGTTCCTTAACAGGTTCTTATCCTATGTTGTGATCTAGACTCCAGAAGTTCTCCTGCCAGGAGACAAATCCGCTCTCATGACTTCCTACTACAGAAGCCAGCTCCAGTGTCACTTTCCCTTCCTTGTTTAGCTTTAAAGTTCTCACATTATGATCCCTGTATGATCTCAGAGATGATCCCCGTACCCTAGAGTGTGTTCACAGTCTCTATTAAATGATAAAATGTAAGAAGGAATCAGAAAAACATTCTTTATGTCAATAATCAAAAGAAACACAGGTCACCAATAGAGACAATTTTTCCCTATCTACCTGCCACCCAGTAGTAAACTTTAGCCTCTGCACCAAATAAACACTAAAGATTTAAAGTATTTACTTTTTCTCGGTACCAAAGATCAGCAATTTCATAGCTTGGAGTAGTGTTCAGACCTAAGATGCTAAGTCCAACTGTTAGTGAACAGGAAGCCTGAGGGCAGTGAGCACTTTAGAGGCAGCTACAACAGAGACATAAGACAAAATAATTTGACCTAACAATTTCAGCATCTGTAGTTCGACTTCAGTGACTAAGTTCAAATAGTCCTTTTTGTTCCATGTTGTATTTCTTTCAGAATTATGTTGGACCTTCTGCTGTAAATGTATTTCTTCTCTGTGACTGTGTGAGCTGTCACACACACAGTGGTAAAAATCCCACCATGTTTATGTCTAGTTTTGTCGGTGTAAATGGCTCTCTCACTACTGTTTGCAGCAAGAAGCTGGGTTACTCCTGTCTGGTGTGTCAAAGGATGATGTCCAAGTTAAAAACTTTAGGTTAAAGGAGCAAGGGGTAGTTTTATTCAGAATGAAACATGAGACTTTGTGAGATAACAAAAAACGATCTGACAAAAGACACGTACAAGAACTTAGAATAGTCTGGCAGGAAATTAAATGCTTCCTCTAAGCTCATTTATCACGCCTTCACCTTTAGCTCATGACATATTCCCAGCAAACGGTGACATTTGCAAACTAATTTAATTGCATTCCTTATTTAGGTATACTATAATATGACACATTTTAATTAACTTCATTAAACAGTCTATATGTCTGTATGCTATCACATTAAAATAGTTTCTTGGTCAGTTGTATTTACAACAAAATATACCAAACATTTAAACATGTATGAAAGTGTATATGTGAAAAAACAGAAGCAAATCCCAAAGTTCAGATGTGGCAAATGAGAAAGAGAGGAACAATAGCTTTCTAAATCAGTAACTGAAAGGTTCAGAATTCTTCCCAGAAGGCTCCCTGTATGTTGTTGTTTAAATAGAATTACCCCCATAGACCCATAGAGAGAGGCACTATTAGGACGTGTGGCCTTATTGCAGTAGGTGTGGTGTTGATGGAGAAAATCTATCACAAGGGGTGGCCCTAAGGTCTCAGAAGCTCAAGCCAGGCCTAGTATGTCTCAGTCTCTTCCTGCTGATTCAATATAGAACATTTAGCTCCTTCTCCAGCACCATGTCTACCTGCATGTCAGCATGCTTCCTGCCATTATGATAATAGACTAAACCTCTGAACTGTAAGTCAGCCCCAATTAAAGATTTGCCTTTATAATCATTGCCATGATAATGGTGTCTTAACTAAGACACTATATTTCTCATGGTTATAGAGGCCATACTGGGCCATGCCAGGGAATTTTAAAATCAGGCTATAGAGATGTTGCCAACAGTGAACTTGGGTAGACAGAGAATTGAGAATACTTATTACTTGTAAAGGAAGCACTCTCCTGTCCATTTGGAGTGCAGCTGGTAATTTTGGAAATATATTTTTGAAGGAAAGTTAAATCTAACATTCTACTTCCCCTTTTCTATCCTTGAAGTGGGCAAGTACACTTGAGACACTTAAAGACAAGAGCACCGAAATACCCATGGGAAACCCTTCCTTCTTCCTGGAGATTTTTCTCCAGCTAACTCCAGCAATCCCACCTCAACAACTCCTCCCCAGGGCTGAGAGATCTATGTAGTACAACAGTGTTGATTTGGGCATCCGAAACTACAAAGAAAGCCATTTTCTGTGTAAAGACAAAATGGGTCTTTATATAAAAAAGCAAAACAAATCATCACTCAAGACTATTGAAGGAATTTCGGTGATTGTTTTCTCTGTTTTTCCTTAAGACATTAAGTTCTGCATATGAAACCATGCAACAATATGAAGGATTAAAATGTTGTTTTATCATCTATCTATCTATCTATCTATCTATCTATCTATCTATCTATCTATCTATCTATCTACCCTCTATCCATTTGACTTGCAAGAAAAACTTGGAAAGGGGAACTTCGAGATCTTGTAATCTCATACCTGGAGAGGAGACAAACAATTGCTCCCCTCACACTGTGTGAACTGTGCACACCTCTGGCCCATCCCAAGCCACATGCAGATGCGGAAAGCATCCAAGAAGCACAATAAATTTAGTGTTTGATTTACTTATTTGTGTTGCTTATATAAATATTTATTTGTGAAAACTCAGAACTACATATCATGAAGCATTATTTTTTAATCAAATCAAAAACTATGTAAAAGGGTAGAAATAG